>NC_140001.1:31443370-31780698 GCF_964263955.1 Coregonus lavaretus
GCATGATGTTTCCACCCCCATGCTTCACAGTAGGTATGGTGTTCTTTGGATGCAACTCAGCATTCTTTGTCCTCCAAACACGACGAGTTGAGTTTTTACCAAAAAGTTATATTTTGGTTTCATCTGACCATATGACATTCTCCCAATCCTCTTCTGGATCATCCAAATGCACTCTAGCAAACTTCAGACGGGCCTGGACATGTACTGGCTTAAGCAGGGGGACACGTCTGGCACTGCAGGATTTGAGTCCCTGGCGGCGTAGTGTGTTACTGATGGTAGGCTTTGTTACTTTGGTCCCAGCTCTCTGCAGGTCATTCACTAGGTCCCCCCGTGTGGTTCTGGGATTTTTGCTCACCGTTCTTGTAACCATTTTGACCCCACGGGGTGAGATCTTGCGTGGAGCCCCAGATCGAGGGAGATTATCAGTGGTCTTGTATGTCTTCCATTTCCTAATAATTGCTCCCACAGTTGATTTCTTCAAACCAAGCTGCTTACCTATTGCAGATTCAGTCTTCCCAGCCTGGTGCAGGTCTACAATTTTGTTTCTGGTGTCCTTTGACAGCTCTTTGGTCTTGGCCATAGTGGAGTTTGGAGTGTGACTGTTTGATGTTGTGGACAGGTGTCTTTTATACTGATAACAAGTTCAAACAGGTGCCATTAATACAGGTAACGAGTGGAGGACAGAGGAGCCTCTTAAAAAAGAAGTTACAGGTCTGTGAGAGCCAGAAATCTTGCTTGTTTGTAGGTGACCAAATACTTATTGTCCACCATAATTTGCAAATAAATTCATTAAAAATCCTACAATGTGATTTTCTGGATTTTTTCTCCTCAATTTGTCTGTCATAGTTGACGTGTACCTATGATGAAAATTACAGGCCTCTCTCATTTTTTTAAGTGGGAGAACTTGCACAATTGGTGGCTGACTAAATACTTTTTTCCCCCACTGTATGTATGTGTATATGTATGTATGTATGTATGTGTGTATGTATGTATGTATGTATGTATGTATGTATGTATGTATGTATGTATGTATGTATATTTGCAAAAAAACAACATTTTTTTTACATTTTTAGTCATTTAGCAGACGCTCTTATCCAGAGCGACTTACAGGAGCAATTAGGGTTAAGTGCCTTGCTCAAGGGCACATCGACAGATTTTTCACCTAGTCGGCTCGGGGATTAGAACCAGCGACCTTTCGGTTACTGGCACAACGCTCTTACCCACTAAGCTACCTGCAACATATGGGGGATTGGAAGGGATGCAGACAATTACATTGATGGAAGTTACAATTTATCTGCAATATTAAAGATGATCTACCCCCTGAAAAAAAAGGACACAAAAATTTATGAAAAAATATTAAAAATTAATACTAAAAGAAAACTAAACAAAAAAGCACTGTAGGCTACACCTCAGTAAGTACGGGCCGACGCTTTTTGGACATCTTTTTTTGGTGCAATTCCGGACCGGCCTTGATTTCCACATCCACGGACATTGGTCTCGCCTATGGCGGCAGAACGGCAAGGACCGGCCCTGGGTAGCCATAGCTAACCCATGCATTCAGGCTATAAATTCACAAGGTGTAACTTGACTTCCCTCGACCTTATCTCACACATTCCAATACCAACATGCCACATAGGCCCGGCCGGGTTACACTGCATGTGAAGATCTGTTTATTAATTACTGAGCATTATTAGCCTACATCATTTGTTAAACATTGGATTAAAAATAGACCAAGGTATAATGGTTTAAAAAACGGTTACTACTGAGTAACAAGCATATAATAATGGTTTGTAAGCCGTTTATAAGCAGACCTTAAGTAAAGCGTCACCCTCGCCTGTCCCTAGTCAGTCTCCATCACCAAACCAGTGTCTTTGGGCTGGCATGATAATAACTTTTGCAGCTAACTGATCTCCCCAACAATTATGCTTATTTTGTGTGAATGGTATAAAGACCAAGGACTACTATGGTGAATGATGTCTGGTTGGTAACTACATTTCCCAGGATCCCACTGGATGTGTTATGCCCATCTGGTCATTTGGGGCAGCCATGTTATTGTCTGAGTGTGCAGTTGTTTTCCTGTCCTGTGCGTAGCTGATTTATGAATGTCGTTGTGACCCTAGAGCTCAGTGAATGTGTTTTTGACATTGTTTGGGGGACAGGCTAGTGAAGGGGTCAGAGAGGGGGCTGTGCGTGGGGAGTGGAGAACGGGGGTGGGGAGTCAAGGTAGAGAAAAGTAGGGGTCAAGGGAGGAGAGAGGAGTGTGTGAGGTTAGGGTTGCAGGAAGTAGAGGAGTAAAGCACCCATTTCAAAATGGCGTGGCCATATGAGGTATGGTGTCGAGTTCACCTGGGTTATTTATAGAACAGAGGTTAAGGGGTAGGAGAGGGTGAGGAAGCTGGGAAGAAGGGACTGAGTAAGGAGGGAATAAAGGGGGCAGGGTGTGAGTCTGTATGTGTCGGGGGGGGGGGGGGGGGGGTGTTGACAAAGACAGATCCCACACCATGCTGAGTCTGCAGAATGCCCCCCTTGCATCAGTCAGCTGACTATCATAAAGCCTTTGAGCATAGACAACAGCACTGAGACAGACATAGAGGACAAGAGGTGCGTGCGTGCGTGCGTGTGTTTGTGCGTGTGTGCTAAATTCCCAGTGACACCAGGGTAACCATCACCACGGAAACCAATCATCCACCTCACCGCTCTGTGTCCCCAAATCACCAGATGCTCTCGGTACCACAGTATTGTTTGTGTGTGTGTGTGTTACCAGATCACAATGTTCTCATAGGTGGGCGTGTGTTTGTCGTCTATACAGCCTATGGCTTTGGGTGATAAACATGTCAGCCAACATGTCAGTCATACGGGCCATAGAGCAGAGTTTTGACATTTTTTATTTATTTATTTATTTTTGTACTTTTTACCCCTTTTTCTCCCCAATTTTTGTGATATCCAATTGGTAGTTACATTCTTGTCCCATCACTGCAACTCCCGTACGGCCTCGGGAGAGGCGAAGGTCGAGAGCCATGCATCCTCCGAAACACGACCCTGCCAAGCCGCACTGCTTCTTGACACACTGCTCACTTAACCCGGAAGCCAGTCGCACCAATGTGTCGGAGGAAACACCGTACAACTGGAGACCGAAGTCAGCGTGCATGCAGAGTCAATAGAGCCCGATGGGACAAGGACATCCCGGCCTGCCAAACCCTCCCCTAACCCGGACGACGCTGGGCCAATTGTGCGCCGCCTCATGGGTCTCCTGGTCGCGGCCGGCTGCGACACAGCCTGGGATCGAACCCGGGTCTGTAGTGATGCCTTAGACCGCTGCGCCACTCGGGAGGCCCCATAGAGCACTGCTTTATCAGTGTAGAGGACACACCCTTTGGTTCAATATTAGCGTAATAGTTGCAGGCCCTGCCCTGGAGACGTGCACATGGGGAACAGAATGTGTTCTGCCAAATGTGAAGAGCTCAGAGGAAAGGGACAGTTGATATTGTATATCTGATAGTTTGATTGCATACGTGGCTTTAGAGTCACAGTGCTGCATGGACTGTGATGATAACCATGCCAGTATAGGGCATGCAACTAAGAGACCACAAACTTAAAGACTGCTTCGGCTATCCTTTCCAAAACCACTTCCAACAAAAGGTAGCACCTAAAACTCAATACAAATTCACAAAGGTGTCCAGTCCAGTTAAGCCGAAGCAGACCAACTACAGAGTACAGACACCACCAGCATTGTTGTGAAAACAGTGAGAGATTGCATGCCAAAGTCTTCTGTCCTTCCTTCCCCACATGTGAAGAGTCATGTCAGACAAAGGAGGAGAGAAGGCGAGCCTGGTGAGGAAGGAGGGGGAGAGTCCAGCAGCACAGGCCAGTCAGAACAAAGGAGCTCCCTGTGTGCCATGTTGCCACAAGGGTGAGTGAGGGAGGTGGGGGAGTGGGGGAGTGTTGGAGGTGGGGGAGTGTTGGAGGTGGGGGAGATACGGAGTGGGGGAGTGTGGGAGGTGCGGGAGATACGGAGGTGAGGGAGGTGGGGGAGAGAGGGAGGTGGGGAAGACAAAGATGTTATCAGTCTTTCATTCAGATGTTACAGATGTATAGCACTTATTACAAACACACGTGTCAGAGAGTAGGCTTTGTCCTAACAGTCTTAGATTGCCTTGTCCTTGTCTCTATTCCTTCATGACTTCTGATTTGAAAGGACTTGATTAGTAACATGATATGTTCAATATGACAAGCCACTAATCTGAAAGGTAGGAGGGTTAGGACACAGCCCCTGGTCACCAGCAAGAGCAGAAAGAGACACACTGCCATGGCAAAGTCACCTTCATACCCAATGCGCACGCACACACACACACACACACTCTCACACACGCCAGTCATTTATCCTAGCAGAGACACAGGGGACCCTGGTGACATTATAAAAGCTAGCATAGTGCAGTGGTGATAGTTGCTGACCAGCCAAACTCTGGTTTAGGCTTACTGTCGCTCAATAGCACATAGTAGAGCGAGTGCTGTGGTATATATACTGTGATTGCTATATGGCATACATCTTCTTCCACTTCACGCTAACAGTTTCATACCCAGGCAGCTAGCTACTAACAATGCTGACTTAGGCAAAAGAAGTGGCAGGATTTTAAAGGCACAGTTCACCTCAAAATCAAACACACTTTAATCTTACCATGGCCCCATTCAGGCTGTGCCTAATATGGTGCCATGTGGTTTCCTATTTAGAGAGATGATTACCTGGTATACCAGTGGTCAATACCATTAAGTTAAACCATGCTAGCTAGCGGTTCGATAATGGACTGAGTTAAACTAATTGGCTGGGCTTGAGTGGAGATGTATGGGGTAGCGAGAGGCAATTTATCACAGGCCCAGTAGACCAGACCAGGCAGGGCTAGTGTAGCTGGCCTGGCCGTCAGTACTTGACAGTACATTGGCTTTACAAAGCACGCCTTAATAAAGGCTTCAACAAAACTTTGGATACTACTTTAGTATGAAGCAATGTATTGACCATTCATACTAAATAGCCTAGTATGCTAGTGTGGATATTATTTAGGACACAGTCAAGGAATGTACGAGGGACTTACCAAGGGTAAGGCATTAGTTGGCCTGTAGATCCTCTAGTTAGTAGATGCTGTGTGGTGTGTATGTTGGTGTGTGTTTGCTTCTGTTGAAAACCTTTCTAGAGCAGTGTGTGGTGTGTGTGTGACTGTGAACGCATAGATAGATGCTCGGTGGACACTGTGTGTAGGCCTAGATGCTGTGTGTGTTTGCTTCAGTGCAATGCCACTTCACTAGAACACAGCAGTGTTCTGTGTGAAGTCATAGGTAGGTGCTGTGTTGGACCTTTTCTGCATAGAATGAATGTGATGTTTTGCTTGTGTGCTGGAGGTTGCGCTACATTTGTACAGCCTTTTGCCTCCTGTGAGTCAGAGAAGTGATGTTGTAGTATCAGAGATACACCCAAACCTGTCTATCTCTCTCCACAGTCGCCATGGCTGTTCCTCCTGCATACTCAGACCTGGGAAAAGCCGCCAAAGACATCTTCAGCAAGGGCTATGGTAAGTCAGTAAATCCCCCTGCTCCCCCCCCCCCACCACCACCACACGCAAGGAGAAAGGGAGGACACAATTACATATTTCATGTGTCTGTAAGCTCTTAGGCTCTCTCTCTCTCTCTCTCTCTCTCTCTCTCTCTCTCTCTCTCTCTCTCTCTCTCTCTCTGAGACATAAACCTCAGCTGGTCATGAAGGACTCTGTGACCTCTAACCTTATTTACGACCCCAGGGGTCAGCGGATGGGGGCTGGGACTCAGTGTGTGTGTGTTTTTAGACTTGTTTCATGCTCATCTATAGTGAGTCAAACAGTGCCTCTTGTCATCTTTGTTTCATACCATTAGATCTACTTTTCTGCAAATGTTCTTGTTTCACAACTATAAAGCTTTAAAGCTTGGATGACCCTCAATGAAAACCGTCATGTAAATGATGTATACAATAACGAAGGGCTACAGAGAAGTATCCCAAATCAAAATGTGGTCTGCTCCTCTATTTTGTATGAATAGAGACATGATTTTTCTCTTCCTTCTCCTCTTTCTCTTTTCACCTCCAGGCTTTGGAATCGTGAAACTGGACCTAAAGACCAAGGCCCAGAGTGGAGTTGTAAGTACAATCTCTCTCTCTGTCTCTGTCTCTCTCTCTCTCTCTCTCTCTCTCTGTCTCTCTCTCTCTCATTTCAATTTAAGGGCTTTATTGGCATGGGAAACACATGTTAACATTGCCAAAGCACGTGAAGTAGATAGTAAACAAAAGTGAAAAAAACTATCAATATTAACAGTAAACATTACACTCAGAAGTTCCAAAAGAAAATACATTTCAAATGTCATATTATGTCTATATACATTGTTGTAACAATGTGCAAATAGTTCAAGTACAAATGGGAAAATAAATAAACATAAATATGGGTTGTATTTACAATGGTGTTTGTTCTTCACTGGTTGCCCTTTTCTTGTGGCAACAGGTCACAAATCTTGCTGCTGTGATTGCACACTGTGGTTTTTCACCCAGTAGATAAGGGAGTTTATCAAAATTGGGTTTGTTTTCGAATTCTTTGTGGATCTCTGTAATCTGAAGGAAATATGTGTCTCTAATATGGTCATACATTTGGCAGGAGGTTAGGAAGTGCAGCTCAGTTTACACCTCCATTTTGTGGGCAGTGTGCACATAGCCTGTCTTCTCTTGAGAGCCAGGTCTGCCTACGGCGGCCTTTCTCAATAGCAAGGCTATGCTCACTGTCTGTACATAGTCAAAGTTTTCCTTAATTTTGGGTCAGTCACAGTGGTCAGGTATTCTGCCACTGTGTACTCTCTGTTTAGGGCCAAATAGCATTCTAGTTTGCTCTGTTTTTTTGTTAATTCTTTCCAATGTGTCAAGTAATTCTCTTTTTGTTTTCTCATGATTTGGTTGGGTCTAATTGTGTTGTTGTTGTTGTCCTGGGGCTCTGTGGGGTCTGTCTGTGTTTGTGAACAGAGCCCCAGGACCAGCTTACTTAGGGGACTCTTCTCCAAGTTCATCTCTCTGTAGGTGATGACTTTATTATGGAATGTTTGGGAATCGCTTCCTTTTAAGTGGTTATAGAATTTAACGGCTATTTTCTGGACTTTGATAATTAGCGGGTATCGGCCTAATTCTGCTCTGCATGCATTATTCTGTGTTTTTCATTGTACACAGAGGATATTTTTGCAGAATTCTGCATGCAGTCTCAATTTGGTGTTTGTCCCATTTTGTGAATTCTTGGTTGGTGAGCGGACCACAGACCTCACAACCATAAAGGGCAATGGGTTCTATAACTGATTGAAGTATTTTTAGCCAGATCCTAATTGGTATGTCAAATGTTATGTTCCTTTTGATGGCATAGAAGGCCCTTCTTGCCTTGTCTCGCAGATCGTTCACAGCTTTGTGTAAGTTACCTGTGGCGCTGATGTTTAGGCCGAGGTATGTGTAGTTTTTTGTGTGTTCTAGGGCAACGGTGTCTAGATGGAATTTGTATTTCTGGTCCTGGCAACTAGACCTTTTTTGGAACACCATTATTTTTGTCTTACTGAGATTTACTGTCAGGGCCCAGGTCTGACAGAATCTGTGCAGAAGATCTAGGTGCTGCTGTAGGCCCTCCTTGGTTGGTGACAGAAGCACCAGATCATCAGCAAACAGTAGACATTTTACTTCAGATTCTAGTAGGGTGAGGCCGGGTGCGGCAGACTGTTCTAGTGCCCTCGCCAATTCGTTTATATATATGTTGAAGAGGGTGCGGCTTAAACTGCATTCCTGTCTCACCCCACGGCCCTGTGGAAACCGCACGCTTGTTGTTTGTGTACATGGATTTTATAATGTTGGATGTTTTTCCCCCAACCCCACTTTCCATCAATTGGTATAGCAGACCCTCATGCTAAATTGAGTCAAACGCTTTTTTGAAATCAACAAAGCATGAGAAGACTTTGCCTTTGTTTTGGTTTGTTTGTTTGTCAATTAGGGTATGCAGGGTGAATACGTCGTCTGTCGTACGGTAATTTGGTAAAACGCCAATTTGACATTTGCTCAGTACATTGTTTTCACTGAGGAAATGAACTCTCTCTCTCCCCTCCTCCTCCTCCTCCCCCTCCTCTGTTTTATACGTTATACCATATGTTTCTTAGAGCTTGGTGCATACAACCTTCCCACAACATTCTGGGAATGGTGCAGGATACCCAGCTAGCACATAACGTTCTGAGAACCAAATGTTTCTTAGGAGGGAATTTCAGAACTTCAGCATAACATTTTCTGCAGGTTTCCTCATGGTTCTATTTAAAGTCATGTTCTCAGAACATTAAGAAAACTTTCCATAAAAACCACAAGAAAACATTAGTAACGTTCAAAGAATGTTCAAAGAATGTTATTTAAAAACATATACATTCTGTTCTCAGCGTCAACAAAACTCTTTCTATCTTCTATCTTGTGTGTTCAGGTGTGTTGGCCGTGCCCACTAATTGGCCACTCCTGATCTTAATGAGTGTTTGTTTCCTTTGAAATTGGGTCTGTTTGAATAGACTAAAATGAACAGCTTTGTATGAGTAAAAAAAACATGGCATGCTAGCTCCATCCTGGTGGCGCAGAGGACTAATTCCATGGATAGAGAACAGAAGATCATAGGTTCCCTGAACGTTATTTAATTACCGTAAAATAACCTATTAATCCGTTAATATAACTTCCCAGGAACACTTTCAGGGAACCATATTAAAACATTCTCAGAACGTCCCTGCAACCTAAAAATGAACGTTCCCAGAACAGACAACATTTTCACTTCCGTTCTCAGAATGTTTAAAAAACCTTCAGTTTTACCTGTCAGGAAACTTATGGCTTCGTTCCCAGAACCAATGGGAAACCAAAAACCCACAACTTCCCTAGCTGGGAGTAGACTCCTCTGCCTACAGTATTCAGACCCCTTGACTTTTTCCACATTTTGTTACGTTACAGCCTTATTCTAAAATTGATTAAATAAATAAAAATCATTGATTTGATTTGACAATACCCCATAATGTCAGAGAAAACAGGTTTTTAGAATTTTTTGCAAATGTATTACAAATAAAAAACTGAAAATTTACATTGACATAAGTATTCAGACCCTTTGCTATGAGACTCGAAATTGAGCTCAGGTACATTCTGTTTCTGTTGATCATCCTTGAGATGTTTCTACAACTTGATTGGAGTCCACCTGTGGTAAATTCAATTGATTGGACATGATTTGGAAAGGTACACACATCTATATAAGGTCCCACAGTTGACAGTGCATGTCAGAGCAAGAACCAAGCCATGAGGTCGAAGGAATGGTCCGTAGACCTCCGAGACAAGATTGTGTCGAGGCACAGATCTGGGGAAGGGTACCAACAAAATTCTGCAGCATTGAAGATCCCCAAGAGCACCGTGGCCTCCATCATTCTTAAATGGAAGAAGTTTGGAATCACCAAGACTCTTCCTAGAGCTGGCTGCCTGGCCAAACTGAGCAATCGGGGGAGAAGGGCCTTGGTCAGGGAGGTGACCAAGAACCTGATGGTCACTCTGACAGAGCTCTAGAGTTCCTCTGTGGAGATGGGAGAACCTTCCAGAAGGACAACCATCTCTGCAGAACTCCATCAATCAGGCCTTTATGGTAGAGTGGCCAGACGGAAGCCACTCCTCAGTAAAAGGCACATGGCAGCCCGCTTGGAGTTTGCCAAAAGGCACCTAAAGACTCTCAGACCATGAGAAACAAAATTCTCTGATCTGATGAAACCAAGATTTAACTCTTTGGCCTGAATGCCAAGCCTGGAGGAAATCTGGCACCATCCCTACGATGAAGCATGGGGGTGGAAGCATCATGCTGTGGGGATGTTTTTCAGGGGCAGGGACTGGGAGACTAGTCAGGACGAGTGAAAGATGAACAGAGCAAAGTACAGAGCGATCCTTGATGAAAACCTGCTCCAGAGCGCTCAGGACCTCAGACTGGGGCGAAGGTTCACCTTCAAACAGGACAACGACCCTAAGCACACAGCCAAAACAACGCAGGAGTGGCGTCGGGACAAGTCTCTGAATGTCCTTGAGTGGCCCAGCCAGAGCCCGGACTTGAACCCGATCTAACATCTCTGGAGAGACCTGAAAATAGCTGTGCAGCAACACTCCCCATCGAACCTGACAGCGCTTGAGAGGATCTGCAGAGAGGAATGGGAGAAACTCCCCAAATACAGGTGTGCCAAGCTTGTAGCGACTCAAGGCTGTAATCGCTGCCAAAGATGCTTCAACAAAGTACTGAGTAAAGGGTCTGAATACTTGTGTAAATGTGATTTTTCAGTTTGTTATTTTTAATAAATTTGCGAAAAAATAAAAACGTTTTGCTTTGTCATTATGGGCTATTGTTTGTAGATTGATTCCATTTTTTGTATTTTTTTTGGATCCATTTTAGAATAAGGCTATAAAGTAACAAAATGTGGAAAAAGTCAAGGGGTCTGAATACTTTCCGAATGCACTGTATTTATCTGGAATTGTCCTGCAACACTCAGTGATCAGATGTGTAATATTTGAGAAATACTAACACACACGTTCACATTACATTGTGGTGCTGGGAATGAAATAAACCACGTTTTTCAAATCATTTATCACAGATGTGTAACATTCACATTTAGGCCACTCTCGAACAGAGTGTCCCATGCATTAGTCTGTGTGTATGTGTGTGTGTGTTTGTGTAGTCTAGCCTTATAAGCTGCATGTCTAGACCCTAACCTCAGGGCTGAACAGTAAAAATGTAAAATGTAACAGGAAAGTCAAAATGGCTGACTCACTGTCTGCTGGCAGTGTGTGTGTGTGTGTGTGTCTGCCAGAGAGTCTAACAGGCTGTCTAACCCAGTCAGCTTGGCACGTCACTGTCTGACTACAATCTACCTCTACGTTAGAACAAAATGGATACCGCTCATAGCATTGCTGCTTCCTAAAAACTGTGCATTATCTTCTCTTAAAAGGTGTTAGGGGCAACAATACTGTGTGCAGGATTATGTTGTTTTTTGTCATTATCTTCATCTTCATCTTGTTTCGGCCTGTACACATTTTGGATATGGTCGATTCCAGAGTTATGGACATTACATTTGCAAGCAAAATCACAACTTTAATGTCTCACAGAATGGACAAACAAATTATAAATGTTGATGTGTATGTTTATATTACCCCTTGGGGGGAGTGTATAGCCCCCAGCGAACTTTTAAATATTGTCATGTTGGAGAAATAAAGCAAATAAGAGGCTTTATGGATTCTACATGGAATGGACAAGCATTATGGGGAGACGGAACATAATAGCAAAAGTCTGTGAGGTTGTAAGTCAGGTCAAAACATGGATAGCCATTTCGAAGGAAAGGCTTGGCTGAACACAAAAACGATAATTTTGAAAATATTGTCATTTCCATTATTACTTTAGAGAGGAAAAAACGACTTATGGATGTTACACCCTCCATTATGGATGTTACAGAGTCTGAAATAGACATTCAAATCTCAAAGATTTCATTATCAAAATCTATCATAATTTGTTGTCATTTGGATTGTTTTTAAAAGGACAGCAGAAGGCACAGTACTTTAGCATTGCATAATTACAGGTAGCCTGAATAGTATACAAGGCCAGTCACTACACCCTAACATTGTTTGTTCTCCACTTTATATATATCAAAAGTAACCTTTACCAATCGAATGAAGACATAAATATAAGATTATTTTGTATTACAACTTTTCAGAAATATGCAAATTAGACAATATACATGTTCCTATACTGCCAATCCACCTTTATGGACACTGGATAAAGTCGTTATATTTTGGGGGGATTTCATTTGAAGAAGAAAAAAAACACTCCAGGACTATTCACAGATGTTGAAAAACACTCTTTATCATCATTCTATCTAAAACACTGTACTGCCATGGGTGAGAAATGCATTTCAGCATATATTTTCAGAGAGAATCTTAGCTAGAACACATATTTTTCAAGATAAAGAATTGCTTCAGTAAAAGTCTGAAGAATACATCCCAGAACAAGCACACAAAATGTGGTGAATGCACAATCTTCTGAAGCTAAGATATGATACATCAATATCCATCACATCCACAACCGCAATGGATGTTACGGATATCATAATGCTGAAAAAGGATACTGACAATGAAAAGAGAGAAACCAATTATAGACCCTTATACAACCTTGAAAGTTATCTTTACAGAGAACGTTTCAAGATGATCCGATGTAAGGTGCATGTTTTACTAAAACATTTCCTTAAAACTTTATGGATGTTACATTGTCTGTGCCATTCACACCCCTATCTTTACAAGACTGTAGAACAAAAAACACAACTCAAGACACTTCAATTTGGTCTGTAGTGCTTCATTAACATCTCATCTTCACAACTAATACTGGGGGACAGCTGTGAGTGGAAAAACAAGCTACTGAGCTCTTTCTAAAAGCCATGAAATATGATTGACTGAAAAGCCTTTTTTGAGACTTGGCCACCTATGCTGTAAATGGTCAAAATTAAACTTTTCAAATAAAGCCTGAACTCCAACAAGACCTTAAGCATAATTATGAACGTGGTTTCATTTGGAAATGACTGACTTTATTTTGGCATGCTCAGGTTGACCTTCCCACGGAATTGCCCATATCATACAGTATATCACCCATTTGGATAACTAATCTACCTCTCCCTGCGACTGAATTGAATCACAAAGATTTCATGAAATACACTTTACTTGGACTTAATATTTTCCCCCAAAAGTCAACCGTATCCTGTAAATTAGAGGAATCTCTATATCTCTGATTCACAGTTCAAACAAGCTGGTGCAGCTTTGGTGTCTCTGGTACATACAGTATGTTAATTAGAATCTTATTTTCTGAAGGAGTGGAAAAGTGATTAATGTGAATATCTGTATGGTTCTGACCTAACTATATCTTCCTCTCTCTTTCTCTGCCTTTTTTCTGCTTCCTCTCTGGACTTCATTGTCAGATGGTAAGGGTGTGTGTGTGTCTGTGTGTGTATGTGGAGCAGGCTTTTCTTGCAGCAGTGTCCCATCTGATTGATTGATACCATTCCCTTTGCACTGCTAAGGCCATTATGACATTAACTCCTATCCCCGGACACACCTTTAGACTGGTCTAACTGGCCCGGTTACTGGTCTACAGGTTACTGGTCTGCCAGTGACCAGATGACTGGCTTGGGCATCTACCACTACTCAAAACGGTAGCTGCTGACTACATTCAGTCATGCAAACCTGAGAGGAATTGCTTGGCAGAGATGTGGTAGGGGTACTTATCTCTTTCCCTGTCTCTTTCTCTTTATCTCTGTATCCCCCGTCTCTTTCTCTCATCAGTGAGGAGTGTGCTCAGCTCTCTTTAACACTTCCCCTTATTTTCTCTTTTCCATTTTCTCTCCCTTGCTCCAGTTTCTTCTGCTCTGCTCTCTTACTTTTTGCAATTAACCATCCATCATTTCCCTCCTTCTTTAACTCCCCTCTCTCCCTCCTCCTAACCTTCCACTCTCCTTCCATCTCTCAGGAGTTTGCGACCTCAGGCTCCAGTAACACTGACACAGGGAAGGCAGCAGGTAACCTGGAGACCAAATATAAGGTGAAGGAGCTGGGCCTGAGCTTCAACCAGAAATGGAACACAGACAACACCCTGACCACCGAGGTCTCTATGGAGGACCAGGTGAGTTTGAAACCAGTTTAGCCCAAAATCAGGTTACACCGCACCAAACCAGCTCCTGACAGCACTTAATGTTAACTCATTGAACACCAGTATGTAAATGCATCCAATAGACTATGAACATTAAACCCAGAGTTTAGTCAGTAATATTATTACCCTTATTGTTCTCATTGTTCTGTGTCTGCTGTTCACCAATATCTAATTACAGGAGGCTGCTGAGGGGTGGATGGCTCATAATAATAGCCGGAACGGCGCAAATGGAATGGCATCAAACACCTGGAAACCATGTGTTTTATGTATTTGATACCATTCCACAAATTCTGCTCCAGACATTACCATGAGCCCATCCTCCCCAATTAAGGTGTCACCAACCTCCTGTGTATGTAATGTATCTCCTTCTCTGTCCTGTGTTTCTGTAGTTGGCTAAGGGCTTGAAGCTGGCTCTGGACACATCATTTGTGCCCAACACTGGGTAAGCTAATCACTCACTGGTCAATTTTTACCTCCCTCCATATGCCTTAGTAGTGCACATGAACATGAAGGATTTTGAAATAAACAGCACCAGTAAAGGCAGTAAAACGGTCACTTGGGCAGTTTTTTTCATCCGTTGTCAAATTGGGGCCCATAATGTCACAGTAATCCTGACACCCTCTCTACTTTCCTCCTGTCCCCTTCCCCTCTGTCTGCAGTAAGAAGAGTGCCAAGCTGAAGACTGGTTACAAGCGGGACTTCATCAACCTGGGCTGTGACCTGGTCTTTGACATGGCCGGCCCCACGGTCCACGCTGCTGCCGTGCTGGGCTATGAGGGCTGGCTGGCTGGGTACCAGATGGCCTTTGACACAGCCAAGTCCAAACTGTCCCAGAACAACTTTGCCCTGGGATACAAGGCTGGGGACTTCCAGCTCCACACCAATGTGTGAGTACCACTACACCTAACCCTAACCACTGTCCAGAAGAGTTTGCTTTGTGTTTGCGCAGAGTTGCTTTCTCCATGCGTATTTATTTTTGTCATGATCCACCAGAAGTTGATTTAAGAGCTATGTAGCACCCTACTGATTAAGCCCATGGTGTTTTGTCCTCTCAGTAACGACGGTACAGAGTTTGGTGGCTCCATCTACCAGAAGGTGAACTGCCACCTGGAGACAGCCATCAACCTGGCCTGGACGGCCGGCAGCAACAACACACGCTTCGGCATCGGAGCCAAATACCAGCTGGACAAGGACGCTTCCCTGTCTGTGGGTTCCACAACCACACATATATAACCACACAGAACCACATACCAGTCCATAGTGCCAGAAACAGAACCACACAACCATCCAAATACATGGTTGTCTCACCTCTCTGTGTCTGTCTGTCTCCTCCTGCAGGCCAAAGTCAACAACGCCAGTCTGATTGGAGTTGGCTACACACAGGCCCTCCGGCCAGGTAACTCAAACTGACCTTTACACCAGATACCTAGCTGCATCTGTCTATATCTACACACCTTGCCTATTAGTACCACAGGAGTTGGGTAGAAGAAAGGAAGAGGTGATGTCTATGCTCTATATATGAAAGGAGCAGTACTTTGTGTGTTAAGACTGGTGTCTCTCTCTGTAGGAGTGAAGCTGACTCTCTCAGCTCTGATCGATGGGAAGAACTTCAACACAGGCGGTCACAAGGTTGGCATGGGCTTTGAGCTGGAGGCATAAGGATGGAGGGAAGAGGAGAAGAGGGGGAAGGGTGAAGGAAGGGAAAGATCCCGGATCTGACAAAACCTCAATGATACCTGGACACATCTCCCCCTTTTTATGCCACACACACACACCTCCTGAGTCTTTTGGCCTTAGCACCCTCTGAGACCTCCAGTACTGTATTAAAATGGACAGACTGTCGAGAACCAAGTAGTTTTTTGGATGTTTTTAGGTTCACCATCTCTCTGTATTATCTCCTTAGCAATACCACGACGTAAACAAACATCTGTCATGCCATGGCACTGGAGCAGACAGTCAGTTGGCAAGTCTCAAATGACACCCTATTCACCAGGAGTTTACTAATTCACGTAGGGCTCTGATCAAAAGTGGTGTACATTTTACATTTTAGTCATTTAGCAGATGCTCTTATCCAGAGCGACTTACAGTTAGTGAGTGCATACATTTTCATGCTGGCCCCCCGTGGGAAACGAACCCACAACCCTGGCGTTGCAAGCGCCATGCTCTACCAACTGAGCTACAGGGATATGGTGTTATTTGAAACAAACAAGTCTGAAGTCAACCTTTTGTTCCACTTCCTCCCCATAAGCAGACATATTCTCTTTTCTGTGGGAGCACCTTTTTAGTAGGGTTTGATTGTGTAGTATAATTTCACTTTGCCTGAGATCATGTATTTAATCTAATTTTGACTTGTGACAAAAAAAATTGATTGACAGTAGACTTTTGTTTTGTGTATTTGTGGTACATTCTATTGATTCTATCAAAGCCAGTAGGGAGTTGTTTTCAAGGAATAACTTATTTCTAAATGTCATGATGTTCTGTTGTCCCAGACCTTTTACAGACCTTTTTGTGGATGGATGTCCACTTTCAGTGACACATAAACAAGGACACATTGACACGAGCATACTGCAACAAAATGGGCGGCTTAGAACTTTAAATGAGACCGACCGGTTGATTTTCTGTTTCCAAATCAGGGAAAATATCTGTAGTACAGAGAACTTGAAGATTCCACCTTGACAGTAAGATTTGTTGACTGAGTTGTATTCCCATTCCAGAACATAAAGCAATGTAACAATGGCTGAATGATCTGCCCAGAGCCATATATTTAGAAAGTTAGGCCAACATTCTGTTACATAGCATTGTTTAAATATTCCCCATGTAATGTTAATGGGAAGCTAACATGGCTGCCATAGAATGTTTAAGTGTCATGTAAATGCATCATAATGCAGAAACCTCATTGGCCTACTAAATACATGTCTCTGGTTCTGCCTAATGTCCCACTGTTGGCTCAATGTCTCTTGTTACCTCTGTTTTGACAATTTCAACTCTCTGTGTGTAAGTATCTTTGATTGCCAAACTAATACCCCATACATTTCTCAATTTTAATTATCTTATTTTGGTTCAGAGTTTTGAGAAGGCAGAGGCATGGTGGATATCTTCCTTACCTCTTAGTAATTTTTCTTTTTTTGTCTTTTCTTTTCTGAACTCTACCACTATCATGTCATTTTGTGTCTACTGTGCTTGGAAGAGGGAAGGTTGTCGATAGTTGAAACCTCAAACTGGAATTCATGGAATAAAGAAGAATTTCAAACACTGAGTGTCCTCGTTTCATGCAAATCTTTTCACTTGAGAAATACTGCACCAAACATTTTAGATGTAAGACCTCCTCTGCAAAAACGTCTAAATTAATTACAGATTTCTTGAGTTATTTTAGATTAATTTGGACTATTTTGAGGAAGTGTACTGGCTACGGCGTCAAACAGTAATATTGCTGCTTTTTTCTCGTTTTTCAAGCAAATGTATTTTAAGGGAGAATGCGAGCGCAGACATTCACTTCGCCTAGCTGAATTCTGCTAGGAGCTAACCAAACCTATGTATGCGGACACCTTTACAGTTTGTTACAATATCTGTCAAGCAGATTGCTCCGTGGTGGTTGAAGTTCAATTCAACCAGATACACATACTTACACTTAACAATAATAAGACCACAGTAAAATACAGCAAAATCAAACAACCAATTATTACACTGCAAAACATGTTAACATCAATTATTGAAAAATAAGCAATTAAAATATTCAGTATACACAAAAACACAGAGGATATCCTGCATCAGCCTTAGTTACGTAAAGTGCATTAATTCGGAAAGAATATAAAAGCTACAGCTAAAACTTTGGTCAGAGAATATTTTGTGGCAAGCATAAAATTAAATATTTGAAAGATTAGGAATCATCACCAGAGTCCAGACCAGTCCAGACCAAACTTGACCCCTTTAAGGACCTGTACTACCAGGACCTTAGTCAAGAGGACAGTTTTGATCTGACCAGACCACTGGTTTAAATACAGCTATGCCACCTGGTTCAGTAAATACATAGTGGTCAACATCCATTTTCCCCATTCAAATCTACTGGATTACTCCAATGAACCAGGGTGTAGATTACAGGGGTGTTGGCCATGTTAACGTGGACACCCCCATAAACCTTGAAAATATCAATTTTGGTTCAGTGTGTCCCTGTGTGTATGTGTGTGTGTGTGTACCTGCATATCGCTCTCCGACTCCTGGATGGTCTCCTGTAGCAGACTCTGTAGTTGACTCTCAAACATTCTGCTCTCCTCGATCACCAACAGAGACTCATCACAGAAACACAAACTGACATACAAGCAGACACACACATTATTAACACACACACACAAACACCAACTCACTACAGAGAAGAGCACACACACCACATCATTAACACACTATCTATCTGTCCACCAGTCTGTCTACCTGAAAGAGAGATACATGTGCGTGCATGTGTGCATGTGTGTATGTGTGTGCGTCTGTGTGTGTGTACTCACGGCTGCTGTAGGCTGGGTCTGGGGGTCAGTAGAGGGGGAACAGAGGAGGAAGAGCGGCCCCCATCCACAGGACTCTTACTCACAGGGCTGCGCAACTTACTCTGAATAACAACGAAGGATACACACTGATCAGGAGAGTGTGTGTGTGTGTGTGTGTGTGTTTCTATATGTATTTGTGAGTGTACTTACACAGGCTACTTTGAGAGCAGGTTCCATAGTTCCCTCTGTTGTCTCTCCTGTAGATTCATCAGGACCTGTTCACTCTCAGCCATCCTCTGTACCAGGCCCTCTACACGGAGTAGCAGCTCCATTACACGCTGGTCTGGAGGAAGTGAGGGAGAGGGAGGGAGGGAGGGGGAGGGAGGGTGGGAAGTGAGAGTGACCTCTCAGCTTCCCTATCAAATAAAAAAATTCAAACTGAAAACCCAAGAAAATTAACAACAATGACAAATGGTTTGATGATGAATGCAAAAACCTAAGAAAGAAATTGAGAAACCTATCCAACCAAAAACATAGAGACCCAGAAAACCTGAGCCTACACCTTCACTATGGTGAATCACTAAAACAATACGGAAATACACTACGAAAAAAGAAGGAACAGCACGTCAGAAATCAGCTCAATGTAATTGAAGAATCCATAGACTCTACCCACTTCTGGGAAAATTGGAAAACAAACAACAACACGAAGAGTTATCTATCCAAAACAGAGATGTATGGGTAAACCACTTCTCCAATCTTTTTGGCCCTATAACAAAGAACAAACAGCAAAAAACATATACATCAAATACACATTTTAGAATCAACTATTAAAGACTACCAGAACCCACTGGATTCTCCAATTACATTGAATGAACTACAGGACAAAATACAAACCCTCCAACCCCAAAAGGCCTGTGGTGTTGATGGTATCCTCAATGAAATGATAAAATATAAAGACCTCCAATTCCAATTGGCTATACTTAAACTCTTTAACATCATCCTTAGCTCTGGCATCTTCCCCAATATTTGGAACAAAGGACTGATCACCCCAATCCACAAAAGTGGAGACAAATTTGACCCCAATATCTACCGCCAAGAGCAACCTTGGGAAAGTCCTCTGCATTATCACTAACAGCAGACTCATACATTTCCTCAGTGAAAACAATGTACTGAGCAAATGTCAAATTGGCTTTTTATCAAATTACCGTACGACAGACCACGTATTCACCCTGCACACCCCAATTGACAAACAAACAAAACAAAACAAAGGCAAAGTCTTCTCATGCTTTGTTGATTTCAAAAAAGCTTTTGACTCAATTTGGCCTGAGGGTCTGCTTTACAAAATGAATGGAAAGCGGTGTTGGGGAAAAAACATTAAACATTTTAAAATCTATGTACACAAACAACAAGTGTGCGGTAAAAATTGGCAAAAAACCCACACATTTATTTCCACAGGGCTGTGGGGTGAGACAGGGATACCGCTTAAGCCCCACCCTCTTCAACATATATATCAACGAATTGGCGAGGATACTAGAACAGTCTGCAGCATCCGACCTCACCCTACTAGAATCTGAAGTCAAATGTCTACTGTTTGCTGATGATCTGGTGCTTCTGTCTCCAACCATGGAGGGCCTACAGCAGCACCTAGATCTTCTGCCCAGATTCTGTCAGACCTGGGCCCTGACAGTAAATCTCAGTAAGACAAAAATAATGGTGTTCCAAAAAAGGTCCAGTTGCCAGGACCACAAATACAAATTTCATCTAGACACCGTTGCCCTAGAGCACACAAAAAACTATAGATACCTCGGCCTAAACATTAGCTCCACAGGTAACTTCCACAAAGTTGTGAACAATCTGAGAGACAAGGCAAGAAGGGCCTTCTATGCCATCAAAAGGAACATAACATTTGACATACCAATTAGGATCTGGCTAAAAATACTTGGATCAGTTACAGAACCCATTGCCCTTTATGGTTGTGAGGTCTGGGGTCCGCTCACCAACCAAGAATTCACTAATGGGACAAACACCAAATTGAGACTGCATGCAGAATTCTGCAAAAATATCCTCCATGTACAACGTAAAACACCAAATAATGCATGCAGAGCAGAATTAGGCCGATACCCACTAATGATCATAATCTAGAAAAGAGCTGTTAAATTCTACAACCACCTAAAAGGAAGTGATTCCCAAACCTTCCATAACAAAGCCATCACCTACAGAGAGATGAACCTGGAGAAGAGTCCCCTAAGCAAGCTGGTCCTGGGACTCTGTTCACAAACACAAACAGACCCCACAGAGCCCCAGGATAGCAACACAATTAGACCCAACCAAATCATGAGAAAACAAAAAGAGAATTACTTGACACATTGGAAAGAATTAACAAAAAAACTGAGCAAACTACAATGCTATTTGGCCCTAAACAGAGAGTACACAGTGGAATAATTCACCACTGTGACTGACCCAAACTTAAGGAAAGCTTTGACAATGTACAGACTCAGTGAGCATAGCCTTGCTATTGAGAAAGGCCACCATAGGCAGACCTGGCTCTCAAGAGAAGACTGGCTTTGTATACACTGCCCACAAAATGAGTTGGAAACTGAGCTGCACTTCCTAACCTCCTGCCAAATGTATGACCATATTAGAGACACATATTGCCCTCAGATTACACATACCCACAAAGAATTCGAAAACAAAACCAATTTTGATCATCTCCCATATCTATTGGGTGAGATACCACAGTGTGCCGTCACAGCAGCAATATTTGTGACCTGTTGCAACAAGAAAAGGGCAACCAGTGAAAAACAAACACCATTGTAAATACAACCCATATTTATGTTTATTTATCTTCCCTTTTGTACTTTTAACTATTTGCACATATTATTACATTTGAAATGTCTTTATTCTTTTGGAACTTTTGTGAGTGCAATGTTTACTGTTAATTTGTATTGTTTATTTCACTTTTGTTTATTATCTACTTCACTTGCTTTGGCAATGTTAACATATGTTTCCCATGCCAATAAAGCCCTAAAATTGAAATATAATTGAGAGAGAGGGGAGATAAAAAGAGAGAGAGATGGAGGGAGGGAGAGGGGAGAGAGCGGGAGAGCGAGAGGAAGAGAGAGAGAGGTCGTCTTCCAGTCTATAATGACGTGTTCTCAGAATCACAAATAGACATCAGGTGTCTATAATGTATATGACGGTAAATGGTCATGAAGGGAGAAGTGGTAAACCAAACCTCTGGGTTTCTCTCTGAGTTTGCGGAACAACTACATGGCCTTCCCCTCACTGTGGCCCGAAAGAGGAGAGAATAGAGAATGAACAGTTACAGTTTTAGCTCACTAAAGGCCAGGCATCAGTTGACATGATGAAACTGGTTAGATGTATTTATAGATCTTATTCTGAGTTAACTGGACTGTTGAGATATTTCTGTCTGTCTCTTACAGTGTGTCCAGGGCCTCTACACTCCTCCACAGTTGTCTCTGGAGCTCCACGATGTCTGTCTGGTGGAGCATCATCTCCTCTTCCAGCTCTGTCATCCTCTCTGCCTGCAACACAAACAAACTTATTTACTTACAAGCACAAACAAAACACACGCATGTACACACACAGAAACACACACACATGCATACACGCACAAGTAGACACACACACACACACACACACACACTTATCTGGCCACAGCTGTCTGCAGTTTGCTCCATCTCCCGCCACACACCCAGCAGCTTTTCAGAGGCTAGAGACTGTTTCTGTTTTTAAATTGTAATAAATGTGCAAATATTTCAAAAAAACTGTTTTTGCTTTGTCATTATGGGGTATTGTGTGTAGATTGATGAGCATTTATTTTTATTTAATCCATTTTAGAATAAGGCTGTAAAGTAACAAAATGTGGAAAAAGTCAAGGGGTCTGAATACTTTCTGAATGCTGGCTGTAATCTAGTCCTGATATCTCCAGTGGGCACCCCCATACAGTACACTACAGTACCTCTGTATTATGGAAAAAGCTATTCCAGTTGCCTACCTATCCCTGTAGCTCTCTGTTCCTGGTATATGTTAATGTCTACGTGCAGGCTGGTAGAGAATACGTTTAGTTTGGCCGTCAGCCTCTGGTTCATAGAGATCATCTCATTCTTCTGCAGGGAGCTGTTGTGTCTCAGCAGACTCATGCTGACTGAGAGAGAGAGAGAGAGAGAGAGAGAGAGAGAGAGAGAGAGAGAGAGAGAGAGAGAGAGAGAGAGAGACAGTGAGAGAGAGAGACAGTGAGAGAGAGAGACAGTGAGAGAGAGAGAGACAGTGAGAGAGAGAGACAGTGAGAGAGAGAGACAGCAGGAAAGGGTGGCCACAGCACTAAATGGAGTGACAGTAAAAGCTCCCCAACGCACAAGTGGTTATCTCCACCCTGCTACCATACAGCAGGTAAACGCAAGTATTTCCCGTGACTGTGACTCAAAACCAAATGTCTACCTGGCCCACCACTCCAACTCGACATGAAAGTCACACATACGCCCAGGCCGTGAGCAGGCAAACAGGCCCAAACTCCACTCTGGGTATGTACATAGTCAATGGTAGGCTTTGAGGAGACTCCTATGGTAGGTACACCTATAGCTCATCTCTTGGCAGTAGTACTGTAGACTACTTTATCACTGACCTCAACCCAGAGTCTCTCAGAGCGTTCACAGTCAGCCCACTGACACCCCTACCAGATCACAGCAAAATCACAGTCTACTTGAACAGAGCAATACTCAATCATGAGGCATCAGAGCCAAAGGAACTGAATAATATTAAGATATGCTATAGATGGAAGGAAAGTAGTGTAGAAACCTACCAAAAATAATTAGGCAACAACAAATTCAATCCCTTTTAGACAACTTCCAGGACAAAACGTTTCTCTGTAATAGTGAAGGTGTAAACTTTGCAGTAGAAAACTTAAACAGTATATTTGACCTCTCAGCTTCCCTATCAAATCTAAAAATGTCTAACAGAAAACCTAAGAAAATTAACAACAATGACAAATGGTTTGATGAAGAATGCAAAAACCTAAGAAAGAAATTGAGAAACCTATCCAACCAAAAACATAGAGACCCAGAAAACCTGAGCCTACACCTTCACTATGGTGAATCACTAAAACAATACGGAAATACACTACGAAAAAAGAAGGAACAGCATGTCAGAAATCAGCTCAATGTAATTGAAGAATCCATAGACTCTAACCACTTCTGGGAAAATTGGAAAACACTAAACAAACAACACGAAGTCAATTGGAGGTGTACTTGTGGATGTATTTCAAGGCCTACCTTCAAACTCAGTGCCTCCTTGCTTGACATCATGGGAAAATCAAAAGAAATCAGCCAAGACCTCAGAAGAAAATGTGTAGACCTCCACAAGTCTGGTTCATCCTTGGGAGCAATTTCCAAACGCCTGAAGGTACCACGTTCATCTGTACAAACAATAGTACGCAAGTATAACACCATGGGACCACGCAGCCGTCATACCGCTCAGGAAGGAGACACGTTCTGTCTCCTAGAGATGAATGTACTTTGGTGCGAAAAGTGCAAATCAATCCCAGAACAACAGCAAAGGACCTTGTGAAGATGCTGGAGGAAACAGGTACAAAAGTATCTATATCCACAGTAAAATGAGTCCTATATCGACATAACCTGAAAGGCTCCCGAGTGGCGCAGTGCCACTAGAGATCCTGGTTCGAATCCAGGCTCTGTCGTAGCCGTCCGCGACCGGGAGACCCATGGGGTGGCGTACAATTGGCCCAGGGTAGGGGAGGGAATGGCCGGCAGGGATGTAGCTCAGTTGGTAGAGCATGGCGTTTGCAACGCCAGGGTTGTGGGTTCGATTCCCACGGGGGGCCAGTATGATTTGTTAAAATAATAATGTATGTGTAACAGTCTTGCTTCCGTCCCTCTCCTCGCCCCTACCTGGGCTTGAACCAGGGACCCTCTGCACACATCGACAACAGTCACCCTCAAAGCACTGTTACCCGTCGCTCCACAAAAGCCGTGACGTCACTCGCTCTGAGACCTTGAAGTAGTTGTTTCCCTTGCTCTGCAAGGCCGCGGCTTTTGTGGAGCGACGGGTAACGGTGCTTCGAGGGTGAAATGCTACTAGCGCGCACCGCTAACTAGCTAGCCATTTCACACCGGTTACACTCACCCCCCCTTTTGACCTCCTTCTTTTCCGCAGCAACCAGTGATCCGGGTCAACAGCATCAATGTAACAGTTTTGCTTCCGTCCCTCTCCTCGCCCCTACCTGGGCTTGAACCAGGGACCCTCTGCACACATCGACAACAGTCACCCTCGAAGCACCGTTACCCGTCGCTCCACAAAAGCCGCAGCCCTTGCAGAGCAAGGGAAACAACTACTTCAAGGTCTCAGAGCGTCACCGATTGAAATGCTACTAGCGCGCACCGCTAACTAGCTAGCCATTTCACACCGGTTACATATGCACTCACTAACTCTGGATAAGAGCGTCTGCTAAATGACTAAAATGTCAATGTAAAGGCTGCTCAGCAAGGAAGAAGCCACTGCTCCAAAACCGCCATAAAAAAGCCAGACTACGGTTTGCAACTGCACATGAGGACAAAGATCGTACTTTTTGGAGAAATGTTCTCTGGTCTGATGAAACAAAAATAGAACTGTTTGCCATAATGACCATGTTTGGAGGAAAAAGGGGGAGTTGCAAGCGAAAGAACACCATCCCAACCGTGAAGCACGGGGGTGGCAGCATCATACTGTGGGGGTGCTTTGTTGCAGGAGGGCCTGGTGCACTTCACAAAATAGCTGGCATCATGAGGAAGGAAAATTATGTGGATATATTGAAGCAACATCTCAAGACATCAGTCAGGAAGTTAAAGCTTGGTCGCAAATGGGTCTTCAAAATGGACAATGACCCCAAGCATACTTCCAAAGTTGTGGCAAAATGGCTTAAGGACAACAAAGTCAAGGTATTGGCGTGGCCATCACAAAGCCCTGACCTCAATCCTATAGAACATTTGTGGGCAGAACTGAAAAAGCGTGTGCGAGCAAGGAGGCCTACAAACCTGACTCAGTTACACCAGCTCTGTCAGGAGGAATGGGCCAAAATTCACCCAACTTATTGTGGGAAGCTTGTGGAAGGCTACCTGAAACGTTTGACCCAAGTTAAACAATTTAAAGGCAATGCTACCAAGTTTCAATTGAGTGTATGTAAACTTCTGACCCACTGGGAATGTGATGAAAGAAATAAAAGCTGAAATAAATCATTCTCTCTACTATTATTCTGACATTTCCCATTCTTACAATAAAGTGGTGATCCTAACTGACCTAAGACCGGGAATTTTTACTAGGATTAAATGTCAGGAATTGTGAAAAACTGAGTTTAAATGTATTTGGCTAAGGTGTATGTAAACTTCCGACTTCAACTGTATGTCAAATTGGCTTTTTACCAAATTACCATACGACAGACCACGTATTCACCCTGCACACCCTAATTGACAAACAAACTAAAACAAAGGCAAAGTCTTCTCATGCTTTGTTTATTTCAAAAAAGCTTTTGACTCAATTTGGCATGAGGGTCTGCTATACAAATTGATGGAAAGTGGTGTTGGGGGAAAAACATACGACATTATAAAATCTATGTACACAAACAACAAGTGTGCGGTTAAAACTGGCAAAAAACACACACATTTATTTCCACAGGGCCGTGGGGTGAGACAGGGATACCGCTTAAGCCCCACCCTCTTCAACATATATATCAACGAATTGGCGAGGGCACTAGAACAGTCTGCAGCACCCGGCCTCACCCTACTAGAATCTGAAGTCAAATGTCTACTGTTTGCTGATGATCTGGTGCTTCTGTCCCCAACCAAGGAGGGCCTACAGCAGCACCTAGATCTTCTGCACATATTCTGTCAGACCTGGGCCCTGACAGTAAATCTCAGTAAGACAAAAATAACGATGTTCCAAAACAGGTTCCGTTGCCAGGACCACAAATACAAATGTAATCTAGACACCGTTGCCCTAGAGCACACAAAAAACTATAGATACCTCTGCCTAAACATCAGCTCCACAGGTAACTTCCACAAAGCTGTGAACAATCTGAGAGACAAGGCAAGTAGGAGTTGTGGGACAACATTTCACAGAAGCAACAGAGACTTCACGGAGCAGCCTGTTAATTACAAACAAAACAGCTAAAGCAACTTCGTATTAAAGTGGGATCGTGCATTTTCCAACTCATGATTACATTTTAAGTCGTCATGGGAAAGATGCATCGTTAAAAACATTTGTAAACAACTGGTTGCAGTTCAGATCCAACCTGGATACTAAGGAGATCCTGAGGGAAATCGACGAGTATAAACAGCTTTATGCTATGGAGTAACAACATACTCCATCGTGGAAAGATCCGGCTACCTCACAAAAAAACTGTAACTCAACAAAAAAATTTAAGACAGATTCATCTACAGACACGGACGATTTACTTACCGTTGAAGTAGAGGCTAGTGCTCTTGCTAGAATCCATGCAACACTTGAAAAGTTGTGTGAGGAGGTAGAAGGGCTGAGGGGGAGTTTGGAGTTTAGCCAAGGCACTCACAGCCAAGGTAAAAACCCTCAATTCCAACATGGATTGTCTACTCAGGGAAAACAGGGTGATGAGGGAGTCGCTACTAGACATACAAATCTGTAGCATGCGTGAAAATCTAATATTTTTTGGGATTCCTGAGGACGCATCCAATAATCCAGAGGGTACGATCAGAGAGTTCATGCAATCCGCCTTGAAACTTCCTCTAGAGACTGTAAACAAGGTGGCTTTCCACCAAGTGCACAGACTTGGATCTCGGAGCGACAAGACCAAGGATCCCTGACCTATCATCGCAAGATTTGAACACTACCAAGAAAAGGACCTGATCAAAAACAGGGGAAAGGAGCTTAAAGGGACCAAATTCTGTTTCAGTGACCAATTTCCCCGGGAGATAAACAAACGTTGCAAGAGGCTGTGTCCTGTACAGAGGCAACAGAGGGAGAGGGGTAAGCGTGCCTTTCTCATTGTGGACAAACTTTTTATAGATGGACAGCTCTTCCGAGACAGCTCCATAACACCATGGCTGTACTCAATTCTACGGGGACGTCAGGTTACGGAAAAACAAAATATGGGAACTGTAAAAATATCTGAACACTATGAAGTTGATATGAACACACACACACTCAATTACATGCTCGCTCACACATACAGATTTATACATACACACTTGATCTCTCTCTCTTCTCCTCTCCCTGTCTCCCTATTGTCGAGAACTTTTCTATAATTTAATATGTTTTTTGTTTGTCTATCTTTTCTATGTCGTTGTCTACATGTTATTCTATGTTTACAACAAGCAAGGGGAAGATATCAGAACAGGGACATTAGGGAATAATAACATATTGTACGGGATACATTTGTACTGTAGTAAAGCCGTCTCTAAAGTAATGTAAGGTCTCTTTCATGATCATGTGAAACGTCAATTGCTATGGAAATGCTGGGATGTGTTTTTCTATGAAAATTATGTTTAAGGTCATTATGATGCAACTATGATGCAACTATGATGGTGATACGATATGGATTACAATTATCATCCTGAATATTAAGGCTACACTCACTTCATGTTACACACATAGACACTCAACCATGCAAATTGTCTGGGTTATTATTTATTTGGACATCATTATAGTCTTACTCTTACCCAGACATCATACACACTCTCACTAAATCACATCTAATATCATACATATCAACCTACTCAGATCTACTACACACATAATATCTTGACTCAATTTTCTAACATCTGTAGCATTGGCTCACAGGCAAACAGGCAAGGGAATAAAACAAATATTGCTAGTTCTAAATATCAGACATTCGAAATCTTAAATTTTGACCTTCATATAACCTCTTATGGCAGTAACTTTACAAGCACTAATTATGGTCAATTTAGACTGAGAATAGTATCTAGTTATGATAAGGGGTGAAATAAGTATAGCCAGTTATAATTGTAACGGTTTAGCAGATTATAAAAAAAGATGATCAGTCTTTACATGGCTAAAAGAAAAGGAATATAACATATACTGTTTACAGGAAGCTCACTCTACATCCTTAGATGAAGTTGCGTGGAAAAGGGGGTGGTGAAATAATTTTCTGTCATGGACATAGGAATTCAAAAGGTGTGAAGATATTAATTAACAAAAATGTCGATCTGAATGTTCAAATAGTCAGGAATGATTCGCAAGGAAGGTGGATCTTTTTTAATATGAAAGTGGATGAAAAACAGATTTGGCTCATTAATCTATATGGTCCAAATCAGGATGATCCATACTTCTTCTAAAATATTTATACAAATGTATTGAACTTACAGGCAACAAATGATCAAATCATTATGGTGGGAGACTATAACACGGTGTTAAGTACCTCAATGGACCGTAAAGGGAATCACTCTACAAACTATCATCAACGTGCCCTTAAGGAAATCACAAATATTATGGACACATTAGAAATACTGGATATTTGGAGACTAAAAAACCCCGACCTAGTGAGATATACATGGAGGAGACTTAATCAAGCTAGTCGTCTTGACTACTTTCTTGTCTCTTTCTATCTTGCATCAAAGGTTAAAAAAGTTCTAATAAGAGATAGAATGTGATCAGATCATCATCTAATTGGCCTTCACATAACTCTTATAGAATTTCCACGTGGACGGGGATATTGGACATTTTATCAAAGTTTACTGGAGGACAATTTATTTTTAACTAAGACAAAATTATTTATAATGTAATTTTTCCAGTACAATATAGGTATCACGTTTCAGGAGAAGACCCAGATGCAGACAGTGTCGAAGTAACAAAAGTTTATTACAAAAACAGGGGGCAGGCAAATGACAGGTCAAGGGCAGGCAGAGGTCAATAATCCAGGGTGGTGTAACAAGGTACAGAACAGCAGGTAGGCTCAGGGTCAGGGCAGGCTGAATGGTCAAATCCGGGAGAACTAGAAAACAGGAACTTGAGAAAGACAGGAGCAAGGGGAAAAACGCTGGTAGGCTTGACAAAACAAAACAAACTGGCAATAGACAAACAGAGAACACAGGTATAAATACACCATGCTGCACCATGAGCTGGGCCGTCTCTTTGGCGGAGGGTAGCTTGCGAAGTGACCCGGGCCTTACTGAGCACCTCCCAGAGGTCCTGGTACTCCGCGGGAATGGTGGAGAGGTCCGAGGCAACTTCTGAGCCCCCAGGAAGACGTCCCGGGGCAGGCTGCGCTGACTTCAGGCAATGAGCGTGGCAGAACGGGCTCCAGCCCATGATGGCACCAGTAGACCAGTCAATAAAGGGGTTGTGTCGCTGGAGTCAAGAGAAACCCAATACCACGGGAACCTGAGGAGACTTAATTAGCAGGAATTGGAACGTCTCGCTGTGGTTCCCTGATACTCGTAGGTTGATGGGGGTGGTATTGTGGGTGCCCCGGCTTATAGATCGCCCGTCCAGCGCTCTAACGTCCATGGGAATGGAGAGGGGCTGAGTGGGGATGCCCAGCTCAGATGTCAGGGTAGCGTCCATAAAGCTCTCATCGGCCCCAGAGTCGATGAGTACCCGGAGAGATTTCGACTGGTTCCCCCACAGCAAGATGGCATGAAAGGGGGTGCGAGTAAGGGAAGAGGAAAAGTTATCCGTATGGCCCACCAGAGTACTCGCTCCTACTGGTGAGCCTGGTCTTTTAGTGGGCAGGTGGACATAAACTGACCAGTAGTACCGCAATACAGGCAACTCTTTGTGTGATGCCTGTATTGCCGTTCGACTGGAGACAGCCTAGCTCTGCCTAGTTGCATCGGCTCGGGAAGAGGTGAATCGGCAGACTTCGGAGACTCTCGGGGGAACTCGGGTAGCATCGGTTTCTCTCGGCAACGGAGCCGTCGGGGACTTCCGGGATAATCCTTGGGCGGGCGAGTGGAATCGGACTTCCTCTCCTTCCTTCGTTCCCGTAGTCGCCCATCGATCCGAATGGTCAAGGCGATGAGCGAGTCGAGATCCGTCGGTAGTTCCTGGGCTGCAAGCTCGTCCTTTACTTCCTCCAATACTCCGTGCAGGAACGTGTCGAACAGCGCTTCCGGGTTCCAGGCACACTCAGCTGCCAACGTGCGGAAATCCACTGCATAGTCTGCCACACTGCAGGATTCTTGCCGAAGCTGGAGTAACTTCCAGACAGCCTCTCTCCTGGACAATGGAGCACCGAAAACCTTATTTACCTCCTGCATGAACTCCTCCAGACTGAAGCATACGCCCAACTGTTGTTCCCACACTGCCGTAGCCCAGGCGAGAGCCCTCCCAGACATCAGCGTGATGAGGTACGCTATCTTAGAGCGGTCCGAGGGGAAGGAGGATAGCTACAGCTCGATGATGAGCGAACACTGAGCGAGAAATGCCCGACAGGTTCCCGACTCTCCGGCGAAGCGTTCCGGGGGAGGTAAGCCGGGTTAATGAGGTGCTGAGAGGTTACCATCGTGGTAGGCTGCCTAACAGACAAACCGCGGAATTGCTCCAGCAATGTGTTAAACACACGGTCATTGCGTTCGGCCAAGGTCTGGAACCCTTCCATGAGAACACGAAGCATCTCCTTGTGCCTTCCAATGGTGGCTCCTTGGGAGGAGATGGCGTTGCGGAGCTGGTCCGAGTCTGCTGGGTCAGTCATGGCCAGTTCGTACTATCACGTTTCAGGAGACCCAGATGCAGACAGTGTCGCAGTAACAAAAGTTTATTACAAAAACAGGGGGCAGGCAAATGACAGGTCAAGGGCAGGCAGAAGTCAGTAATCCAGATCAGAGTCCAAAAGGTACAGAACGGCATGCAGTCTCAGAGTCAGGGCAGGCAGAGGTCAATAATCCAGGATGGTGTGACAAGGTACAGAACGGCAGGCAGGCAGGCTCAGGGTCAAGGCAGGCAGAATGGTCAAAACCGGCAAAACTAGAACTTGAGAAAGACAGGAGCAAGGGGGAAAATGCTGGTAGGCTTGACGAAACAAAACGAACTGGCAACAGACAAACAGAGAACAGGAATAAATACACTGGGGATAATGGGGAAGATTGTCTCCACCCCCCTCCAGGTGTCACCCATCACAAAGACAGGTGAAACAGATCAGGGTGTGACAATAGGTTCGGCAAATCCCCTTATTGTTTGGGATACCTTTAAATGCACCTTAAGAGGTCATTCAATTCAATATTCATCAATAATAAAAAGCAGTTTCTGGCTAAAGAGACAAGGCTAACAAGGGAAATACATGAACTAGTAGTACAGGCAATAAAAACGATACTACAGAGATACAAAATAAGTTAGAGGAAAAACAAAAAGAACTGGAGGAACTTATTCAAGAACGATCTAATGTAATCTATTACAAAAATAAAGCAAACTGGATGGAATATGGAGAAAAATGCACCAAATTCTTCCTGAATCTCCAACACAGAAACGCTAATAAAAATAATTTGCAGAAACTCGTTACAGAAGACGGAGTCATCTATGATTCTCCTAATTATATTTTAAAAGAGGAAGCTAAATATTTTAAGCAGATGTTCTCTTTTCCGTCTCATCCTCACCCACTGAATGATGAATGACATCAGGTGTCTATAATGTATATGACGGTAAATGGTCATGAAGGGAGAAGTGGTAAACCAACCTCTGGGTTTCTCTCTGAGTTTGCGGAACAACTCCATGGCCTTCCCCTCACTGTGGCCCGAAAGAGGAGAGAAGAGAGAATGAACAGTTACAGTTTTAGCTCACTAAAGGCCAGGCATCAGCTGACACGATGAAACTGGTTAGATGTATTTTATTTTACTCCCCGTATCTTTCGGTCTTACAGGGCAGCTTTCTGTCCTTGCTGTAGCCTCTGCCAGTCTTCCTTCAGGGTGTGGATGGTGTCCCAGGCCTGGCCTCAGGTCCTCCTCAGAGGGCTTTAGGACAACACGTGCTTAGGGTCCATCTCTGAGAGGGAGAAAGAGAGAGCGAAAGGGAGGGAGGGAGAAGGAGAGAGAGTTCCAGTGTATCAAATCAAATTGTATTTGTCACATGCGTCGAATACAACAGGTGTAGACCTTACTGTGAAATGCTTACTTACAAGCCCTTAAACAACAATGCAGTTTTAAATAAATAGCAAATAACCAAATATTTACTAAATAAACTAAAGTAAAAAATAACAACATTAAAAGTAACACAATAAAATACCAATAACGAGGCTATATACAGGGGGTACCGGTACCGAGTCAATGTGCAGGGGTACAGGTTAGTCGATGTACAGTCTAAGTCAGAAGTTTACATACACTTAGGTTGGAGTCATTAAAACCCATTTTTCAACCACTCCACAAATTTCTTGTTAACAAACTATCGTTTTGGCAAGTCGGTTAGGACATCTACTTTGTGCATGACACAAGTAATTTTTCCAACAATTGTTTACAGACAGATTATTTCACTTAGAATTCACTGTATCACAATTCCAGTGGGTCAGAAGTTTACTGTACCTTTGAACAGCTTGGAAAATTCAAGAAAATGATGTCATGGCTTTAGAAGCTTCTGATAGGCTAATTGACATCATTTGAGTCAATTGGAGGTGTACCTGTGGATGTATTTCAAGGCCTACCTTCAAACTCAGTGCCTCTTTGCTTGACATCATGGGAAAATCAAAATAGATCTGCCAAGACCTCAGAATTTTTTTCTCCAAACGCCTGAAAGTACCACGGTAATCTGTACAAACAATAGTACGTAAGTATAAACACCATGGGACCACGCAGCCGTCATACCGCAAATCAATCCCAGAACAACAGCAAAGGACCTTGTGAAGATGCTGGAGGAAACAGGTACAAAAGTATCTATATCCACAGTAAAACAAGTCCTATATCGACATAACCTGAAAGCCTGCTCAGCAAGGAAGAAGCCACTGCTCCAAAACCGCCATAGAAAAGCCAGACTACGGTTTGCAACTGCACATGGGGACAAAGATCGTACTTTTTGGAGAAATGTCCTCTGGTCTGATGAAACAAAAATAGAACTGTTTGGCCATAATGACCATCGTTATGTTTGGAGGAAAAAGGGGATGCCTTGCAAGCCGAAGAACACCATCCCAAACGTGAAGCACGGGGGTGGCAGCATCATGCTGTGGGGGTGCTTTGCTGCAGAAGGGACTGGTGCACTTCACAAAATAGCTGGCATCATGAGGAAGGAAAATTATGTGGATATATTGAAGCAATATCTCAAGACATCAGTCAGGAAGTTAAAGCTTGGTCGCAAATAGGTCTTCCAAATGGACAATGACCCCAAGCATACTTCCAAAGTTGTGGCAAAATGGCTTAAGGACAACAAAGTCAAGGTATTGGAGTGGCCATCACAAAGCCCTGTCCTCAATCCTATAGAACATTTGTGGGCAGAACTGAAAAAGTGTGTGCGAGCAAGGAGGCCTACAAACCTGACTCAGTTACACCAGCTCTGCCAGGTGGAATGGGCCAAAATTCACCCAACTTATTGTGGGAAGCTTGTGGAAGGCTACCCGAAACGTTTGACCAAAGTTAAACAATTTAAAGGCAATGCTACCAAATACTAATTGAGTGTATGTAAACTTCTGACCCACTGGGAATGTGATGAAATAAATAAAATCTGAATAATTCATTCTCTCTACTATTATTCTGACATTTCACATTCTTAAAATAAAGTGGTGATCCTACATTTTTATTAGGATTAAATATCAGGAATTGTGAAAAACTGAGTTTAAATGTATTTGGCTAAGGTGTATGTAAACTTCCGACTTCAACTGTAATTTGTACATGTAGGTAGGGGTAAAGTGACTATGCATAGATAATAAACAGCGAGTAGCAGCAGTGTAAATACAAAGGGGGGTCAATGCAAATAGTCCGGGTGGCCATTTTATTAATTGTTCAGCAGTCTTATGGCTTGGGGGTAGAAGCTGTTAAGGAGCCTTCTGGACCTAGACTTGGCGCTCCGGTACCGCTTGCCGTGCGGTAGCAGAGGGAACAGTCTATGTCTTGGGTGACTGGAGTCTTTGACAATTTTTGGGGCCTTCCTCTGACACCGCCTAGTATATAGGTCCTGGGTGGCAGGACGCTTGGCCCCAGTGATGTACTGGGCTGTACGCACTACCCTCTGTAGCGCCTTACAGTCGGATGCAGAGCAGTTGCCATACCAGGCAGTGATGCAACCGGTCAGGATGCTCTCGATGGTGAAGCTGTAGAACTTTTTGAGGATCTGGGGACCCATGCCAAATCTTTTCAGTCTCCTGAGGGGGAAAAGGCGTTGTCGTGCCCTCGTCATGACTGTCTTGGTGTGTTTGGACCATGATAGTTTGTTGGTGATGTGGACACCAAGGAACTTGAAACTCTCGACCCGCTCCTCTACAGCCCTGTTGATGTGAATGGGGGCGTGTTCGGCCCTTCTTTTCCTGTAGTCCACGATCAGCTCCTTTGTCTTGCTATGGTAGATGTGGCAGATGTGTTGTTGCCTACCCTGAGCACCTGGGGGCGGCCCGTCAGTAAATCCAGGATCCAGTTGCAGAGGGAGGTGTTTAGTCCCAGGGTCCTTAGCTTAGTGATGAGCTTTGTGGGCACTATGGTGTTGAATGCTGAGCTGTAGTCAATTAACAGCATTCACTGACTACAGCTTTTGTCCAGGTGGGAAAGGGCAGTGTGGAGTGCGATTGAGATTGCGTCATCTGTGGATTTGTTGGGGCGGTATGCGAATTGGACTGGGTCTAGGGCAGGGGTGTCAAACTCATTTTAGCTCAGGGGCCACATGGAGGAAAATCTATTCCCAAGTGGGCCGGACCGGAAAAATCATGGTATATATAACTTAAAAACAACAACTTCAGATTGTTTTCTTTGTTTTAATACGATCAACATACAACATAAAGCTGGAGCCTGAGGACAGTGTGTCCAAAATAGTACAAGCACAACATCACTATTAATCATAAAACACGTCAAGTTTATTTGAAAATTCTAAAGAAAAAGAACACACAAACACACAATGCCTCAGTGATTAACAGAACTGTTTCACAGATCACAGAACTATATCAGGGTGTCATTTCTCAGGCAGAAATGTAGATAAAAATAATGAAATCCTGTTCCCCAAACAAGTGCAAGAACCACAGAGTCAAGAATAGGTTAAATATACAAATAAAATAAAATCAATTAAAAACAATAGCACATCAACATAAAAATATATAAACATAAAGCTGGAGCCTGAGGACAGTGTCCAAAAGCACAACATCACTATTAATCATAAAACACCTCAAGTTATTTGAAAGTTCTGAGGACAAAGAACACACAAACACACAATGCCTCAGTGATTAACAGAACTGTTTCACAGATCACAGAACTATATCAGGGTGTCATTTCTCAGGCAGAAATGTAGATAAAAATAATGAAATCCTGTTCCCCAAACAAGTGCAAGAACCACAGAGTCAAGAATAGGTTAAATATACAAATAAAATAAAATCAATTAAAAACAATAGCACATCAACATAAAAATATATAAACATAAAGCTGGAGCCTGAGGACAGTGTCCAAAAGCACAACATCACTATTAATCATAAAACACCTCAAGTTATTTGAAAGTTCTGAGGACAAAGAACACACAAACACACAATGCCTCAGTGATTAACAGAACTGTTTCACAGATCACAGAACTATATCAGGGTGTCATTTCTCAGGCAGAAATGTAGATAAAAATAATGAAATCCTGTTCCCCAAACAAGTGCAAGAACCACAGAGTCAAGAATAGGTTAAATATACAAATAAAATAAAATAAATTAAAAACAATAGCACATCAACATAAAAATATATAAACATAAAGCTGGAGCCTGAGGACAGTGTCCAAAAGCACAACATCACTATTAATCATAAAACACCTCAAGTTATTTGAAAGTTCTGAGGACAAAGAACACACAAACACACAATGCCTCAGTGATTAACAGAACTGTTTCACAGATCACAGAACTATATCAGGGTGTCATTTCTCAGGCAGAAATGTAGATACAAATAATGAAATCCTGTTCCCCAAACAAGTGCAAGAACCACAGAGTCAAGAATAGGTTAAATGTACAAATAAAATAAAATCAATTAAAAACAATAGCACATCAACATAAAAACATATAAACATAAATCTGAAAGCGTTGCTCAAACTCCCGTAACAGTCCCGTTATTTTATCTTTGAACTGCTTCATGTCTGCCACATGTTGGGTCGCGCACACATTTTTCAGACAGGGGAAGTGAGCTGCATCACCACCGGCAAGTTGCGTCTCCCACAATGACAGCTTCAACTTGAAAGAACGTATGCTGTCATAATACTGCGTGACAACTTTGTTGCGCCCTTGCAGCTGTTTGTTCAAGTTATTCAGGTGCTCTGTAACATCCACCATAAATGCAAGGTCCTGCATCCATTCTGCGGAATGAAATTCTAACACTGGTTTGCCCTTTTCTTCCATGAACTGTTCCATTTCTTCTCGTAAATCAAAGAAACGCCTCAGCACAGCACCTCGGCTTAACCATCTTACCTCAATGTGGTATGGCAGGCCATAGATGTGGTCTTTCTCTCTGAGAAGGCTGTCAAACTGACGGTGATTCAGGCTTCTGGATCGGATGAAATTAACAGTTTGGATGACCACCTTCATGACGTTATCCATCTTTAATGACTTGCAACACAAAGCCTCCTGGTGCAAAATACAGTGAAAAGCCAAAAAATCACGTCCTCCATTTGCAGATTGCACTTTCTCTCTGAACTTTGTCACAACGCCTGCTTTTTTCCCGATCATTGAGGGCGCACCATCTGTAGCCAGGCTGACAGCGCGGGACCAGTCCACTCCGACCCTGTCCAGTACGCCGACGAGTGCGGTAAAAATATCAGCTGCTGTCGTTGTATCTGTCATCGGCACCAACTCCACAAACTCCTCGGTGACGGTCAATGTGTCATCAACTCCGCGGATGAAAATGGCCAGTTGTGCAACATCTGTAATGTCCGTGCTTTCATCAATTGCAACCGAAAACGCAATAAATTACTTTACTTTTTGCTTCAACTGGCTGTCCAAATCCACTGAAAGATCGGAAATCCTGTCTGCAACTGTGTTTCTTGTCAGGCTGATATTTGCAAAAGCCTGCCGCTTTTCAGGGCACACAATCTCCGCTGCCTTCATCATGCATGTTTTTACAAATTCACCCTCACTAAATGGTTTTGAAGCCACTGCGATTTCATTAGCAATGAGGTAGCTAGCTTTCACTGCAGCGTCACTGATGTCTAAGCTGTGAGTAAACACAGACTGCTGTTTCTTCAGACCCGCCAACAGTTCATTCACCTTCTCTCATCTCCGCTGTCCTTGAAAGTTGTCATATTTGTCGGCATGAAGACTCACATAGTGGCGACGAAGGTTATATTCTTTCAGCACTGCAACATGCTCTGAACACACCAAACATACAGCTTTCCCATTCAATTCTGTGAATAAATAGGATGACCATTTTTCTTGGAACACTCTGCACTCTGCGTCCACTTTTCTCTTTTTTGACAGAGACATATTGGGGCAATGAGGGTGCCAAAGAACATAATGTTAAAAGTAGAAGCCGTAATAAATATCGCGGGCAAAACAAAGTAGCTCATTGGCTGCACGTGCTTGACCTACTTGCTCTGCCCCGGTATAAACAGTTTGCTTGCTTAACACAATTGCTATTGCGCCATCCAGTGGACGCAATTGGAACAGCAGTTTATTTTATTGAAAAATTGCAGCGCATTTTTATACTTTACAATTTTTTTTTTTTTATTATTTTTTTTTTTTTTCCAGAATCATCTCGCGGGCCGGATTAAACCCGTTTGCGGGCCTGATCCGGCCCGCGGGCCGGACGTTTGACACCCCTGGTCTAGGGTTTCCGGCATGATGGTGTTGATGTGAGCCATGACCAGCCTTTCAAAGCACTTCATGGCTACCGACGTGAGTGCTATGGGGCTGTAGTCATTTAGGCAGGTTACCTTCGCTTTCTTGGGAACAGGGACTACGGTGGTCTGCTTGAAACATGTAGGTATTATAGACTCGGTAAGGGAGAGGTGGAAAATGTCAGTGAAGACACTTGCCAGTTGGTCCGCGCATGCTCTGAGTAAATGTCCTGGTAATCCGTTTGGCCCCGCGGCCTTGTGAATGTTGACCTGTTTAAAGGTCTTGTTCACATTGGCTATGGAGAGCGTGATCACACAGTCGTCCGGAACAGCTGGTGCTCTCATGCATGCTTCAGTGTTGCTTGCCTCGAAGCGAGCATAAAAGGCATTTAGCCCGTCTGGTAGGCTTTGCGTCACTGGGCAGCTCGTAGCTGGGTTTCCCTTTGTAGTCCGTAATAGTTTGCAAGCCCTGCCACATCAAACGAGCGTCAGAGCCGGTGTAGTAGGATTCAATCTTAGTCCTATTTTGACTCTTTTGCTGTTCGATGGTTCGTCTGAGGGCATAGCGGGATTTCTTATAAGCGTCCGGATTAGCGTCCCGCTCCTTAAAAGCGGCAGGTCTAGCCTTTAGCTCGGTGCGGATGTTGCCTGTAATCCATGGCTTCTGGTTGGGATATGTATGTACGGTCACTGTGGGGACGACGTCGTCGATGCACTTATTGATGAAGCCGGTGACTGAGGTGGTATACTCCTCAATGCCATTGGATGAATCCCGGAACATATTCCAGTCTGTGCTAGCAAAACAGTCCTGTAGCGTAGCATCCGCGTCATCTGACCACTTCCGTATTGAGCGAGTCACTGGTACTTCCTGCTGGTCAGATTTGCCAAATGGATGGCGAGGGAGAGCTTTGTATGCGTCTCTGTGTGTGGAGTAAAGGTGGTCTAGAGTTTTTTTCCCTCTGGTTGCACATGACAGGCTGGTAGAAATTAGGTAAAACTGATTTACGTTTCCTGCATTAAAGTCCCCGGGCACTAGGAGCGCCGCTTCTGGATTAGCATTTTCCTGTTTGCGTATGGCCTTATACAGCTCATTGAGTGCAGTCTTAGTGCCAGCATCGGTTTGTGGTGGTAAATAGATGGCTACGAAAAATATAGATGAAAACTCTCTTGGTAGATAGTGTGGTCTACAGCTTATCATGAGGTACTCTACCTCAGGCGAGCAATACCTCAAGACTTCCTTAATATTAGACATCGCACACCAGCTGTTATTGACAAATAGACACACATCACCACCCCTCGTCTTACCGGACGTAGCTGTTCTGTCCTGCCGATGCACGAAAAACCCAGCCAACTGTATATTATCCGTGTTGTCGTTCAGCCAGGACTCAGTGAAACATAACCTTTTTACAGTTTTTAATGTCCCGTTGGTAGGATAGTCTCGAACGGAGCTCATCCAGTTTATTCTACAATGATTGCACGTTGGCCAATAGAACGGATGTCACGGCTCACCTCCGGCGCTCTGATTCGGCGGTCTACTGAGCCACCGGTCTGAGCGCACCACCTCGGCAACACCGGAATGGAAACCCAACGCACCCTAATCACCTCCAGCGCACCTGCACTTCATCTCATCACCACCCTTATTTTAGCCCTGGACTGTTCAGTATTGTGTTGTGTGTGATTGTTTAGCATCGTGTCGTTTACTCTCTCTTTGAAATTATCTTTCTCATTATTAAGTAAACCTTGACCTTGTTAATTCCTGCGTCTACGTCCTGCCTCTTCGTATATCAGTACTCGTCACAACGGATTGTAGAGGCTGGTTACCCACTCGCCGACAAATTCACACAAGGCCCCCGGATCTGTACCCCCTGTATCTCCGTCTTATCTTCATGCGAATGACAGGGATTTGGGCCTGGTCCGGGAGAAACAGTATATCCTTCGCGTCAGACTCATTAAAGAAAAATCTTCGTCCAGTTTGAGGTGAGTAATTGCTGTTCTGATATCCAGAAGCTCTTTTCGGTCATAAGAGATGGTAGCAGCAACATTATGTACAAAATAAGTTACAAACAATTCGACAAAACACACAAAATAGCACAATTGGTTAGGAGCCCGTAAAACGGCGGCCATCCCCTCCGGCGCCATTATACACAGTGTATAACAGTATGCTCACATATTCACATGTAGAGAGTAGAGACAGTTGCTTTAAGTTTAATTGTGACAGCATTCCCTCCCCCATATGCCCCCCTAGGCACAACTACGACAACATAACCAACAAAAACGGTCACAACTCCTGCAGCTCTGTCGCACGCTGGGTATGTACATAGTCAATGGTAGGCTTTGAGGGGACTCCTATGGTAGGTACACCTATAGCGCATCTCTTGGCAGTAGTACTGTAGACTACTTTATCACTGACCTCAACCCAGTCTCTCAGAGCGTTCACAGTCAGCCCACTGACACCCCTATCAGATCACAGCAAAATCACAGTCTACTTGAACAGAGCAATACTCAATCATGAGGCATCAGAGCCAAAGGAACTGAATAATATTAAGATATGCTATAGATGGAAGGAAAGTCATGTGGAAACCTACCCAAAAAATATTAGGCAAAAACAAATTCAATCCCTTTTAGACAACTTCCTGGACAACACGTTTCACTGTAATAGTGAAGGTGTGAACTTGGCAGTAGAAAACCTAAACAGTATATTTGACCTCTCAGCTTCCCTATCAAATCAAAAAATGTCAAGCAAAGAGGCACTCAGTTTGAAGGTAGGCCTTGAAATACATCAGGTACACCTCCAATTGACTCAAATGATGTCAATTAGCCTATCAGAAGCTTCTAAAGCCATTACATTATTTTCTGGAATTTTCCAAGCTGTTAAAAGCTACAGTAAACTTAGTGTATGTAAACTTCTGACCCACTGGAATTGTGATACAGTGAATTTTAAGTGAAATAATCTGTATGTAAACAATTGTTGGAAAAAGTACTTGTGTCATGCACAAAATAGATGTCCTAACCGACTTGCCAAACTATAGTTTGTTAACAAGAAAAGTGTGGAGTGGTTGAAAAACAAGTTTTAATGACTCCAACCTAAGTGTACGTAAACTTCCGACTTCAACTGTGTATATATATATATATATATATATATATATATATATATATATATATATATATATATATATATATTTATATATATACACATACATATACACACACATATCCTTTTTTAAAATTATATTTCCCTTCATTACTTTCCAACCCCAACACCCCTTACCCAATTGGAGTAAACTAGTGAACAACAACACTTAGAACTCTACTTCCAGCCCATACATACTATATAAATTTCATGGACACAGTCAAATTCTACAATAATTATATTTTGTTTGTTTTTACTCCTGAACTTCCTCCGATCATTTTCATGATGTCCATCTGGTTTGCTTCTATATGCCATATTTTTCTAACTGTGCTCTTTCACAAAAGCTCTCAACCTATAACCTATGGGGAGAACAAGTATTTGATACACTGCCGATTTTGCAGGTTTTCCTACTTACAAAGCATGTAGAGGTCTGTAATTTTTATCATAGGTACACTTCAACTGTGAGAGACGGAATCTAAAACAAAAATCCAGAAAATCTAATTGTATGATTTTTAAGTAATTCATTTGCATTGTATTGCATGACACAAGTATTTGATCACCTACCAACCAGTAAGAATTCCGGCTCTCACAGACCTGTTCGTTTTTCTTTAAGAAGCCCTCCTGTTCTCCACTCATTACCTGTATTAACTGCACCTGTTTGAACACGTTACCTGTATAAAAGACACCTGTCCACACACTCAATCAAACAGACTCCAACCTCTCCACAATGGCCAAGACCAGAGAGCTGTGTAAGGACATCAGGGATAAAATTGTAGACCTGCACAAGGCTGGGATGGGCTACAGGACAATAGGCAAGCAGCTTGGTGAGAAGGCAACAACTGTTGGCGCAATTATTAGAAAATGGAAGAAGTTCAAGATGACGGTCAATCATCCTCGGTCTGGGGCTCCATGCAAGATCTCACCTCGTGGGGCATCAATGAACATAAGGAAGGTGAGGGATCAGCCCAGAACTACACGGCAGGACCTGGTCAATGACCTGAAGAGAGCTGGGACCACAGTCTCAAAGAAAACCATTAGTACCACACTACGCCGTCATGGATTAAAATCCTGCAGCGCACGCAAGTCCCCCTGCTCAAGCCAGCGCATGTCCAGGCCCTTCTGAAGTTTGCCAATGACCATCTGGATGATCCAGAGGAGGAATGGGAGAAGGTAATGTGGTCTGATGAGACAAAAATAGAGCTTTTTGGTCTCGCCGTGTTTGGAGGAAGAAGAAGGATGAGTACAACCCCAAGAACACCATCCCAACCGTGAAGCATGGAGGTGGAAACATCATTCTTTGGGGATGCTTTTATGCAAAGGGAACAGGACGACTGCACCGTATTGAGGGGAGGATGGATGGGGCCATGTATCGCGAGATCTTGGCCAACAACCTCCTTCCCTCAGTAAGAGCATTGAAGATGGGTCGTGGCTGGGTCTTCCAGCATGACAACGACCCGAAACACACAGCCAGGGCAACTAAGGAGTGGCTCCATAAGAAGCATCTCAAGGTCCTGGAGTGGCCTAGCCAGTCTCCAGACCTTAACCCAATAGAAAATCTTTGGAGGGAGCTGAAAGTCTGTATTGCCCAGCGACAGCCCCGAAACCTGAAGGATCTGGAGAAGGTCTGTATGGAGGAGTGGGCCAAAATCCCTGCTGCAGTGTGTGCAAACCTGGTCAAGACCTACAGGAAACGTATGATCTCTGTAATTGCAAACAAAGGTTTCTGTACCAAATATTAAGTTCTGCTTTTCTGATGTATCAAATACTTATGTCATGCAATAAAATGCAAATTAATTACTTAAAAATCATACAATGTGATTTTCTGGATTTTTGTTTTAGATTCCGTCTCTCACAGTTGAAGTGTACCTATGATAAAAATTACAGACCTCTACATGCTTTGTAAGTAGGAAAACCTGCAAAATCGGCAGTGTATCAAATACTTGTTCTCCCCACTGTACTTATTATGGACACAGTATGCTTTACATTAGTTATCTTGTTGTCATTAGTTGTTGTTATTAGTCCCATCCTTCAGCTCCATTCAACACCTCCCATCTATCTCCTAACACCATCCATATTGGATGTCTATTTGCCATATATTTTTCAACTGTACTGTGATGTTTTACAAAAGTTCTGAACCTTTCTCTTCTCATTGTTTCTACAGATCGTAAATTGAAAATAAACATTTTTGCTAAAAGTATTATTATATTATTGATAGATTGACTATGACTTTTCAGATCACCCAGTAGTGCTATCTGCAGGGTTAGCTCCAGGTAAATATTGCAATCCTTTAGCCATTCCTGGACCTATGTCCAAAAACAAGCTACAAATGGACAGTACCAAAACAAATGATCTAATGATTCTGTCTCTTCGCAGCAAAATCTGCAGAGCTGGGAAGATTGTATCCCCCATATAAATAACATTCTGTTGGTAGCAATAATTGTATATAATAATTTATATTGAAAAATTATACGTTTTGAATCCGGCGTCATTTTGCGTATCAATTCATAAACACTATGCCATGGAATCGGTACGTCAGAAATCTCTTCCCAACTATTTTGCATTCTATATGGGACGGCTGTCAATCCTTTGGTCCTTAAATGAAACTGGTATACTTTTTTATTTATCACAATTTTCTTTAACCAATTATATTCTTTAATGCAAGGCCGACAGACAAGTTCCTTACTTTTTCCCCCTTCCACTTTCCTTTTCCATTTTTGCGGTAATGCTGCAATTATTTGGTTATAATTTTGGGTAGAGCAGACGTTTCCATATGTTTTTGTTAGCTGCATGTGCGACATAACTCCACCAGTCCTACCAATAATATCATTTACGAAGATTATACCTTTTTTAAACATTTTTATCAATTAGTATATTTGAGTTTAACCACAATATTTGTTGCATTATTTGTTCTGTCATTTCTGGAGGATTAAATTGAAATTGCAACCAACTTTCTATGGCTTGTTTTAGAAATAGTGATATTTGGGAGATTATTTCCTTTTCAAATAACTAAAAGTGAGAGGTTGTAATCTGAATAAAGGGAAAAAGGCCATTCTTGAACATTGGGTGAGACAATCTTACTAATTTGCTACAGAACCAGTTCGGATTTAAGTATAACTTTTGTATGACTGAAGCTTTTAGTGATAGGTCTAATGCTTTAATATTTAATAATTTCTGTCCTCCGAATTCATATTCATTATATAAATAGGCCCGTTTAATTTTGCCTGGCTTGCCGTTCCAAATAAAATGGAATATTTTTTTCTCATATAATTTAAAAAACTGTTCGCTAGTCGTAGGCAAGACCATAAGCAAATAGGTAAACTGGGATAATATTAAAGAGTTAATCAGGGTGATTTTTCCACAAATTGACAGATTTCCATGGTAGCAAGATTTATTTTAGCTAACTTTCTATTAAAATGTATTGGAGTGAGATCATTTATTTCATTTGGGATATGTATTCCGAGTGTATCCACATCACCATCAGACCATTTTATTGGTAAACTACATGGTAATGTAAAAATTGTATTTTTTTGTGATCCAATACGTAATATAGTACATTTATCATAATTTGGTTCTAATCCAGAGTGGTTAGAAAATGTATCTAGATCCTCTATGAGGCTGTGGAGGGATTCAAGTTGTGGATTTAAAAGAAAACATGAATCATCAGTGTACAATAACACCTTTGTTTTTAAGCCCTGGATTTCTAATCCCTTGATATTATTGTTGGATCTGATTTTAATAGCTACAGTGGGGGGGGAAAGTATTTAGTCAGCCACCAATTGTGCAAGTTCTCCCACTTAAAAAGATGAGAGAGGCCTGTAATTTTCATCATAGGTACACGTCAACTATGACAGACAAAATGAGAAAAAAAAATCCAGAAAATCACATTGTAGGATTTCTTATGAATTTATTTGCAAATTATGGTGGAAAATAAGTATTTGGTCAATAACTAAAGTTTCTCAATACTTTGTTATATACCCTTTGTTGGCAATGACTCAGGTCAAACATTTTCTGTACGTCTTCACAAGGTTTTCACACACTGTTGCTGGTATTTTGGCCCATTCCTCCATGCAGATCTCCTCTAGAGCAGTGATGTTTTGGGGCTGTCGCTGGGCAACACGGACTTTCAACTCCCTCCAAAGATTTTCTATGGGGTTGAGATCTGGAGACTGGCTAGGCCACTCCAGGACCTTGAAATGCTTCTTACGAAGCCACTCCTTCGTTGCCCGGGCGGTGTGTTTGGGATCATTGTCATGCTGAAAGACCCAGCCACGTTTCATCTTCAATGCCCTTGCTGATGGAAGGAGGTTTTCACTCAAAATCTCACGATACATGGTCCCATTCATTCTTTCCTTTACACGGATCAGTCGTCCTGGTCCCTTTGCAGAAAAACAGCCCCAAAGCATGATGTTTCCACCCCCATGCCTCACAGTAGGTATGGTGTTCTTTGGATGCAACTCAGCATTATTTGTCCTCCAAACACGACGAGTTGAGTTTTTACCAAAAAGTTCTATTTTGGTTTCATCTGACCATATGACATTCTCCCAATCCTCTTCTGGATCATCCAAATGCACTCTAGCAAATTTCAGACGGGCCTGGACATGTTCTGGCTTAAGCAGGGGGACACGTCTGGCACTGCAGGATTTGAGTCCCTGGCGGCGTAGTGTGTTACTGATGGTAGGCTTTGTTACTTTGGTCCCAGCTCTCTGCAGGTCATTCACTAGGTCCCCCCGTGTGGTTCTGGGATTTTTGCTCACCGTTCTTGTGATCATTTTGACCCCACGGGGTGAGATCTTGCGTGGAGCCCCAGATCGAGGGAGATTATCAGTGGTCTTGTATGTCTTCCATTTCCTAATAATTGCTCCCACATTTGATTTCTTCAAACCAAGCTGCTTACCTATTGCAGATTCAGTCTTCCCAGCCTGGTGCAGGTCTACAATTTTGTTTCTGGTGTCCTTTGACAGCTCTTTGGTCTTGGCCATAGTGGAGTTTGGAGTGTGACTGTTTGATGTTGTGGACAGGTGTCTTTTATACTGATAACAAGTTCAAACAGGTGCCATTAATACAGGTAACGAGTGGAGGACAGAGGAGCCTCTTAAAGAAGAAGTTACAGGTCTGTGAGAACCAGAAATCTTGCTTGTTTGTAGGTGACCAAATACTTATTTTCCACCATAATTTGCTAATAAATTCATAAAAAATCCTACAATGTGATTTTCTGGATTTTCTTTTCTCAATTTGTCTGTCATAGTTGACGTGTACCTATGATGAAAATTACAGGCCTCTCTCATCTTTTTAAGTGGGAGAACTTGCACAATTGGTGGCTGACTAAATACTTTTTTTCCCCACTGTAACATCTCGATGGCAATAATAAATAGATATGCCAATAGTGGACAACCTTGTTTCACTCCTCTTGACAGTTTAAAACTTTCTGAGAAATAGCCATTATTTACTATTTTACACCTATGGTTACTATACATGATTTTAACCCAATTTATAAGAGATTGTCCAAAATTGAAATGCTCCAGGCATTTATATATAAACCCCAGTCGTACTTTATCAAATGCCTTTTCGAAGTCTGCTACGAATAGTAGGCCTGGTTTCCCAGATTTTTCATAGTGTTCTATTGTTTCCAGTACTTGCCTTATATTATCTCCAATGTATCGCCCATGTTAAAAAACCTGTCTGATTAGAATAAATAATGTCCGACAATACCTTTTTTATTCTATGTGTTATACATTTTGCTAGAGTTTTTGCATCACAACACTGATGTGTAAGGGGCCTCCAATTATTTTAATGGACTGGATCTTCATATTTTCCACTTGTATCCTCTTTCAGTAATAATTAAATCAGACCTTCTTCTTGAGTGTCTGATAATCTACCATTTACATAGGAGTGGTTAAAACATGCTAATAACGGTTCTCTGAGTATATCAAAAAAGGTTTGGTATACCTCGACTGGTATGCCATCCAACCCTGGAGTTTTCCCGGACTTAAAGTCTTTAATTGCATCCAGAAGTTCCTCCTCTGTAATTTCACCTTCACATGAGTCTTTCTGTATGGCTGTTAATTTTACATTATCAATAGAAAAAAAATCTCTACAATTTGCTTCAGTTAGAGGAGATGGAGGCAACTGAAATGAAAACATATGCTTAAAGTACTTTGTTTCTTCCTTCAAAATATAATTAGGTGAATCATGGGTGACTCCGTCATTTGTAACCAGTTTCAATAAATTATTTTTGGTAGCATTCCTATGTTGAAGATTAAAAAATAATTTGGTGCATTTTTCCCCATATTCCATCCAGTTTGCTTTATTTATATAATATATTACACTTGATCTTTCTTGAATAAGTTTCTCCATTTCTTTTTGTTTTTCCTCTAATTTATTCTGAGCCTATATGTTACAGTTTTTATTGCTATCTATCTGTTCTGTTAGACCTTCTATTTCCTTTGTTAGTGTGGACTATTTTGACCTAAATTGCTTTTATTTTTGAGATGAGTACTGAATTGCATGGCCTCTAAAGGCACATTTAAAGGTGTCCCATACAATAAGGGGATTTGCTGTACCTATGTTATGTCGGAAAAAATCAATTATAAATTCCTCTGTCCTAGTTAAAAACAAGTTATCATCCAATAGGCTTTGATTCAATTTCCAATATCCTCGCCCACATGGAAATTCAGTAAGAGTAATGTATATGCCAATTATATGATGGTCCGACCGCATTCTGTCCCATCAGCGCCACAGGTAACTTCCACAAAGCTGTGAATGATCTGAGAGACAAGGCAAGAAGGGCCTTCTATGCCATCAAAAGGAACATAAAATTCGACATACCAATTAGGCTCTGGCAAAAACATACTTGAATCAGTCATAGAACCCATTTCATTTTAGTCATTTAGCAGATGCTCTTATCCAGAGCGACTTACAGTTAGTGAGTGCATACATTATTCTTTTATTTTTCATACTGGCCCCCTGTGGGAATCGAACCCACAACCCTGGCGTTGCAAACGCCATGCTCTACCATCTGAGCTACATCCCTGCCGGCCATTCCCTCCATCTATCCTGGACGACGCTGGGCCAATTGTGCGCCGCCCCATGGGTCTCCTGGTCGCGGCCAGCTACGACAGAGCCTGGATTCGAACCAGGATCTCTAGTGGCACAGCTAGCACTGCGATGCAGTGCCTTAGACCACTGCGCCACTCAGGAGGTAGTGGCGGGATTTCCCTTAACGGTTGTGAGGTCCGGGGTCCGCTCACCAACCAAGACTTCACAAAATGAGACAAACACCAAATTGAGACTCTGCATGCAGAATTCTGCAAAAATATCCTCCCTGTACAATGTAAAACCAAATAATGCATGCAGAGCAGAATTAGGCCGATACCCGCTAATAATCAAAATCCAGAAAAGAGCCGTTAAATTCTACAACCACCTAAAAGGAAGCGATTCCCAAACTTTCCATAACAAAGCCATCACCTACAGAGAGATTAACCTGGAGGAGAATCCCCTAAGCAAGCTGGTCCTGGGGCTCTGTTCACAAACACAAACTGACACCACAGAGCCCCAGGACAGCAACACAATTAGACCCAACCAAATCATGAGAAAACAAAAAGATAATTACTTGACATATTGGAAAGAATTAACAAAAAAACAGAGCAAACTAGAATGCTATATGGCCCTAAATAGAGAGTACCTGACCACTATGACTGTCCCAAAATTAAGGTACAGACTATGTGAGCATAGCCTTGCTATTGAGAAAGGCCGCCGTAGGCAGACCTGGCTCTCAAGAGAACACAGGCTAAGTGCACACTACCCACAAACTGAGTTGGAAACCGAGCTTCACTTCCTAACTTCCTGCCAAATATATGACCATATTAGAGACATACTTCCCTCAGATTACACAGACCCACAAATAATTTGAAAAAACTAATTCAATTTTGATAAACTCCCATATCTATTGGGTGAAATACCACAGTGTGTAATCATAGCAGGAAGATTTGTGACCTGTTGCCACAAGAAAAGGGCAACCAGTGAAGCACACACATCATTGTAAATACAACCCATATGTGTTTATTTATTTTCCCTTTTGTACTTTAACTATTTGCACATAATATTATTTTGGAACGTTTGTGAGTGTAATGTTTACTGTTCCTTTTTGTTTGTTTCACTTTTGTTTATTATCTACTTCACCTGCTTTGGCAATGTTAACAAATGTTTCCCATGCCAATAAAGCCCTTACATTGAATTGAAATTGAATTGAGAGAGAGAGAGAGACAGAGAGAGAGAAATAGAGTGAAGATCTGTGAAGATTTCTCAGAGATTTCTTATTAGCCTTTACCCGTGCAATATCATGACTGCTCTATATGAAACACATTTAGATTAGGTATAACATCAGATAGATTAGTGTAGTCGTTGGCACACTGCAGGGCTAGTCCCGCCTCCAACAGTAGCTCTTGATTGGTTGGAGAGATGTTGGTGTCACACGTGATTCGCTGCTGCAGATCAGCCACGTTCTCATTGGCCGAGACAGAGTAGGTGAAGATCTTAGCAGACACCATGTTCACAGAATGGGACTGCTGAAGCACATAAAAAATTGTCTGTCCTCGGTTACAACACTCACTACCGAGTTCGAAACTGCCTCTGGAAGCAACGTCTGCACAATAACTGTTTGTCGAGAGCTTCATGAAATGAGTTTCCATGGCCAAGCAGCCGCACACAAGCCCAAGATCACCATGCGCAATGCCAGGCGTCAGCTAGAGTGGTGTAAAGCTCGCCACCATTGGACTCTGGAGCAGTGGAAACGCGTTCTCTGGAGTGATGAATCACGCTCCACCATCTTGTCAGTCTGACGGACAAATCTGAATTTGTATTTTTTGCATTAACATGTGTTAACGTGCATCTATAGGTACAGTGTGGCCATATTTGAATGCAAAAACAACAACAAAATCTCAAAACCATTAAAGACTGATGTAATGAGTCTAAATACAACATCTGGAGTGATCCTGACATATGGTTCATGAGGAGGAAATGGTTGCTGATGATTTTGAGAATTAGCGTTACATATGCAAAGAATGAGTTATTAATAGTTTCCTTGTTTTAAAAAAAATATCAATTCCAAATTCAGTGTGGTTCATCTTAGGGTTGTCCATGATAGCGGTGACAAGTTTCAAGTTGATAGGCCACTGTGGAGTGGATTGACAGAGGTTTGACAAGTAAAATCAGATTTTTTACTACATTAAGACATGTACCATGGGCCTACATTTCACATTTGGTGTCACTTGGTCTTATGGTTCATGAGAAGAAGATTGTTGAAGATTTTTTTGGGCATATTTTTGCATATTATCATATGTGCTAATATGCATCTACAGGTATAGTGTGGCCATCTTTGAATACATCAACGTTATTTTCTCAAACTCTTTCGGGACTATTGTGATGAGTCAATAGACCACATTTGGAGTGAATCTGATTTTTTATCCATTAGTAGATTTTTAAAGATTATTTTAAGCATGAAATAGTCAAAAAAGTAAATTGTTAATATTTTCCTTATTTTAAGATATGCCTAACTTAACATGGTTCATCATGATCATGTCTTTGATGACCCTAAAAAGTTTAAAGTTGATAGGCCATTGTGGAGTGCATTCACAAAGGATTTTAAAATGGACACGTAAAATCTGATTAACCAATCCCATATATTTTCTCAAACTAAATTAAGAGATGTACCATGACCTACACACCAAATGTTGTATTATTTCGATGTATGGTTAATGAGAATAAGTTATTCAAAGCTTTGCAAAAATGTCCAAGATGGAGGAAAATATTTCCTGACGGACCTTATGGGTCTTGAAGGCAAATTTGTTCAGCATGAGGAAAGACACCTACATACAAAATTTAAAGTCTCTAGGTCAAACGGGACGACTGATATGAAGGTTTAAGTGAGGCTTTTTTTCCCTCTGTTTTCCATTAAAACAATAAGAAAACATCTAAAAATTCCACTTGAATTCACAATGCAGCTGCGCTGCTACCAGCAACAGTTTGTGTCTCACGGTGGGTCCCTTTCAGATGGTTAAGCATTGCACTTGTATTACCACTACGGATTACTGTACCTCAATTCCACCTCGCAAAATTTACATTTCCTTCTCATTTAACTTCTCAAAGTATTGCCATACAGGACTTCCCTGCTGTCACTTGCCTTTCTCTGACATTTATACAACTGTTAACGACGATGATGTAGGTGGTAGAGAGTTTTCACTCCCATTTCTGAGAATCAAGATTCGATTCCGCTAGGAATCGACTCTTAAAATTAAGTATTTTGGAACGGAGGAGACCGATAAATTGCCGTTTGTAACGGAGGAGACTGATAAATTGCCGTTCTTCCGAGAACACTCGCATCTTTTCATAACGAGCTAGCGAGGGACAGAGAGAGAGGGGAGGGGCACAGTATACATTTACATTTACGTTTAAGTCATTTAGCAGACGCTCTTATCCAGAGCGACTTACAAATTGGATAGACAGGTCGGCACCAGGCAGACAGTCTGAACCAGGGCAGGTCCTTGCCTAGACCAAAACTAGAATTGTCCCAGTAAGCAAAATGACGTTGAAAAGACGTCTAAAAGACGGCTTTCCAGACGTTGAAGTTAGGTTCAATTTAGGTTCTGAATTAAATGTGAAAAGGTATTTTCCTTATGTTTAAAATATATTTTTTCAGGATGTTGAAAAGGTATATTTTCCGGACGTTGAAAAATACGTATTTTCCAGATGTTGAAATCAGGCTTATTTTTGGTTCTGAATGAAAGTAGAAAATAAGTCATTTCTAAACGTCTATGTTTGGGCTAAATCAAGGCTGGTCCAGACCGGACGCAATCTGAACCAAACATAGATGTCTATGATTGGTTCAGATTTGGTCCGGACTGGACCAAAATTCTATGTCTGTGGATGTTGAAATCAAGGTCGGTCTGGATGGCACCAAATCCGAACCAAACATGATTGGTTCAGACTTCCAAAAGGTGTCGGCGTTGGTCCGTGCTTACTGAGGTGTAGCCTACAGTGTTGTCTGAAATTGAATTTTATGAATGCCATCTATGTGGTAAGCCTACCGTTTGTAAAACACTAAATAAAGACGTCTGGACAGGACCAAAAAAATATAAATAACAATAACGAGGCTATATACAGGGGGTACTGAATCCAGGTGAAAGCTATGATCCCTTATTGATTTCACCTGTTAAATCCACTTCAATCAGTGTAAATGAAGGGGAGAAGACAGGTTAAATAAGGATTTTTAAGCCTTGAGACAATTGAGACATGGATTGTGTATATGTGCCATTCAGGGGTGAATGGGCAAGACAAAATATTTAAGTGCCTTTGAACGGGGTATGGTAGTAGGTTCCAGGTGCACCGGTTTGAGTGTGTCAAGAACTGCAACACCGCTAGGTTTTTTACGCTCAATAGATTCCCGTGTGCATCAAGAATGGACCACCACCCAAAAGACATCCAGCCAACTTGACACAACTCTGGGAAGCATAGGAGTCAACATGGGCCAGCATCCCTGTGGAATGCTTTCGGCACCTTGTAGAGTCCATGCCCCAATGAATTGAGGCTGTTCTGATGGCAAAAGGGGGTGCAACTCAATATTAGGAAGGTGTTCCTAATGTTTTGTACACTCAGTGTACATTTAAACAGGGCTGAAAGTGACTGGTAGCAGGAATATATAAATCCTTATGCTGATATACTAATGGTAATAGAGTATAAGCATGTAAACAGGAGTAATAGTGACCAGTAGCAGGATAAATAGATACTGTAGATACTAATGGTAATGGCAATAAATAATGAACAGCAGCTTAATGGTAGGAATACATCTAACCAATAATCATTTTACCAGCAGCATAGGTGTGAGGGGGTGTGTGCATGTGGGTGTTAGTATGTGACGTCAGTAATGAGTGTGTGTGTGTGTGTGTGTGTGTGTGTGTGCGTGTGAGTAAGAGTGACAGTGAAGGATTGTGTGTCTGAGTGGGTAGAGACCTGTGGATAGTCTGTGGAAGAGGGAGAGCAGTAGTTGTTAGCCATTTAACAGTATTATGGCCAGGGGATAGAAGCTGTTAAGGAGTCTGTTGGTCTGAGCCTCTGGCAATTTTTCGGGCCTTTCTCAGACACCGCTTGGCATGTACGTCCTGGATGGCTGGGAGCTCACCCCCAGTGATGCGCTGGGCCGTCCGCACCACCCTCTGTAGAGACTTCCGGTCAAGGGCGGTGCAGTTGCCATACCCCCGTTTCCTGTAGTCCACAATCAGCTCCTTGGTCTTGCTGACGTTGAGGGAGAGGTTGTTGTCCTGGCACCCCACTGCCAAGTCTCTGACCTCCTCCCTGTAGGCTGACTCATCGCTGTCGGTGATCAGGCCTACCACCGTCGTGACATCAGCAAACTTGATGATGGAGTTGGAGTCGTGCGTGGCCACGCAGTCATGGGTCGTGGGTAAACAGGGAGTACAGGAGGGGGCTAAGCACGGGAGGCCCCAGTGTTGAGGGTCAGCATGGCGGAGGAGTTGTTGCCTACTCTCACCATCTGGGGTCAGCCTGTCAGGAAGTCCAGGATCCAGTTGCAGAGGGAGGTGTTCATTCCCTGTGACCCAAGCTTGATGACGAACTTGGAGGGCACTATGGTGTTGAACACTGAGCTGTAGTAAATGAACAGCATTCTCACATAGGTATTCCTGTTGTCCAGGTGGGAGAGGGCAGTGTGGAGTGCAATTGAGAGTGCATCGTCTGTAGATCTGTTGGGGTGGTATGCAAATTTGGACTGGGTCTAGGGCCCTCATGTACGGCTTAGTGTTCTTTTTGTGGAAGCGTGCATAAAATGCATTGTGTTAAACTGGTAGATAGTTATCGTTTGGTAGATCACAGCTAGGTCTTCTTTTGTAATCTGTATTGGACTGTAGCCCCTGCCACATGTGTCAAGTGTCGGAGCCGGTGTAATAGGATTCCACTTTATTCCTATATTGTCCTTTTGCCTGTTCGATCGCTTTGTGGAGGTCGTAGCGGGACTTCTTGTACACATTTGTGTCCTCAGCCGTAGACACGGGGTTGGCTGCGATCGCTCTGTGTGTGATAGTTCTGTCGTTTGTGCTTAGTGCGTACCTTATGTTAATCCAGGGCTTTTGATTGGGGAAGCATCAAACCTTCACTGTGGGGATGGATGTGGTTAGCTCGTCGATGCTATCGGCGGAGTCCCAGAACATATTCCAGTCAGCGCTACATATTCCAGTGTGTGTGTGTGTGTGTGTGTGTGTGTGTGTGTGTAAGAATAACACACCTTCCTCAAGTCTCCTCCTTGGCAGTACTCTATGGCCAGTAGAGGCAGATCGTTGATGCCTAAAGAGGACTGCAGTCCTTCGGGACCATCCCTCGCTGCTACCACAGTCACATGGTCCAGTCTGAGAGAAAGAAAAAGCGAGAGAGAGAGAGAGAGAGAAAGAGAGAGAGAAAGAGAGAAAGAGAGAAAGAGAGTGAGAGAGAGAGAGAGAGAGAGAGAGAGAGAGAGAGAGAGAGAGAGAGAGAGAGAGAGAGAGAGAGAGAGAGAGAGAGAGAGAGAGAGAGAGAGAGAAGTAGAAAAGGGACGAGAGAGACAGTTATGTACTGTTGCATAACTCTACAATGTATAAATGTGTTTTGGATTGTCGCAGGCTGAACTGTCCTAAAACTGTCCAAGCCTGTAAAAACCCATTCAACTAAGAACTTAATTGGTTCCAGATTCTACAGGCAAAACAATAACATTGGAACATTATGAACAATACCACTGTATAATGTTTAACTATCAAACTGTACTTAATATGGAACAATAACACTGTATAATGTTTAACTATAGTACTATACTGTACCTAATATGCAAGTGGTTAGGCAGTACAGATGATAGTAATCATTAGAATAACAAATAGTCATGAGGTCATCATCGGTCAGCAGAGAATATACAGTCAGTCTGTGTTTTTGTCACATAATCGTAGTCTGAGAAGTAACTGATTGCTAACCTAAACACGATCAGAATATAATAACAACCCATTCACCATTGGAAACTGTGTGACACAGTAAAGTGTAAAATGTATAACTGGATATGGAAAGCATCTCCCTCTTCTCCGTAGTGACTTTAAGGTTAGCCAGGGGCGAAAGTAGATTTAATTTCTTCCTATGGTATATTTTTATTTCTTAATTTCTTCTTCTACGGTATATGTGCAGTACCTCTTATGTGTGCATACGCTTGCCCGTGCAAGAACATTTTTGGGGGGGCTAAACATAGAATTATATATAGAATTCCTATTAATTTAATACAATCTCTGTGGGCCTAATAGTAAAGATTTATCGTTTAACTTTTAAAATGTATTACCTTTCAGTGTGACAAAAACATAACCACCCAGCTAGCACATAACGTTCTGAGAACCATATGTTTCTTAGAGCTTGTTGACAGCGTGGTTGTCCTATGGTTATTTTGCATACAACCTTCCCACAACTTTGGAATGGTGCAGGATAGTTGCTTGGCTTTGAATAATTATGAGCATATTTAAGGAACTTGACAAGAAAACAAACATTATTTTATTACTTTAACAGAACGTTTCCTAAAAGTTAAAACATGGTTACACTTCAATTTTTGTAATGTTTTAGGAACGATTTCCAACTGGTTTGACATTGGAAATGTTCTCAAAATGTTCAGAGAACATTAAGAAACAATTTTCTTCTGTGGGAATTTCAGTACTACAGCAAAACATTTTCTACAGGTTTCCTCATGGTTCTATTTAAAGTAAGGTTCTCAGAACGTTCAGAGAACGTTAAGAAACAACGCTCTTCTGTGCGAATTTTGGTACTTCAGCATAATGTTTTCTGCAGGTTTCCTCATGTTTCTATTTAAAGTCATGATCTCAGAACATTACGAAAACTTTCCATAAAAAACATAAGAAAACATTAGTAAAGTTTTAATAATGTTATTTAAAAACATATACATTCCGTTCTCAGCGTAAACAAAACTCTCTCTATCCTCTATTAGTGTGTTCAGGTGTGTTGGCCGCACCCACTAATTAGCCACACCTGATCTTAATGAGTGTTTGTTTCCTTTGAAATGGGGTCTGTTTGAATAGACAAAAATGAACAACTTTGTATGAGTTAAAAGAACATGACATGCTAGCTCCATCCTAGTGGCGTTGTGGGCTAATTCCATTGATAGAGAACAGAAGATTGTAGGTTTGAATCTCACTGATGCCGTGCCACAATAAATACAAAAAATTTGTTTGCGTGATTAATGCCTAAGCAAATTAATTTACATGTGTTCTATCTGTGCTTGGAGTTCAAAACAGTTAACCTAAGCTAGCAGTGTTATTAAAGTGTTAATGAAACGTTAAGGAAGTTATTCAAAACCTCCAAAAAACCTGTACATTTCGTTCAAAACATTCACAACATTTAGAGAATATTCTCAGAATGTTATTTAATTACCTTCAAATAACCTAGAATTTCCGTTTGTCACGCCCTAACCTTAGAGATCACCTGTATTCTCTGTTTGGTTAGGTCAGGGTGTGATTTGGATAGAATCTAGTTTATTCTATTTCTATGTTGGCCGGGTGTGGTTCCCAATCAAAGGCAGCTGTCGATCGTTGTCTCTGATTGGGGATCATACTTAGGCAGCCATTTTGCCTACCTTTAGTTGTGGGATCTTGTTTTGGTTTGTTGCTGTTAGCGTTTAGACCTTCACGTTCAGTTGCTTTTGTTATTTTGTCAAGTGTTTATTTAAATATTAAACATGTACCCATACCACGCTGCACCTTGGTCCAATCCTTTATACAACGAACGTGACACCGTTCTCAGAACGTTAAATAAAACCTCCCAGGAAAACCTTCAGGGAGCCATAGTAAAACATTCTCAGAACCTCCCTGCAACCTAAAAATGTACATTCCCAGAACAGGCGGTGTTATTAAAAGTAACACTACATGTGTTATTAAAAGTCTTATTGAAACATTCAGTGAAAGTTTTAAGGAAGTTATTCAAAAACCTCAAAATAACCTTTACATTTCCTTCAAAACATTCCCAGCATTTAGAGAATGCTCTCAGAACCTTATTTAATTACCTTAAAATAACCTAGAATTTCCATTCTTAGAACATTAATAAAACCTCCCAGGAAAACGTTCAGGGAACCATAGTAAAATGTTCTCAGCACTTCCCTGCAACCTACACATTTGGAGTGTTTTCAAGTCCATTCGCTAATTACTCACGCGGGTGACATGATTTAATGATAAATAATAGTGTAATAGCCTACAGTTTTCTTGGCATCTTTTTTTCAATCACTGTGATAGGCTCATGTTCAACCAGTACAGTGTATTCTACCCCACTATTTATTTTACCCCTGAGGTTAGCTGACGTCCGCTGGGCAGTGTGTGTGAAGTTATGGGGGTGTCTGTAAGTGTATGATATCGTGGGGTGTGTATCAGGTATTATAATGTGTCTGTGAAAGTGTGACTCAATCAAAGGCTTTCATGCCACACACACAAAACCTGAATCTGAAGCTGACTTTGGCTCAACATTGAAGGGCTGATTAAGAAAAATAAATCATATTCTAATAAGGCAAATATTTATGTTGTACAGTTGACTTTGGCTGCAAATCTGATATTATTACATTTATACGATAACAACCTGGGTTTATACTCTGCATGGACACGACGATGTGTGTGTGTGTGTGTGTTTGTGTAAGTGTGTGTAAGTGTGTCCTGAGGTTTAGCAGTACGTGGGTGCCGGAGAGGGTTGTGGTTGAACCCAAGTCTGTCTGACAACAACACAGTCGTTAAAGCATGACCTGAAAACAAGAAAGACTCACACCCATTCTCTCTCTCACAAACACACAAAAGCACACACTGACAAATTACCTCTCCACACCCACACCGAGCTTGACACCAAGAATTAGCCCCACCGCCTACACATTCAATCTGACACCAATCAGAAACAATTGTCACACCCCCACACACTGCCACTTGCCAACAGGCTACCACTGGCACCACAGTGAAGATGAGCTGGTGGAACACTACCTATCCTGTGCCAAATGACCAACACAGAACCCACATACTGAAATAGCCACAGCTTTCAGGTCATTTTTTCTACTACTGCGGAATCTAAAAATGGCTGCGTCTTAGTTTTTTTCCTGCCCCAATGTGGACTGCAAAAAAACTAATTAGGGAACATAACAAGTGAGAATGTCATCAGAGAATCATGGAATGCGCCGTGACATCTTATGTGACCTGAAAGATGAAAGATGTGAGTAATTTAAGCGTCCTAGAATTTGGTAATAAACCTTATCTGTCAGGTTCAAAGTGACACCTTCCTGTCTTACACTACTACCTAGCTACCCCTAGATCTGATGCAAACAGATACTTTTTGTCATGTAGTGTATGTGGACACCTGCTTGCCGAACATCTCATTCCAAAATCATGGGCATTAATATGGAGTTGGTTCCCCCTTTGCTTCTATAACAGCCTCCACTCTTCTGAGAAGGCTTTCCACTAGATGTTGGAACATTGCTGCAGGGACTTGCTTCCATTCAGCCACAAGAGCATTAGTGAGGTCGGGCACTGATGTTGGGCGATTAGGCCTGGCTCGCAGTCGGCGTTCCAATTCATCCCAAAGGTGTTTGATGAGGTTGAGGTCAGGGCTCTGTGCAGGCCAGTCAAGTTCTTCCACACCGATCACGACAAACCATTTCTGCATGGACCTCGCTTCGCGCACGGGGGCATTGTCATGCTGAAAGAGGAAAGGGCCTTCCCCAAACTGTTGCCACAAAGTTGGAAGACCAGAATCGTCTAGAATGTCATTGTATGCTGTAGTTCACTGGAACTAAGGGGACTAGCCCGAACCATGAAAAACAGCCCCAGACCATTATTCCTCCTCCACCAAACTTTACAGTTGGCACTATGCATTCGGGCAGGTAGTGTTCTCCTGGCATCCGCCAAACCCAGATTTGTCCGTCGGGTTGACAAGATGGTGAAGCGTGATTCATCACTCCAGAGAACGCGTTTCCACTGCTCCAGAGTCCAATGGCGAGGAGTTTTACACCACTCCAGCCAACGCTTGGCATTACGCATGGTGATCTTAGACTTGTGTGCGGCTGCTCGGCCATGTAAACCCATTTCATGAAGCTCCCGACAAGTTCCTGTGCTGACGTTGCTTCCAGAGGCTGTTTGGAACTCTGTAGTGAGTGTTGCAACCGAGGACAGACAATTTTCAGCACTCGCCGGAACCCGTTTCTGTGAGCTTGTGTGGCCTGTCACTTCGCAGATGAGCCGTTGTTTCTCCTAGACTTATCCACTTTACAATAACAGCACTTACAGTTCACCAGGGCAGTTCTAGCAGGGCAGAAATCTGACAAACTGACTTGTTGGAAAGGTGGCATCCTATGACCGTTCCACGTTGAAAGTCACTGAGCTCTTCAGTAAGGCCATTCTACTGCCAATGTTTGTCTATGGAGATTGCATGGCGGTGTGCTTGATTTTATACGCCTGTCAGCAACAGGTGTGGCTGAAATAGCCAAATCCACTAATTTGAAGGGGTGTCCCCCTACTTTTGTATATATGGTGTAGGTGTACAGCTCCCCTAAACCCATTGTAAACTAGGTGAAGCCAATACCATATTGCTAACACCTATGCAAGTCCCTTGAGATCGGTAAGAAAAAAAGTTTTTCAAAAGAAACATTTCTCTCACCTCATCAAGATCTGTATCTCCAGACACCAGCGCTCTCTGTTCCTCTCATTCAGCTCCTGACAACACTGCTTGATGGCTATCTGCTCCTCTGTGTCCTACACAACAACACACACACGTAGGATTAGACACAGACACACACACTAACACTATTACAACACATTACAATACATACAGTATACACACAGAAAGAGACGTAAAGCCTGTCTGACGTAAAGCCTGTCTGACGTAAAGCCTGTATGATGTAAAGCCTGTCTGACGTAAAGCCTGTCTGACGTAAAGCCTGTCTGACGTAAAGCCTGTCTGATGTAAAGCCTGTCTAAAGTACAATAGCCACATAAATCAATTAACACTTAAATTATGAGCAACACATAATGAGCTGTACGACCCGTTCTCATCGCTTATTTTGGGTATTACGATGTCATTATCAACAATCCAGGAAGTAACGGATGGCATCATCACCAATGATTCAGGAAGTAGCAGAGGATGTTCCATTAACAATATGCCAGTGGGAGGGGCTGGCAGCGCCCTCACGTCTTTCCCTCCACCTCATTTACACTTCCTATGACCCACCAAAGTTACGTGGAAGTAGCACTGATGGTTACTGTACATGTCGTTTTTACCATCTGTCCTTTCTACAAAGGTGCACTTTCTAACCACAAATGCATTTTTTACATCAATCATCAACCCCGACCTTGTCCTTAACCTTTGATTAAGGACATTGATCATGTAGCCTACTTTGTCATTCAGTTCTGATGCTTGGTATCCTTTCTAGCTATCTGGCGACTACCCTGATTGCTTACAGGATGAGTGAGTGTTCTACAGACAGTGTCATCAGTCCCCAGAGAAAGGGATCACGCCCTACGCTGGGCCAAAATCCAGCCAGCACACAGACATGGCCCTCCAGGAGTGGAGTGAGCAGTTCTGGACAATAAGCAGTGGAGACCATAGACTGAAAGGTGTCTGAAGGGCCAGAGCATGAGATCCTCAGAGATCACAGAGAGAGGAAGGTCATTGGATCTACCTGAATAGTGACGTTATATAAAGGACCATTTAGGATTCAGAGAGAAAGGTCTAATGCTCACATACATTAACTTCCTTTTCATAACTTTGATAATATTATATGACAATGAAGCATGTTAAGTATCAGCCAGCAAAGGGATTTGATACCATACTTACAGGCACTGTCATTACCACTGACCTACATAGTTGGTGGGGGTCCACACAGTACTACCACTGTGCCCTCTAAGCTGAATTCACTTGAGACTACACTAAGCAGCATTTCCAGTAAATGAAGTGGTGCAGACAGACAGACAGACAGACAGTGGAGGGAAGGTCTAACTGAATGGGTGTGGACCAGTTCCCATGGTGTGATCTATAATAATGTACATCTACGTCCCTCTCATCCTGTGACTAGGTGTGTTGTCATAGGCCAGCAAGGATGTAGAGTTCTATGGGCCGGGTGAAAAGATAAAGCTGAGTGCATTTCCTGTAAGTTACATTTAAAGCATTCACCCTATGTAGAGAGGGACTGAGGGAATTGAATGTTACATCCAATATGACTGTGCAGCAGCATAGCTTGTAGGCTATCTGATGACAGTAAGAAGCATAAAGGTTTATGCCATCACTGAGGAAGCTCATACATAATAGCATCTTTGGAAACACACAAAATATGGTTAAAGTTAAAGGTAACAAAATACACACATGAATGGTGTGCTACTGTTAAAGTTCTGTACCTTGTTCGGCCATCTGGTGACGTTCCCGAAGCCCCCAGTCCCCAGGCGTTCCTTCAGCTCCCAAGAGCCACAGCTCTGCTGCTGCTGCAGACGACTCATGGTCCTCAAATAGTCCTTACCTCAGCCACACCAACACAGAATCTGAAAAAAGGTTCATTACAGCATTATTAGCCTATCATGTATATAGGCCTAAGCATGCCTGGACATTTTGGGCACAGGAGGGAGCAGGTTTCTACGGCTACTACTTGCCCTATAATGACAGGGCTACTAGCTCAAGATCCATAGCTGTTCCCTCTTAATACATACACTAACAGTCAAAAGTTTGGACACACCTACTCATTCAAGGGTTTTTCTTTATTTTTACTATTTTTTACATTGTAGAATCATAGTGAAGACATCAAAACTGTGAAATAACACATATGGAATCATGTAGTAACCAAATAAGTGTTAAACAAATCAAAATATATTTGAGATTTGAGATTCTTCAAATAGCCACCCTTTGCCTTGATGACAGCTTTGACCACTCTTGGCATTCTCTCAACCAGCTTCATGAGATAGTCACCTGGAATGCATTTCAATTAACAGGTGTGCCTTCTTAAATTTGTGGAATTTCTTTCCTTCTTAATGTGTTTTATCCAATCAGTTGTATTGTGACAAGGTAGTGGGGGTATACAGACGATAGCCCTATTTGGTAAAAGACCAAGTCCATATTATGGCAAGAACAGCTCAAATAAGCAAAGAGAAACAACAGTCCATCATTACTTTAAGACATGAAGGTCAGTCAATACGGAACATTTCAAGAACTTTGAACGTTTCTTCAAGTGCAGTCACAAAAACCATCAAGCTCTATGGTGAGGACCGCCACAGGAATGGAAGACCCAGAGTTACCACTGCTGCAGAGGATAAGTTCATTAGAGTTACCAGCCTCAGAAATTGCAGCCCAAATAAATGCTTCACAGAGTTCAAGTCACAGACACATCTCAACATCAACTGTTCAGATGGGACTGTGTGAATAAGGCCTTCATGGTCGAATTGCTGCAAAGAAACCACTACTAAAGGACACCAATAAGAAGAAGATACCTACTTGGGCCAAGAAACACAAGCAATGGACATTAGACCGGTGGAAATGTGTCCTTTGGTCCAAATTGGAGATTTTTGGTTCCAACCGCCGTGTCTTTGTGAGACGCGGTGTGGGTGAACGGATGATCTCTGCATGTGTAGTTCCCACCGTAAAGCATGGAGGAGGAGGTGTTATGGTGTGGGGGTGCTTTGCTGGTGACACTGTCTGATTTATTTAGAATTCAAGGCACACTTAACAAGCATGGCTACCACAGCATTCTGCAGCGATACGCCATCCCATCTGGTTTGGGCTTAGTGGGACTATCATTTGTTTTGCAACAGGACAATGATCCAACACACCTCCAGACTGTGTAAGGGCTATTTTACCAAGAAGGAGAGTGATGGAATGCTGCATCAGATGACCTGGCCTCCACAATCTCCTGACCTCAACCCAATTGAGATGGTTTGAGATGAGTCGGACGGCAGAGTGAAGGAAAAACAGCCAACAAGTGCTCAGCATATGTGGGAACTCCTTCAAGACTGTTGGAAAAGCATTCCAGGTGAAGCTGGTTGAGAGAATGCCAAGAGTGTGCAAAACTGTCATCAAGGCAAAGGGTGGCTATTTGAAAAATCTGAAATATAACATATATTTTGATTTGTTTAACACTTTTTTTGGATACTACATGATTCCATATGTGTTATTTCATAGTTTTGATGTCTTCACTATTACTCTATAATGTAGAAAATAATACAAATAAAGAAAACCCCTGGAATTAGTAGGTGTGTCCAAACTTTTGACTGGTACTGTACATTATTGGGCTACATTATGACAACACTGAAATGACAACATTGATGCTGTATTGTATTGTCAGCAGGCTACAGGACGACAACATCAAATGTATTATTTATAAAGCAACAGCCAGCATCACAGCAGTATTATGTGTAGCTTTGAGACACAACATCGGGAGTGTGTATTAAGCCCCACAGTGGAGGTGTCATAATACCCATAAAACCTAGCGGTCAAACAGGGAAATGGTTCCAATACTTTTTCCACCATTCATTTATCCCATAGCGGATTTTCAAAACAATTTAAATAAGTGCTGTGTTTCGTGTAGGCTTACCCTGGCGTGACGTTCTGATAACCATGTAAATCTCTCTCGGACAACGTGGCTTTTATCAATATACTCCGCTCTATTTACTCTCAGATTCGAAAGTAGACATCATGCAAAAATACAAATCCCTGCAAGCTCCTGCAAGTCATCTCTAGCTGACACCTTTGCTAACAGGTATGGTGTCAATTTAAAACTTGCACAAGACTGTTCACAGAATTGTCCTTTTAAAGAAATGTAGCCAATTTATTCATTAGTACATTTAGCTAACATTAGATAGTTAATCCTCGATTCGGCAGTCTCGTCCAGATCATTATGGCATTTGTAGTCCTTTATTATAGCCATATTAGCAGCTAATTAGCATTTCATTTTTGTGGGGTAAATACAGGCAAATATATTGATAAAAGTCACCTTGTCTTAGAGAGATTGACACAGTTATCAAAACATCACCAGGGTAAGCCTACACGAAATTTTAAGTGTTTCTAAAATCCCCTATGGGAAAAATGAATGGTGGAAAAACGATTGTAATCATTTCCTTGTTTGACTGCTAGGTTTTATAGGTATTATGACTCATACTGTGGTACTCAATGATTTGGACTCCCTGAGTTGTGCATCTATTTGGTTGTTGGCGACTGAAAATAACGCTTCCACAATATAGCTGGCTTCACCCCAAAAAAACGTTCCTGTCAACAAAAGCATATAATCTCTAGGAACTCTACTTACCAGACATAAAGTGAAATGTGTCCCTCGCTATCAAATAAACGTCTGAATCCAACTTTTGTCCAAACCGCACCATATTCCTGTTATAGATTTTGTGTTATGAAGTCTCGCTTGAAGTGCGTGGTCCGCTCACCAGGAATATGGTGCTTTTGTTGACAGGAAAGTTACAGTGAGGGACAAAAGTATTTGATCCCCTGCTGATTTTGTATGTTTGCCCACTGACAAAGACATGATCAGTCTATAATTTTAATGGTAGGTTTATTTGAACAGTGAGAGACAGAATAACAACAACAAAATCCAGAAAAACGCATGTCAAAAATGTTATAAATTGATTTGCATTTTAATGAGGGAAATAAGTATTTGACCCCTCTGCAAAACATGACTTAGTACTTGGTGGCAAAACCCTTGTTGGCAATCACAGAGGTCAGACATTTCTTGTAGTTGGCCACCAGGTTTGCACACATCTCAGGAGGGATATTGTCCCACTCCTCTTTGCAGATCTTCTCCAAGTCATTAAGGTTTCGAGCCTGATGTTTGGCAACTCGAACCTTCAGCTCCCTCCACAGATTTTCTATGGGATTAAGGTCTGGAGACTGGCTAGGCCACTCCAGGACCTTAATGTGCTTCTTCTTGAGCCACTACTTTGTTGCCTTGGTCGTGTGTTTTGGGTCATTGTCATGTTGGAATACCCATCCACGACCCATTTTCAATGCCCTGGCTGAGGGAAGGAGGTTCTCACCCAAGATTTGACGGTACATGGCCCCGTCCATCGTCCCTTTGATGCGATGAAGTTGTCCTGTCCCCTTAGCAGAAAAACACCCCCAAAGCACAATGTTTCCACCTCCATGTTTGACGGTGGGGATGGTGTTCTTGGGGTCATAGGCAGCATTCCTCCTCCTCCAAACACGGCGAGTTGAGTTGATGCCAAAGAGCTCGATTTTGGTCTCATCTGACCACAACACTTTCACCCAGTTCTCCTCTGAATCATTCAGATGTTCATTGGCAAACTTCAGACGGGCCTGTATATGTGCTTTCTTGAGCAGGGGGACCTTGCAGGCGCTGCAGGATTTCAGTCCTTCACGGCGTAGTGTGTTACCAATTGTTTTCTTGGTGACTATGGTCCCAGCTGCCTTGAGATCATTCACAAGATCCTCCCGTGTAGTTCTGGGCTGATTCCTCACCGTTCTCATGATCATTGCAACTCCACGAGGTGAGATCTTGCATGGAGCCCCAGGCCGAGGGAGATTGACAGTTCTTTTGTGTTTCTTCCATTTGCGAATAATCGCACCAACTGTTGTCACCTTCTCACCAAGCTGCTTGGCGATGGTCTTGTAGCCCATTCCAGCCTTGTGTAGGTCTACAATCTTGTCCCTGACATCCTTGGAGAGCTCTTTGGTCTTGGCCATGGTGGAGAGTTTGGAATCTGATTGATTGATTGCTTCTGTGGACAGGTGTCTTTTATACAGGTAACAAACTGAGATTAGGAGCACTCCCTTTAAGAGTGTGCTCCTAATCTGAGCTCGTTACCTGTATAAAAGACACCTGGGAGCCAGAAATCTTTCTGATTGAGAGGGGGTCAAATACCTATTTCCCTCATTAAAATGCAAATCAATTTATAACATTTTTGACATGCGTTTTTCTGCATTTTGTTGTTGTTATTCTGTTATATAGACTGATCATTTCTTTGTCGGTGGCAAACATACAAAATCAGCAGGGGATCAAATACTTTTTTCCCTCACTGTATGTAATGACACGACAATCGATGAACCGGGGTTGGGGGGTTCAGAATAGCCCTCAAGTGTCCTTGAATCTTGATGTGTGTGCTGCAATAACCTCCTCCATGCTGGATGTTGGGATGGGGGCTATGTTGACAGCCAGGCGACAGCCTCTTCCACTGGGATTTTGGCTCCCAGTATTTCACTGATTTGTGCATGCGTCTCTGCAGGACGCACTCCATCAGGTAATTCCTGAATGGCCGGCAGGGATGTAGCTCAGTTGATAGAGCATGGCGTTTGCAACGCCAGGGTTGTGGGTTCGATTCCCACGGGTGGCCAGTATAAAAAGTATAAAAAAGTATAAAAAAAGTATAAAAAAATATTTATTCACTAACTGTAAGTCGCTCTGGATAAGAGCGTCTGCTAAATGACTAAAATGTAATGTAAATTTGATATACATGCTAATTCAATGGGGAACACACCTGCTTGCTTGAACAGTGCCATCTGATCAAGATAATTCTGCAGGCATTTGTCCATGACCAGAGAGTGCAGGACTTTGTTGGTTGGTGAATCTTCCTGTAGCCACCTCTTCTTCCTCTGTTAGACATTTTACATTTACGTCATTTAGCAGACGCTCTTATCCAGAGCGACTTACAAATTGGTGCATTCACCCTATAGCCAGTGGGTTAACCACTTTACAAATATATATATATATAAAAAAATTTTTTAAGGGGGGGCGGGGGGGTAGAAGGATTACTTTATCCTATCCCAGGTATTCCTTAAAGAGGTGGGGTTTCAAATGTCTCCGGAAGGTGGTGAGTGACTCCGCTGTCCTGGCGTCGTGAGGGAGCTTGTTCCACCATTGGGGTGCCAGAGCAGCGAACAGTTTTGACTGGGCTGAGCGGGAACTATGCTTCCTCAGAGGAAGGGGAGCCAGCAGGCCAGAGGTGGATGAACGCAATGCCCTCGTTTGGGTGTAGGGACTGATCAGAGCCTGAAGGTACAGAGGTGCCGTTCCCCTCACAGCTCCATAGGCAAGCACCATGGTCTTGTAACAGATGCGAGCTTCAACTGGAAGCCAGTGGAGTGTGCGGAGGAGCGGGGTGACGTGAGAGAACTTGGGAAGGTTGAACACCAGACGGGCTGCGGCATTCTGGATGAGTTGTAGGGGTTTAATGGCACAGGCAGGGAGCCCAGCCAACAGCGAGTTGCAGTAATCCAGATGGGAGATGACAAGTGCCTGGATTAGGACCTGTGCCGCTTCCTGTGTAAGGCAGGGTCGTACTCTCCGAATGTTGTAGAGCATGAACCTGCAGGATCGGGTCACCGCCTTGATGTTAGCGGAGAACGACAGGGTGTTGTCCAGGGTCACGCCAAGGCTCTTCGCACTCTGGGAGGAGGACACAACGGAGTTGTCAACCGTGATGGCGAGATCATGGAACGAGCAGTCCTTCCCCGGGAGGAAGAGCAGCTCCGTCTTGCCAAGGTTCAGCTTGAGGTGGTGATCCGTCATCCATACTGATATGTCTGCCAGACATGCAGAGATGCGATTCGCCACCTGGTTATCAGAAGGGGGAAAGGAGAAGATTAGTTGTGTATCGTCAGCGTAGCAATGATAGGAGAGGCCATGTGAGGATATGACAGAGCCAAGTGACTTGGTGTATAGGGAGAATAGGAGAGGGCCTAGAACTGAGCCCTGGGGGACACCAGTGGTGAGAGCACGTGGTGCGGAGACAGCTTCTCGCCACGCCACTTGGTAGGAACGACCGGTCACGTAGGACGCAATCCAGGAGTGAGCCGCGCCGGAGATGCCCAGCTCGGAGAGGGTGGAGAGGAGGATCTGATGGTTCACAGTATCAAAGGCAGCAGACAGGTCTAGAAGGACAAGAGCAGAGGAGAGAGAGTTAGCTTTAGCAGTGCGGAGAGCCTCCGTGACACAGAGAAGAGCAGTCTCAGTTGAATGACCAGTCCTGAAACCTGACTGGTTTGGATCAAGAAGGTCATTCTGAGAGAGATAGCAAGAGAGTTGGCTAAAGACGGCACGCTCAATAGTTTTGGAAAGAAAAGAAAGAAGGGATACTGGTCTGTAGTTGTTGACATCAGTGGGATCGAGTGTTGGTTTTTTGAGAAGGGGTGCAACTCTCGCTCTCTTGAAGACGGAAGGGACATAGCCAGCGGTCAAGGATGAGTTGATCAGCGAGGTGAGGTAGGGGAGAAGGTCACCGGAGATGGTCTGGAGAAGAGAGGAGGGGATGGGGTCAAGCGGGCAGGTTGTTGGGCGGCCTGCAGTCACAAGTCGCAAGATTTTATCTGGAGAGAGAGGGGAGAAAGAAGTCAAAGCATAGGGTAGGGCAGTGTGAGCAGGACCAGCAGTGTCATTAGACTTAACAAACGAGGATCGGATGTCGTCAACCTTCTTTTCAAAGTGGTTGACGAAGTCATCCACAGAGAGAGAGGAGGGGGGGGGGGAGGAGGAGGATTCAGCAGGGAGGAGAATGTGGCAAAGAGCTTCCTAGGGTTAGAGGCAGATGCTTGGAATTTAGAGTGGTAGAAAGTGGCCTTAGCAGCAGAAACAGATGAAGAAAATGTAGAGAGGAGGGAGTGAAAAGATGCCAGGTCGGCAGGGAGTTTAGTTTTCTTCCATTTCCGCTCCGCTGCCCGGAGCTCTGTTCTGTGAGCTCGCAATGAGTCATCAAGCCACGGAGCTGGAGGGGAGGACCGAGCCGGCCGGGAGGATAGGGGACACAGAGAGTCAAAGGATGCAGAAAGGGAGGAGAGGAGGGTTGAGGAGGCAGAATCAGGAGATTGGAGGGAGAAGGATTGAGCAGAGGGAAGAGATGATAGGATGGAAGAGGAGAGAGTAGTGGGAGAGAGAGAGCGAAGGTTGCGGCGGCGCATTACCATCTGTGTAGGGGCAGAGTGAGTAGTGTTGGAGGAGAGCGAGAGAGAAAAGGATACAAAGTAGTGGTCGGAGACATGGAGGGGAGTTGCAGTGAGATTAGTAGAAGAGCAGCATCTAGTAAAGATGAGGTCAAGCGTATTGCCTGCCTTGTGAGTAGGGGGGGACGGTGAGAGGGTGAGGTCAAAAGAGGAGAGGAGTGGAAAGAAGGAGGCAGAGAGAAATGAGTCAAATGTAGACGTAGGGAGATTGAAATCCCCCAAAACTGTGAGGGGTGAGCCATCCTCAGGAAAGGAACTTATCAAGGCGTCAAGCTCATTGATGAACTCTCCAAGGGAACCTGGAGGGCGATAGATGACAAGGATATTAAGCTTAAATGGGCTAGTGACTGTGACAGCATGGAATTCAAATGAGGAGATAGACAGATGGGTTAGGGGAAAAATTGAGAATGTCCACTTGGGAGAGATGAGGATTCCTGTGCCACCACCCCTCTGACCAGATGCTCTCGGGGTATGCGAGAACACATGGTCAGACGAGGAGAGAGCAGTAGGAGTAGCAGTGTTTTCAGTGGTAATCCATGTTTCCGTCAGCGCCAGGAAGTCGAGGGACTGGAGGGTAGCATAGGCTGGGATGAAGTCAGCCTTGTTGGCAGCAGAACGGCAGTTCCAGAGGCTGCCTGAGACCTGGAACTCCAGGTGTGTGGTGAGTGCAGGGACCACCAGGTTAGAGAGGCAGCAGCCACGCGGTGTGAGGCGTTTGTGTAGCCTGTGCGGAGAGGAGAGAACAGGGATAGGCAGAGGCATAGTTGACAGGCTGTAGCAAAAGGCTACAATAATGCAGAGGAGATCGGAATGAAATGAACTAAACATCTGGGAAAGGAGAGAATAGGGCCTCCCTCACCAAAACTCCCAAATATAACTCTCCCAACTTCCACCTCAGAAACTATAATTGTTTCACTGAACCACCCGAATAAAACTCTCCCAACTTCCACTTTAGAAATTAGAATTGTTGTAAACTACAGCGGTTCAATGTTTCAAGGAATAGACTCAACTTACTTTATTCAGCTAGCTAACTATGACGCCATAGCTAACTAGCATGCTAGCATCCAATAACACACAGTTTAGCACCAATACTTGGTTACAACAAACTACCAATAGTGTGTTAACACACTAAACAGATAATTCGTGTCCGTGTCTAGTTCCTTTCATAACGCAGCAATAATTAAACGTTGACTAGCTAGCACAAATATATTGTATTTAGCTGCTACAGTACAGCTAGCTGGTCGTGTTGGCTAGCTAGCAATGGCTGCTGTGTTGACTTTGTTTTGAAAAACGGCGGCGCTGCGAACAAATGTAGCTGGCTAAAAGGATATTGTATTTAGTTGCTACCATTGCTAATAGCTACTCGCCAGCTAGTCCAGGAGGTGAGTTAGCTAGCTAGCTAGCTAGTTTCGTGCTACACCCGGCACCGCCGAATACAATGCTAACCTACAATAATTACATGCAATAACTACCCACAACAACCCACGATGCCTACCTACAATACCTAACTACAATCTAAATACATAGTTTAAGCCTTACTCGACAAAGCCCAAGCTATGTATAAAGCCAAACTTACCCGACGCCAGCTGTCTGGGTGGCAGACAAGAAGACATTGGTCTTTTGCAATCAGTAGCTGTAATTAAGTACAGTAGCTACTAACTACCTAACGTTAATGCCTCAGATAATGAGGTTAGAAAAACAGCTGAATGGTAGGTAGCTAGCTGGCTTAATTACAGGTACTCTTAAGCGTGAAATAACATTGGAAACAACTATCCACAGTTGTTAAAAGTTACCAGTAGCTACCCGCTAGCTAGCTAGCTTTATTGGTCCAGGTAGTGGGTTAGCTAGCCTCGTGCTAGCCTCGTGCTTCACCGGGCACCGCCGAATACAATACTTACCTACAATAATTACCTACAATAACCTACAATAACTACCTAAATAAACTACCTACAATACCTAACTACAATACCTACCTACAATCTAAATACATGGTTTAAGCTTTACTCAACACCATATAAGAAGCCAAGCTTACCTCCTGCTAGAGAAAACACAACCTCTCCCGACCTCCCGACCTCCTCCTTGCTCTCCATGTTAACAGCGGTGTTCCACTCCATCCTTTTCCCAGCGATGGACCCCACTGATGTGATGGAGCACTGAAAATGACATTTGATCCCTGTTGCTTGTCAACAGACAAGCAATGGGGGATGGGTGAGACTGTCACAAACACTTCAAGGTGGTCTGAGACCAGCTAAGGGGAGTGAGACATAAGTGGAGTTGTTTTTCTGGGTAAGTCTCTAAGAGCTTTCCACAACTGGATTGTGCAACATTTGCCCATTATTCTTTTAAAAATTCTTCAAGCTCTGTCAATTTGGTTGTTGATCATTGCTAGACAACCATTTTTAGGTCTTGCCATAGATTTTCAAATATATTTAAGCCTAAACTGTAACTCGGCCACTCAGGAACATTCATTGTCTTCTTGGTAAGCAACTCTAGTGTAGATTTGGCCTTGTGATTTAGGTTATTGTCCTGCTGAAAGGTAAATTAATCCCCCAGTGTCTGGTGGAAAGCAGACTGAACCCGTTTTTCCTCTAGGATTTTGCCTGTGCTTATCTCTATTCCATTTATTTTTATCCTAAAAAACATCCTAGTCCTTGCCAATGACAAGCATACCCATAACATGATGCAGCCACCACTATGCTTGAGAATATTAAGAGTTGTGAGAATGTGATTTGAAGGAGTCAGGCGCAGGAGGGTAAATCCCTGAATACAGAGTTTATTCCGTAGGACACAGTTACGCTGGATAGCATCAACAAAGTACAGGCACACAGGGAACAATATCCCCGGAAATACAAGGTACGGGTAGCTCAACCGAGCTACACTCAACTCACAAATAACAATCACCCACAAGGACAAGGGGGGCAGAGGGAACACTTATACATGTACTAATGAGGGGATTTGAACCTGGTGTGTGTAATTGACAAGACAAGATAAATGGAATGATGAGATGTGGAGCGGCAGTGGCTAGTAGGCCGGGGATGACGAACGCCGAAGCCTGCCCAAACAAGGAGGGGAGGCAGCTTCGGAGGAAGTCGTGACAAGAGTGGTACTCAGTGGTGTGTTGTTAGATTTGCCCCAAGCATAATGCTTTGTATTTATGAGATAAAGTAAATTTCTTTGCCACAGTTTTTGCAGTTTTACTTTAATGCCTTATTGCAAACAGGATGCATGACTTGGAATATTTTTATTCTGTACAGGCTTCCTCCTTTTCACTCTGTCAATTAGGTTAGTATCGTGGAATAACTACAATGTTGTTGATCCATCATCAGTTTCTCCTATCACAGCCATTAAACTCTAACTATTTTAAAGTCACCATTGGCATCATGGTGAAATCCCTGAGCGGTTTCAAATAAAATAAAATAAAATCCTTCCTCTCCGGCAACTGAGTTAGGAAGGACGCCTGTATCTTTGTAGTGACTGGGTGTATAGATACACCATCCAAAGTGTAATTAATAACTTCACCATGCTCAAAGGGATTTTTCAATGTCTGCTTTTTTAAAAAGTATTATTATTATTGTTTTTTTAATTCTACCAATAGGTGACCTTAATTGGGAGGCATTGGAACATCTTCCTGGTCTTTGTGGTTGAATCTGTGTTTGAAATTCACTGCTTGACTGAGGACCTTACAGATAATTGTATGTGTGGTGTACAGAAATTAGGTATTCATTCAAAAATCATGTTAAACACTTTTTTGCATACAGAGTGAGTCCATGCGACTTATTATGTGACTTGTTAAGCACATTTTTACTCCTGAACCTATTTAGGCTTGCAATAACAATGGGGTTGAATACTTATTGACTCAAGATATTTCAGCTTTTCATCTTTAATTAATTTTGAAAAATTTCTAAAAACATAATTCCACTTTCACATTATTTACATTTACATTTACGTCATTTAGCAGACGCTCTTATCCAGAGCGACTTACAAATAGGTGCATTGACCTTATAGCCAGTGGGATAACCACTTTACAATGTATATATATATATATATATATATATATATATATATATATATATATATTATTATTTTTTGGGGGGGGGCTGGGTTGGGGTAAGGGGGGGGTAGAAGGATTACTTTATCCTATCCCACGTATTCCTTAAAGAGGTGGGGTTTCAAATGTCTCCGGAAGGTGGTGAGTGACTCCGCTGTCCTGGCGTCGTGAGGGAGCTTGTTCCACCATTGGGGTGCCAGAGCAGCGAGCAGTTTTGACTGGGCTGAGCGGGAACTATGCTTCCGCAGAGGTAGGGAAGCCAGCAGGCCAGAGGTGGTTGAACGCAATGCCCTCGTTTGGGTGTAGGGACTGATCAGAGCCTGAAGGTACGGAGGTGCCGTTCCCCTCACAGCTCCGTAGGCAAGCACCATGGTCTTGTAGCAGATGCGAGCTTCAACTGGAAGCCAGTGGAGTGTGCGGACGAGCGGGGTGACGTGAGAGAACTTGGGAAGGTTGAACACCAGATGGGCTGCGGCATTCTGGATGAGTTGTAGGGGTTTAATGGCACAGGCAGGGAGCCCAGCCAACAGCGAGTTGCAGTAATCCAGACGGGAGATGACAAGTGCCTGGATTAGGACCTGTGCCGCTTCCTGTGTAAGGCAGGGTCGTACTCTCCGAATGTTGTAGAGCAGGGGTGTCAAACGTCCGGCCCACGGGCCGGATCAGGCCCGCAAACGGGTTTAATCCGGCCCGTGAGATGATTTTTATTTTTTATTTTATTTTTGTAAAGTATAAAAATGCGCTGCAATTTTTCAATAAACTGCTGTTCCAATTGCGTCCACTGGATGGCGCAATTGTGTTAAGCAAGCAAACTGTTTATACCGGGGCAGAGCAAGTAGGTCAAGCACGTGCAGCCAATGAGCTACTTTGTTTTGCCCGCGATATTTATTACGGCTTCTACTTTTAACATTATGTGCTTTGGCACCCTCATTGCCCCAATATGTCTCTGTCAAAAAAGAGAAAAGTGGACGCAGAGTGCAGAGTGTTCCAAGAAAAATGGTAATCCTATTTATTCACGGAATTGAATGGGAAAGCTGTATGTTTGGTGTGTTCAGAGCATGTTGCAGTGCTGAAAGAATATAACCTTCGTCGCCACTATGTGAGTCTTCATGCCGACAAATATGACAACTTTCAAGGACAGCGGAGATGAGAGAAGGTGAATGAACTGTTGGCGGGTCTGAAGAAACAGCAGTCTGTGTTTACTCACAGCCGAGACATCAGTGACGCTGCAGTGAAAGCTAGCTACCTCATTGCTAATGAAATCGCAGTGGCTTCAAAACCATTTAGTGAGGGTGAATTTGTAAAAACATGCATGATGAAGGCAGCGGAGATTGTGTGCCCTGAAAAGCGGCAGGCTTTTGCAAATATCAGCCTGACAAGAAACACAGTTGCAGACAGGATTTCCGATCTTTCAGTGGATTTGGACAGACAGTTGAAGCAAAAAGTAAAGTCATTTATTGCGTTTTCGGTTGCAATTGATGAAAGCACGGACATTACAGATGTTGCACAACTGGCCATTTTCATCCGCGGAGTTGATGACACATTGACCGTCACCGAGGAGTTCGTGGAGTTGGTGCCGATGACAGATACAACGACAGCAGCTGATATTTTTACCGCACTCGTCGGCGCGCTGGACAGGGTCGGAGTGGACTGGTCCCGCGCTGTCAGCCTGGCTACAGATGGTGCGCCCTCAATGATCGGGAAAAAAGCAGGCGTTGTGACAAAGTTCAGAGAGAAAGTGCAATCTGCAAATGGAGGACGTGATTTTTTGACTTTTCACTGTATTTTGCACCAGTAGGCTTTGTGTTGCAAGTCATTAAAGATGGATAACGTCATGAAGGTGGTCATCCAAACTGTTAATTTCATCCGATCCAGAAGCCTGAATCACCGTCAGTTTGACAGCCTTCTCAGAGAGAAAGACCACATCTATGGCCTGCCATACCACACTGAGGTAAGATGGTTAAGCCAAGGTGCTGTGCTGAGGCGTTTCTTTGATTTACGAGAAGAAATTGAACAGTTCATGGAAGAAAAGGGCAAACCAGTGTTAGAATTTCATTCCGCAGAATGGATGCAGGACCTTGCATTTATGGTGGATGTTACAGAGCACCTGAATAACTTGAACAAACAGCTGCAAGGGCGCAACAAAGTTGTCACACAGTATTATGACAGCATACGTTCTTTCAAGTTGAAGCTGTCATTGTGGGAGACGCAACTTGCCGGTGGTGATGCAGCTCACTTCCTCTGTCTGAAAAATATGTGCGCGACCCAACATGTGGCAGACATGAAGCGGTTCAAAGATAAAATAACGGGACTGTTACGGGAGTTTGAGCAACGCTTTCAGATTTATGTTTATATGTTTTTATGTTGATGTGCTATTGTTTTTAATTGATTTTATTTTATTTGTATATTTAACCTATTCTTGACTCTGGGGTTCTTGCACTTGTTTGGGGAACAGGATTTCATTATTTTTATCTACATTTCTGCCTGAGAAATTACACCCTGATATAGTTCTGTGATCTGTGATATACTTCTGTGAATCACTGAGGCATTGTGTGTTTGTGTGTTCTTTGTCCTCAGAACTTTCAAATAACTTGAGGTGTTTTATGATTAATAGTGATGTTGTGCTTTTGGACACTGTCCTCAGGCTCCAGCTTTATGTTTATATGTTTTTATGTTGATGTGCTATTGTTTTTAATTGATTTTATTTTATTTGTATATTTAACCTATTCTTGACTCTGTGGTTCTTGCACTTGTTTGGGGAACAGGATTTCATTATTTTTATCTACATTTCGGCCTGAGAAATGACACCCTGATATAGTTCTGTGATCTGTGAAACAGTTCTGTTAATCACTGAGGCATTGTGTGTTTGTGTGTTCTTTGTCCTCAGAACTTTCAAATAACTTGAGGTGTTTTATGATTAATAGTGATGTTGTGCTTTTGGACACTGTCCTCAGGCTCCAGCTTTATGTTTATATGTTTTTATGTTGATGTGCTATTGTTTTTAATTGATTTTATTTTATTTGTATATTTAACCTATTCTTGACTCTGTGGTACTTGCACTTGTTTGGGGAACAGTATTTCATTATTTTTATCTACATTTCTGCCTGAGAAATGACACCCTGATATAGTTCTGTGATCTGTGAAACAGTTCTGTTAATCACTGAGGCATTGTGTGTTTGTGTGTTCTTTTTCTTTAGAATTTTCAAATAAACTTGACGTGTTTTATGATTAATAGTGATGTTGTGCTTGTACTATTTTGGACACACTGTCCTCAGGCTCCAGCTTTATGTTGTATGTTGATCGTATTAAAACAAAGAAAACAATCTGAAGTTGTTGTTTTTAAGTGATATATACCATGATTTTTCCGGTCCGGCCCACTTGGGAATAGATTTTCTTCCATGTGGCCCCTGAGCTAAAATGAGTTTGACACCCCTGTTGTAGAGCATGAACCTACAGGATCGGGTCACCGCCTTGATGTTAGCGGGGAACGACAGGGTGTTGTCCAGGGTCACGCCAAGGCTCTTCGCACTCTGGGAGGAGGACACAACGGAGTTGTCAACCGTGATGGCAAGATCATGGAACAGGCAGTCCTTCCCCGGGAGGAAGAGCAGCTCCGTCTTTCCAAGGTTCAGCTTGAGGTGGTGATCCGTCATCCATACTGATATGTCTGCCAGACATGCAGAGATGCGATTCGCCACCTGGTTATCAGAAGGGGGAAAGGAGAAGATTAGTTGTGTATTATGAGGTATTTTGTGTAGGCCAGTGACAAAAATAAATCTAAATTTAGGCTGTAACGCAACAAAATGTTGAAAAGGTAAATGGGTGTGAATACTTTCTGAAGCCACTGTAGCTAGCTACGTGGTCTAACGTAAGCTAGCGAATAGCTTGAAAATACTTCCAGCAGTGTCAACAATCTTCAGTCACGGTTGCGAGGTAAAAATATTGCTTTGGACGAGTCTGTTGATGTACTTTTCCCACACTTTGCTTACTTCCCTTACAAATAAAAATTGTAGTACACTGAAGTAAAACTGCAGTTAGAGTGCAGTATAGCTGCAGTTCAACTGCAGTACACTGCAGTTATTCTGCAATTACTGCGCCAAAATACCACAGTCGACTGCAGTTACTGCACTTTTCCTGCAGTTTCAAAACGGCAATATTTTTTTGTAAGGGTTGATATCTAGTGAACTTGTTCAAAACTGCTGCTGTCCTGCTGTGTCAGTTGGTCAACTGTGTTTACACTCGAGCACAGCTTATCCTTGCGCCCACCATCACAACGGGTGAATGAAATGCTCAGCAAAAAAAAAGCAAGCTTTAAAAACAACTATAATTTAAATATTATAATCTAAGACAGGGTTCTTCAATTCCGGTCCTGGAGGGCCGAAACACTTCTGTTTTTTATTTCTACCTGGTAGTTAATTACACTCACCTGGTGTCCCAGGTCTGAATTAGCCCCTGATTAGAAGGAGAGGATGAAAAACAGAGGTGTTTCGGCCCTCCAGGACCGGAATTGAAGAACCCTGATCTAAGATATACTTGTAAAGAATACTGAGTGTACAAAGTGCTAGCCACACAGCTTTGGATTTGTTAGAATGTCTATTTCCCTGCTTTTGAGAGGAGCTGGCTAGTACATACATTACCAATTGACTTTCAGCATTTGCCCTAAGCTAACGATTTGCTACCTTCAACTTCCTTCAAACTGCAGAGACATAAAAATGGTATCCATGAGTTCGTCTAACCCCTAACCCTAGCCTAGCTAACATTATCCACTTAGCTAATGTTAGCGTTAGCCACCTACCTAACATTAGCCACAACAAATTGGAATTCGTTACATATCATACATTTAGAAAATTCTGAACATATTGTATGAATTGCAATTCGTAACATATCATACGAAATGGATGATGGACATCCACATATTTAACATTTTAGTCATTTAGCAGACGCTCTTATCCAGAGCGACTTACAGTTAGTGAGTGCATACATTTTCATACTGGCCCCCCGTGGGAAACGAACCCACAACCCTGGCGTTGCAAGTGCCTTGCTTTACCAACTGAGCTACAGGGGACATATTAATACATACCATATGAAACGTAACATGTCATACTAATTGGAGTCCCCCGGATTTACATTTACTATGCTACGTCTACCCCTGAGTCCAGGTTGACCAAAAGCGTTCTACCTGGAACCAGAAAGGGTTCTTCAAAGGATTCTCCTATGGGACAGCTGAAAAACCCTTTTATGTTCTAGATAGCACCTTTTTTTTTTCTAAGAGTGTAACGTGGGGGGCTAAGTAATCCTGGTAAAATCCAGTGGTAACATCCTCACAATGCTATACAATGACATTGCCTTAAGTCAGATAGCACAATGATTTGTCAGTTGAGGGGGACAAGCATCACATAGAAGTGTAAGACAGTACTGCAATGACTGTTGCAACAGATTCTTGACACTCAAAAGCTCAGTTTCCCCAGAATAGTGTCATCAAAAAGAATTATCCTTGTTTGTAATGAAAAAAACATATCACATTTCCAGATCAACAACAACATGAAACATCCTTCCCACATCCGTCTGATTTGCACCATCACTGTGGTTCATACGCATACTGTATACATGCTTTTATCTATGTGCAATAACTCCACGCATATGACGTAGACAAAGTTTTTACACTTGTGACATGTGCTTTGTATGTGCATAGACCCTCTAACTGAGTGGCCTATGTTTAGAGAAACTATTTCCTGTTTACATTGACTAAAAATGGTGTTTCCTGGTCCTGTTGGCTTAATATGGGGTTTTGTAAAAAGGCCTAGTAATGTCACAATTACAGTACACAGGTGCCTTTGGCCTAAATTAACTCTGCTTTACACAAAGCTATACACTTTTACCTCTACTATGATCAGTGGCGGCTCCTGAAAAAATTCTCAGGAGGGGCGATTTTTCTGATGATTTAGGTGACCTACACACATTTTAAAAAAGATATGTCCAGCAACAACATGAAGACAGGGGCAGCATATAAGTCAATACCAGAAGCATTTATTGACTGATCTGGGGAGATGGATTCCAGTTTCTGTGACAGATTATAAATAATCTCTGATGCCTTTGTTATATTAGCTTTTGGTTGAATGTACTGTCGTAGTAAATATATAATGTTATAGCTTGGTCTGACTAAAATCTTGTGCATGACCCATTTTGTGTTGGGCCTTTGTATTCAATACAATGAACAAGAGTCCTATCTTGTCAGCCTTGTCAGCAGGTGGCTAAGGATAACACCCACGCCATAGGTCTCTCAGTTCTTCCAACTCACGAGTTCTTGCCCTGAGGACACACACACACACACCCACACACACACACACACACACACACACACACACACACACACATCATCACTGATAAACACACACACACACACACACACACATCATCACTGATAACAAACACACACACACACACACACACACACACACACACTGATAACAAACACACACACACACACACAAATCCTCTTCTCTTAGGCTGAACATCTGAAGACAGAGAACCCGACTCAGAGCCAATGCAACAGTGACACTAGCCTGGAGGTGACCTCGCCCAACTCATCAGGACCAATCAGAAGATCAGAACTACTAGATTCAACCTACTTCATTTTATTGTATAAAATGTCAGCACACAATGTTTAGGGGCTCTTCTGATAAACTCCCTACGAGTTTGACGAACGGGTCCGTGCACGCGATTCCAGATATCTTTACCTCTGAATAAACTGCCTTATATTATACAATTATCCACCTTGTCCAAAAGTCTCTACTTGGTCTCCGTTCTCCAGTAAACTTGTTTTATCAACAATAGTAAAGTTCAATGACACAGAAAGCAGTTCAATGTCGGGGTACAGAGTCGCTCTCTTACCAGGATCGCGGTCCGCTCTGACCAGGGTGAAGCCGGCCGGCTCCACCTCTCTGTCCGGGACTCTGTCATCCAGCCAAGTCTCCCAGCTGTATTGGGATTCAGCTGCCAGCAGCGTTTTCATTATTTAGTCCGTTCGTAGCGGGTATGTACACGATCAACAAGATCAGTCCAAAACCGAAGATCAGTCCAAAGCAGAATGTTTGCAGAATGTTTGTAAACTAAGTCTACAAATTAAAAACATAAAATAACGCCACACTGCAGGTCGCAACATAGACGCTGCTAGCCGCCATTGTCTTAGTTACGTTCAACGTTACGTCACGTATGACGAAAGCGCGTAAGTGCATGCCCACAGACACCCATAGAGAATGTATTGAAAGCTTTGAAATGTGAAAAAAATTGATTTTACATGACAGGCTATGAGAGACTTCTGGGCGATTTTCAACCTGACTGAAATCGCCCAAAAAACGGGCGGGGCCATTTGAAGCACGACTTTAGCCTGATTTGACATTTAGTGGCTGGCAGATCAGACGTGAACACTGATAACTGCTGTTGCCGTGATATAATTGATTAGAAAAAAAATCCCTTCCTTTTCCCGTTTGGCAGTGCGTCGCCCATATCGCCCTATTGAACAAGCCGTCCCTGACTATGATGTATTATACATCATAGTAGAGGTAAAAGTGTATAGCTGTAACTTGATATAGTTCCAAATGTGCATGCCTTAAACTAACAAAAACCTGAGTTGTAGGCCTAATACTTTCACCAAGCTTAGTACAAAATTGTGCACCAAACCCTTGGTCCATTGTGAGAGTGTGATTTGAAGGAGTCAGGCGCAGGAGGGTAAATCACAGAATACAGAGTTTATTCCGTAGTACACAGTTACGCTGGATAGCGTCAACAGTCCAGTGCGCAAAACAGGCGCACTGGAACAAATACAGGCACACGAGGAAAATATACCCTGGGAATACAAAGTACAGGTAGCTCCACCGAGCTACACTCATCTCACATGAAACAATCACCCACAAGGACAAGGGGCAGAGGGAACACATATACATGTACTAATGAGGGGAATATGAACCAGGTGTGTGTAATTGACAAGACAAGACAAATGGAATGATGAGATATGGAGTGGCAGTAGCTAGAAGGCCGGTGACGATGAACGCCGAAGCCTGCCCGAACAAGGAGGGGAGGCAGCTTCGGAGGAAGTCGTGACATCCATGTAGCGCTATGTGCCTCCAACAGGAGGTCAAAACTGTTTCATTGCATTGGCATTGCGGTCATGGCATTACATTAATTACAGATAATTATTTAGTTGACATGACTTGGTCATAATTGTATCCTTATTCATCAAGTAGTACGAGCACAACCGTATCGTGACACAATCAGTGACAAACGTGTGTGTGTCTATGTGTGTACTGTAAGTGTGTGTGTGTGTACTGTAAGTGTGTGTGTGTTTACTGTAAATGAATGTGTGTGTGTGTTTCCTCATCAAACCTTGTTGACGCCATACTAATCTAACACAGATGGAGTTGATAACAACATGTTGAATTAACTTCCCCACCCCCTAATTTAGTCCAGCAAAATAGTTTCCTCTCCCAGTGGAATAAAAGTTAAACAACTTCAGCAACATTCTCTGTAAGAGCACACAAGGACAATGTTTTGAAGTCTTTGTAGCAGCCCCTGATGTGGAGTTGCAATGAAGAAGCTATAGAATTAGAATTTCTGTTGTTCAATTTCTATTGAATGAGTTGCTATTCAGGGCCCAGTTTTTCAAATGTTATCTATCAGGATATCGGATAGGGTTAAATGCATGGAAATAGAATGAATAGAACAGGGGTCCCCATTCAAGTGTCACGACTTCCGCCGAGGCTGCCTCCCCTCCTTGTTCGGGCAGGCTTCGGCGTTCGTCGTCACCAGCTTACTAGCCACTGCCGCATCATTCCATTTGTCTTGTCTTGTTAATTACACACACCTGGTTCTTATCCCCTCATTAGTCTGTGTATAAGTGTTCCCTTTGCCCCCTTGTCCTTGTGGGTGATTGTTATATGTGAGAGTAGTGTAGCTCGGTGGAGCTACTCGCACTTTGTATTGCCGGGGTAGATAGTGTCCCCTGTGCCTGTTTTCGTGTGTCGTTATCCAGCGCAATTGTTGTACGACGGAATGAACTCTGTATTCGGTGAATTACCCTCCTGCGCCTGACTCCTTCTATCACCCTCATCAAATCAAGTCAATGAGTTGTCCGTTCTATCCATTCTATTTATATGTATTTAATCCTCTTGGATAGGCAAAATCCTGATAGATAACTTTTGAAAAACTGGGCCCTGGTGACTGAGTGACTGACAGACTTCCTGAGGATGGGATAGGTCAAGACAGGGGATTGTGGGATGTCAGAGAACCACAATGGTGTCACAGTGGGTCAGCCCTGGTGCCAGATTCACCACTAACTGGATTTTCATTGGAACTGATCCCACCCTGTCACCCACAGCCTTGACTCTGGCCTGGCCAGGAGCCATAGGGAGGCCAATGCCAACCAGCTACACACACACACACAGACAGACAGATAGACCAAGGCCTCTGCAAATAGTCAAATCATGTATAGTAACAATAGAACAATCTACGTTTTTCAACAGAAGTGATTCAACATATCGAGTGGCAATAACTCACGTTGTGGATATCAATTACCTCATTGACGCTGACCTCATACTCTGACTATAATACACTATCCGTTATCAGTTGCTTACATGATACCCGCCCAAACCGCATCATCATCCGGCAAGCCTGCCTCTCTGGGGTCGATCATTTCCAAACAACCCTCCCTCTTCCGCAAAAAAAGAAGAGGCTCGGATAAAAACCGAGAGAAGCAGAGCAGCGATCACACTTCATCGTCAACCCGCTCTGGAACACCGAGCCCAATTGAGGACTAGGAACATACCATACATACACAAGGTAAGAATATGGATGTCAATACATGTAACCACATTGCCCTATGTTTTCCAGATTTCAGTTGGTATTTAGGCTATGCTATAAGTGATTGCATTAGGCTACAACATTTTGCTGATTGTTTTCTGTAAAGCAAACATACTTCCTTCACCATGGAGTGGAGTTTAGTCCGCTAAATAACATTTGATTTAAAGGATTTCAGTTACTCTACTCAAGTGGAAGATCAAATAAAATTTCAGTAAACATTGAACGTTTTTTTTGTATTGAATTTTCCCATGCTTTGCCTTTGTGCATAGTTTAAATCTGAATGCATAATTATAATTAGCTCATTATAGCCGTTTCTCATAGGTTGTAGTTTTGGATGCTTGGAGGTGTTTTTATCTTATCTATAGATGAGATTACATAGTTTAGTTTATACTTTAGTGTTTCCCTTAATTTATTTACTAGGAATATGGACCAATTCAATTACTAGATTTGGTTTAAACCTACTGTATGACCTATGGAGAGCTGGGTTCATTTTTTCTGTGTATTTTAGTATTTTAAAACACACAGCCCAAAACAAATACTTTTATTTGAGTATTTGAATGGTTATTTGTAAAGAAAGTATTTTCAAATAATATTTTCAAATACCTGGGTTAAATGCATGGGAATGTATTTTAGTCAGTGTATTTGAGTATTTTCCAATACTTTCCAGGTGTAATTTTCAAATACATTCCAATATTCAAATGCTTGTCTTTTCAAATAAAAAATATATGAATACTTACTTCGAAATGTATGTAAAAGTAATTGAGATATTTGAACCCAGGTCTGGTCCTATGGGGTTTTGGATCAGTTAACGGTGTAAATGGCAAGCGGATATTTACACTCTTGGTTCCTATTGTGTAGGCTAGTTATGCTCCATTACCTGCCCAGTAGTAGCTCTCATGTATTTCAGGTCTATGCCATTCTTGTCACCTGATGGTGGATGTCTCCGCACCTTGGCACATGTAGGCTATGTGGGGAGTGACAGAGTGAGTGAGTCAGTCAAAAGGAATTCACCTATTAGTGCTTTCTCACTGCTCAAGTCAACTACTGCTGACCATTCCCTGCCACATCTCTCTCTCCCACATTCCTCTCCCCTTCTATCCCAAATCTTTCACACCCACACTCATCTCTCTTTCTCCATCCCCCACCTCTCTCTCCATCCCCCCACCTCTCTCTCCATCCTCCCACCTCTCTCTCCATCCTCCCACCTCTCTCTCCATCCCTCCACCTCTCTCTCCATCCCTCCACCTCTCTCTCCATCCCTCCACCTTTCTCTCCATCCCTCCACCTCTCTCTCTATATATCCCTCTTTCCACCTAATACTCCCCTCACATTCTGTTTCATACCGTCATCTCTCCCACCTCTCTCTCCAGTATTAAATCTCACTATCCTTCTCTCTCTCATTTCATCATCCATCAATTCTCTCAGTAATCAACAGCTCCAGAATGAGATCATTCTAAAACGTATTGTTGCAATAGTTGTAACAAGTGAAGCAGTTGTGAATCAGTGTTATTTCAGATAACAAATGACAGAGATTACACTGATAAAATGTTTCTTGGAATGTGGTTTCCTAGAGGTATTTATGTGTGTGTGTGTTGGTTCCACCCTGTGCCTGACTAGCCCTGTATAGAATTGTAGGCTTTAAGCAACTCGCTTAACTTGGGAATTCCTCTGGACAGCATCTCTCAGTACTACAGCACACTCTTAGTGTCCTCGGATACACTGTGAATGAACGAGACAATCATGAAGTGGCTCACATGCACCACCATCAGGACAGGGTCCCTTCCAGGAACCGGCTGACGATTAAGGGGCTGCATAGTAGTCCAAACTCGGCTATGTTGCTTAGTAACAAGTTGATCCCAGATCATTGCTTACGGATCAGTGCATTTAGTGCATTCCTTGCTGTGAGTGAGTATTGTAGTGTGTTGTGTCACCAGGCATTGTGTGGCGGCTGGGCTGGCTGGTGGTTCAGGCCAGGGGGCCTCTCAGTGCTTTGGCTGACCTGTCTGATTCACAAGTCATGAGTGACTGGCCTTCTGTGGTCACCGGTCAGCCAGTCTGTCTGGTCATAGACTGCTAAGTTTAGTGGGTTACATTTGTTAGACAGTGGGTGCTCTATTCGATATGTCTAATTTTAAAATGTGATCTGATTGCTCTTTATGTATTATCTCTCTGTCTATCCATCCATTTGTCCATCCCTCCCTCCCTATTTCCTCCCCTTTCTCTCTGCAGCCTAAGGTTGATGACTCAACTATTCTCTCCATAAAGCTACCTGCGGTCGACTCACTCACTACCCTGCGGACTTCAGGGGTTTGCTTTTTCCTCTTTCTATTCTGTTACTTTGTCACTTTTCCCTCATTTTCTCCACCCCTTTTTCTCTTATGTCGCTCCTTTCTCTTTCTCCTCAATCTCTTTTTCTTCTCATCTATGTTCTCTCCCTCTTCTCTCTCTCTAAATCGTAATGTTTTTCTGCGGCTACATTCAGTCTCTCTGATGAACAGAGCAGGTGTTATACCATGGCTGCATCCCAAATTGTACCCTATTTCCTATTTAGTGCACTACTTTTGACCAGAGTGCACTAAATAGGGAATAGGGTGCCATTTGGCACACAGACCATTTGTAGAGTGGGCATGAAAGACCACAATGCCCCCTCTGTACCAGACCCCCACACCAGACCCCCTTTAGAGGGGTTTAGATAAAGACCCCGGTATAGCAGGCATAGCTCCAGCCAAGTAGCTTACCATACCTAAGTAACACAGTGTCATGACAGTGTTAGGTCAGTTGTCATAGGCAGACATCAGCTTTCATGACGTGTTATATCATTATTACGACACAGTTAGTAACTTAGTATAGTCCTTATGATAGTGTGGGCATAACATATCCAGTGTCTCTTCCCCAAAAAGTAATGAGGAGACATGGAAAATAAGGCTATTTTAGAGTATTGGAACCAAACCTAGGAAGAGAATGAAAGGAAGATAATTAGCTAGAACAAAACCATAGGTGTGTAGCATGCTAGGTAACACTGGTTCAATGTGATACTAATCAGATCACTCCTATGGCTGCCTGGTTTCCCTCAGTGAAGAGTAAACTCTGTTATAACTGTGTTAAGTGCATGCCATCATGGCAAATATGCATACACAGTCGCATACACCAACACATACACACACAGCTCCCTCTGTCTACAGCTGTTTTCTTCTTTTTAAATCAATTCATTAAGCTTTATTGGTATAGAAAGTGAGGGAACTTACATTGCCAAATAATATTTTACCAACAGCAACATCAGTACTAATGTTTAACTGCACACTTTAAAGTTGTTTCCATATGTTAGTTCATATCCTTGCTCTAGCAGCTGTATTTCAAAACATCCTTATTCAGTTTGATGATCATCTTGATTTTTGACTAGAGTACTGCGTACTGCTGTGCTGAGTTAAGTATAACACTAACCTCTGACTCTAACACCTACGCCTTACTTTCCTATATCCCTTGAGAGGTGAAATGGCTGCTGTCTGATTCTCTACCTGCTGAAGCATTCCTGTGGTCACTGGTTAGCACGTCACACATCCTTACTGTACAGGTCGGCTAGCTAGACTCGTCACTCAGACTGACAGGGGGAGTAGGAGCTGTGCTCAGCACTTCGAGACAATTATGTTAGCGTAATCAGAATCAGAATCACCATTATTCGCCAAGTCTGCTGCATGACTGAACACTGATAGGAAATGAAGCTAGGGAGTTACCTGCCTCATTCACAGTACTGATGTGGTTGTTGTGTGGGAGTTTGATTAGTTTGTGTGTCGGAATATTAGCCTAGTGTTCTGGTATGAGGCTGATGCTGTTGATAGTCTATAACTGACTAAACTCCAACAGCAGGTTTCAACAGCCTCTCATTCACATCAACACTCAGACTTGATCTACTAAGAGAGCAGAGTTTCCTCTGGCCCTCATGGGTTTGAAGGGAATACAGTGCTATGAAAAAGTATTTGCCCTCTTTCTAATTTTCTCTACTTTTGCATATTTGTGATACTGAATGTTATCAGATCTTCAACCAAAACCTAATATTAGATAAAGGGAACATAAGTGAACAAATAACACAACAATTACATATTTCTTTCTTTATTTCATAAATAAAGTTATGCAACACCCAATTCCCCTGTGTGAAAAAGTAATTGCCCCCTTACACTCAATAACTGGTTGTGCCATCTTTAGCTACACAAAAAAAAAATGTATGCACACATGACTGTAAGTCGCTTTGGATAAAAGCGTCTGCTAAATGGCATATTATATTATATTATTATTATATTTAGCTGCAATGACTCCAACCAAATGCTTCCTGTAGTTCTTGATCAGTCTCTCACGTCGCTGTGGAGGAATTTTGGCCCACTCTTCCATGCAGAACTGCTTTAACTCAGTGACGTGTGGGTTTTCAAGCATGAACTGCTCGTTTCAAGTCCTGCCACAACATCTCAATTGGGATTAGAAAATGCAGAGTTTGGCGAAAACCAAACTCTGCATTCCACAGTAAGAACATCATACCAAAGGTCAAGCATGGTGGTGGTGTTGTGATGGTTTGGGGATGCTTTGCTGCCTCAGGACCTGGACGACTTGCCTTAATAGAAGGAACCATGAATTCTGCTCTGTATCAGAGAATTCTACAGGAGAATGTCAGACCATCCGTCTGTGAGCTGAATCTGAAGCGCAGCTGGGTCATGCAGCAAGACAATAATCCAAAACACACAATCAAGTCTACATGAAAATAGCTAAAAAACAACAAATTGGAAGTTTTGGAATGGCCTAGTCAAAGTCCAGACCTAATCCCAATTGAGTTGTTGTGGCAGGACTTGAAACGAGCAGTTCATGCTTGAAAACCCACACGTCACTGAGTTAAAGCAGTTCTGCATGGAAGAGTGGGCCAAAATTCCTCCACAGCGACGTGAGAGACTGATCAAGAACTACAGGAAGTATTTGGTTGGAGTCATTGCAGCTAAAGGTGGCACAACCAGTTATTGAGTGTTGGGGCAGTTACTTTTTCACACAGGGGAATTGGGTGTTGCATAACTTTGTTTATGAAATAAATGAAATAAATATGTAATTGTTGTGTTATTTGTTCACTTATGTTCCCTTTATCTAATATTAGGTTTTGGTTGAAGATCTGATAACATTCAGTATCACAAATATGCAAAAGTAGAGAAAATTAGAAAGGGGGCAAATACTTTTTCATAGCACTGTATATGGTCATTCAATTTTCAAAAGAAACCACTAACTAACTGGGTGGGACAGACAATTTCCTCCTAATCCGTGCTAGGGAATGGGTTAAACTCTCATCTAATAAAAACGAGAGAAAAAAATGCTGATTTTTCCTTTTAATCTTGTAAATTGCTACCAACAAAATAGGGATCTGTGTGTGTGTGTGTGTGTGTGTGTTAGCATGTGTGTGTGTGTTGGATCTTGTAAGAACTGGTTTAGTAGGATCGTTGCCAGGCCACAAACCAGTCCTACACAGACACACTGCATTGTGGGATTATCAGACAGCATTTGATAATCATGTGGTGTCTGAGGCAGCCTCGCTTTGTGACGGGCGCCCACGTGTGTGTAAAAGACGGGCACTAAGCGTGTGTGTGGGTCTGGACATGGGGACTACACTCTTAGAAAAAAATGGTGCTATCTACATTTTAGTCATTTAGCAGACGCTCTTATCCAGAGCAACTTACAGTTAGTGAGTGCATACATTATTTTTCATACTGGCCCCCCGTGGGAATCGAACCCACAACCCTGGCATTGCAAACACCATGCTCTACCAACTGAGCTACCTCCCTGCCAGCCAGCCAGCCATTCCCTCCCCTACCCTGGACCAATTGTGCACCACCCCATGGGTCTCCCGGTCGCGGCCGGCTACAACAGAGCCTGGATTTGAACCAGGATTTCTAGTGGCACAGCTAGCACTGCGATGCAGTGCCTTAGACCACTGCGCCACTCGGGAGTTATCTAGTTATCTAGAACCTAAAATGGTTCTTCGGCTGTCCCAATAAGAGAACCCTTTGAATAACTATTTTTGGCTACAGGTAGAACCCTTTTGGTTCCATGTAAAACCCTTTCCACAGAGGGTTCTACATTGAACCCAAAAGTTCTACCTGGAACCAAAAAGGGTTATACCTGGAAACGAAAAGGGTTCTCCTATGGGGACAGCCGAATAACCCTTTTGGAACTATTTGTGTGACAGATAAACCACGAAAGTGAGACACACAGGCTCAATGTTAGCAGGAAACATATGGCCTGGTCTGATAGACTAGAGGGAGGGACGGTAGGAAACAGAGAACAGAACACAGCGGAACGTCTGCACAAAGGAAAGTGAGAGGAAACCCAGCTAGAGAAACTTATGCTCTGCAAGAGAGGCTCAGCTAGGGTATAGAAAACACAGCCTGCATACACCTGGGGGTTTCCTCCAGCTGAGAAACACCTGGCTTGAAAGGGATATGTAACCTTCTCTGTTTGTGTACAGTATGTGTGTGTTGCGTGTGTGAGTTCCACAAGTACAGTCCTGCAGAGTCATTCCAGTGAAAGACTCAGGGAGTCTTTCTTCCAGGAACATCTTGTCTTTGTGTCTTGTGAGTTGATTAGCTTCAGGTTCCTGAGCAGTGTGTGTGTTTGCCAGCGTAGCAGTTTGACCTCACTTCTATCAAAACAACAGGGCTATTAGCCCAGTCAGACATACAGGAAGAGTCAGACAACCGCCAGCTGGCTGCGGTGTGTGTGTGGGGGCCAGTATGAAAAATGTATGCACTCACTTATTGTAAGTCGCTCTGGATAAGAGCGTCTGCTAAATAACTAAAATGTCAACAAAAAAAATGTGTGTGCGTCTGAAGGTCAGGTTTATATGTTGGTCTTGGTCCCATGCAATGACCACAGTGCTGGAGTCTTCTTCAGTTTATTTTCACTCTTTCCATCTTTCTTGAAATTCCTAGGTTTTTCTCTTTTGTCTTGCTCCTCTGTCTTCCCACGTCTCTCTAAGGTTGAGTCATGATTAGTCACAGTTGACAGAGAGGCAATGGGGCCTAACAGGGTTTTGCAGTGCATCTCCAGTCTGACATATATGTTTACAGAGAGAAGTAGATTCATTCACATTTCATTCCAATGTTTATTTTATTGCAATAACTGTGATATGTGGTTGTCTTACCTTCCCTAGTTGAATGTACTTACTGTATGGCGCTCTGGATAAGAGAATCTTCGAAATTACCTAAATGTAAAATTCCATTAGCAGACACTCTTATCCAGAGCAACCTACAGTATTGCCAAATAGCACAATCATCTCACCTCCACCATCACAACACATTTAAAAATACAAAAGTTATAAATGTCAGATTAAACTAAGCGTGTTGTGTGGTTACAAAACGTAAAAAGCTCTGCACTTTAGTCTTTGTAGTTGCTAGTGCAAACAGCCTTTTTGGAAAGCCAACTTAGTGGAGTCAAACTTTGTAAAGTTGCCGTTCATTTCCCCCCTCTTCTCCTCTCATCTCTCTGTATTGTCGTGAGTCATTCTACCCGCCCTACATCTGCTCGACTCTTTAGGAACCGCTTCCATACTGCCTTTGCTTGGAATGTTGCGAGAGTGCTTTAGCAATATTTTGTGAGCTCACACACTCATATACACGCATACACAGCTCTTCAGACTTCCCCTTGCGTGTCCAGCTGTGTTTATGTTGTTTGACACTGTTCTTTGTTCCTTAGGACTAAGGGCTATGGTCTCTGTTAGACACTCATTCACTGGAGGGAGAGAGAAAGAGTGAAGAGGGTCTCTATCCTGTTTATCCCAGAGGGAGCACAATTTTATAAACACAGCGGACAATGGTTATGAGTAGGGAGGTGAGACAGGGACAGAGGCAGGGACAGAGGACAGGGGGAAGGGTACAGGAGGTAGTGGCAGAGGGACAAAGGAAACAGGTTATGGATCACACTACAGGATACATTTTCTGTCATCATTTACTTATGTTTGTTTTATGTTTTATGTTTGTTTAAATTTATTTTCCAGCAGAAAAGATCCAGACACGACCATGGCCAGAGTATTGGGACTTCTGCTCTTCCTGTCAGCTCTCTGCTGCTCCCTAGCGGACAAAGTAGGTACCACACCCACTGCACTGACCACAGCTACAGATAGAAGTTGCCCTGTGGTGCAGATCTAGGATCAGCTTAACCTTGCAAAATGCATGAGGTGGAAATTGCTAAACTGACCTTAGATCCGAGTCTAGCGTTAACTTCATCACTACTATTGCCATGCAGACAGTGTGTTTTGTTGGTACTGTGGAGCTTTGAGCTCACTTCTCTTACCTCTCCCGTGGCAGATTGAGCTTCGTCGCACGAAGAGAGGCACACGCTACTATAAAGGTGAGCTTGGATCGCCCGCTCTGCCCTCTACAACTGGATCCCTCTACCCTCACCCTCTGACTCCCCACGTCTGTCCCTCTCTCCACACTAGTCATGTGTTAGCTACAATCAATCATTTGTTTGTGTGTCACTTACACCTTGTCTTTGAATGTTACTGTCTCTCCTCTTGTAGTAAATGACTCATGTGTCTGTGTCTCTCTGTCTGTGTGTCTTTGTCTCTGTCCCTGTGCGTGTGTGTGTCTGTTTCTGTGTGTGTGTGTGTGTCTGTCTCTGTGTGCGTGTGTGTGTGTGTGTGTGTGTGTGTGTGTGTGTCTGTGTATGTGTGTGTGTCTCAGCGCGTTGTGTGGATGGCCAGTCAGCTGCGGTGCGTGGTTATGGGGATACATGGATGAGATGGAGGGGACAGCGTGCGGAGTACTGCCGCTGTGCATCACAAGGACAAGAGCGCTGTCACTATGTGCCCGTCATCAGTGAGTGGAAAGACACAGACACACTTACACATAGATATATATACAGACCAACACACACACGCTCACAAACCCCCACACAGTCTAGGCCGGCAGAGTTACTACACTGTTCAGCCTTTCATTTCTGCCTGTGTATGTATCTTGTTCTCTTTTCCAGTCTTTATTTTCCACTGTTTGTCTTTGTTGGATCAACAGAACCCCCATCCCCCTCCCTCTGTCTGCCTGCCCCCATCTCTCCACTCTCTATTTACAGTACCTCTCTCTTCTGTTCCCTTACTTCCTCCACAATGGAGAGTGGTTGGTGTCATGGAGAGAGAGGGTGTAGTCTAGGATGGAGAGTCATTAGAACACCCACTCATTGTGACTTTCACTATGTATAAACGCTCTTGGCACAAACCCTCCCATAAGCACGTCCCTTCAACCCCACTGAACAACGCTATGAGGCATGACCACCCCTCTGATGACAGACTAATCACTACCACATTCTCAGCCTGTGTGAGGTTGTACGCTGTCAACAAAGAAATTGGATGTTGAAGCTTTTCTGTCAAAGGGAAATTATGAGAATTTGTGATGTAAAAGAGGCTATGATATTTGTTATTAGAGGTGGGCACTTCGTCTGCGCTGTAGCAAATATTGTTGTTAGAGAAAGAAAATAAATAAATCCAATATGTCTAACCATCACTCTCTACATCCCTATCTCCCTCCCTCCGTCCCTGTAGCCTGCTATCAGTCAAGGTGCTACAATGGGGGAACCTGTAAGGAGGCGGTCTACTCCTCTGACTATCTGTGCCAGTGTCCACCAGGCTTCACAGGAGCCCAGTGTGAGATCAGTAAGTAGAACACATTCAGAGATCACACTACACTACACTGTCAATAAATACTACTGGGCCTATATACTACTGAAAAACAAGGACAAGGGGATATGACAAGTTTCCATTCTATCCCCAAGTCTTTATATAGATTAATTTAGCACAATATGCTCCTCACACTCTTCAACTTATCCCTGGACTTAGAACTCTCCTAGTCACAGGCTGAGCTACATTTAGTATCTGCAAGTTCCTAAGTGGAATAACACAACCTTAGCCCCGGGCTAATTTGGCTGTGCCCTTCTGCGCTGCTATTGAGTCTTATCTAGTAGTAATCTTGGTTACCATCATCATTAGGCCAGCAGACACACAGAGAAGGGTAGAATGCAATCCTGCTACAATGACTCATAGAGGTTATGGAGTTGTGGTCTGTGGGCCAGCCGGGGAAAAAATCGGAAACTCCATGGAACTCAGTGGTTTGCTGACATAAATCAGTTAGTTTTATTATATTTGGAGGCCGTTGTAGACACCCTACCCACTCAACATTCAACATGTAAATTCGAAATCACATGTTGACGGTCTAATGAGTGAGTTCACAGCCAAATGAGTGAGCCCAGAGTCATATTATGTGATGTCATCTATCAGCATCATCATTCACCAATGGTCATTTGTTGAAACCACAGCGGCCTAACTCTCTCCACATGTGACTCTGAGTGAGCCTAACCAGAGCCGTATACTCTCTAAATGAGTTTAATCAATACTCATGCGTGTGTCATTTCATAGATACCATAAGATCAGGGAGCCAAAACACAGAAGAGATGTGTGAGTGAGTCCATAGTAATGTAACCAGGATGCATGACGATAGGAGGATGCCATAAAGGAAAGCTAGACAGACACACAGAGAGACTATCAGATCAACATGGTTATGATGTGGTTCCTCATGGATACCAATGACGGTGTCCAAAATGGCACCCTATTCCCAACATAGTGCTCTACTTTGTACCAGAATCCTATGTGCCCTGGTCAAAAGTAGTGCACTATAAAGGAAATGGGGTACCATTTGGGACATAGCCTACGTGTTTGGATGGCTGGATTGTATAGACTCATTTCTCTCCCTCTCCACAGACACCAATGAGAAGTGTGTGGTGGGCCAGGGTAAAGGCTATCGTGGTACGTGGAGTACCAGTCGGATCGGCTCAGAATGTATCAACTGGAACTCTACAAACCTCAGAGGGAAGAAGTTCACCGCCAAGAGACCAGAGGCTAACAGCCTAGGGCTGGGCAACCACAACTTCTGCAGGTACACACACACACACAAACACACACACACACACACACACAAACACACACACACACATACACACAACAATCAAGCCCTCTAGATCAATTTTCCCCTCCCCTGTTCTCTCTCTCTCTCTCAGGAATCCAGACAATGATACTAAGCCATGGTGTTATGTCTACAAGGGAACCCAGATAGCCTGGGAGTTCTGTACTCTCTCCAGCTGCCCAGCAGGTAATAACATGATCAACTATGATAGCATTATAGTATACCGGTATTTGGTTATATTGTTGCCATGGCAAACTATAACAAGTTGGCAAAATCAGAAACAGATTGGCACCAAGGTTGCTTTACTGACAATGTGGTCACAGAGTAAATTAAATCTGAGTTCACCTGCACCTCACCCGGTGTGTTTTTCCAGACCAGAGCCCAGTGGAGTGTGTGCAGGGCTCAGGGCAGACGTACAGGGGGACGGCGGCCGTCACTAAGAGGGGCTCCAGCTGTCTTCCCTGGGACTCACCACTCATCACCCGCAAGTTCTACAACGCATGGAGGTCTGACACCAGACAGCTGGGGCTGGGGAGTCACAACTTCTGCAGGTAAGATCATAAATGTACACAAACTCTCTTTCTCACACACATATACACCACAGGAGGTTGGTGGCACCTTAATTGGGGAGGATGGGCTCGTGGTAATGGCTGGAGCGGAATTAGTGGAATGGTCTCAAATACATCAAACACATGGTTACCATTAGCACCGTATTATGAGCCGTCCTCCCCTCAGCAGCATATATACACACACACACAGCCACACTTATACACTCTGTCTCTCTTACAGGAACCCAGACGGTGATCTCGGCCCCTGGTGTCACGTCTACAGGAACATGAAGCTGACCTGGGAACTCTGCGACATCACCAAATGCCGTGAGTATCCCTGTTACCATGACTACTGTCCAGGAATATCGGCCACAGTACGCATCATCGTCCTCTCATGTGCCGGTCCAATGGCCACTGTCTTTTCTGCCAAGTATTGTCATCATCATCATTACCTACAGTAGCTTACTGTAATGCATGTGATGACTAAGAAGACAATGAGTCAAATGTCTGTCAGGATTGTAGTGAAATGTGTAGGAGGCTAAATTGAGTACATTTGCAACTGTAGTCACACTGTATGAGTACTTGAGTAACTGTTGTTTGTTCTTTAGCGAGGAGACCAACCACCATTACTACTCTAGGCCCCAAGGCTCCCACCAGCAACAACAACAACAGAGGTACGACAGCCACAAAATAACACATCCAATTCACCTCTACACTCGTCTCACAGCGTTTCTCCTCCTCCTCCACACCTCCCACTCTCCTTCTATTCCTCCTCCACACCTCCGCCCCTCTTTTTCTCTTCCTCGTCCCCACCTCCTCCTCTCTCCTTCTCTTCTTCTTCCACACCTCCTCTCTCCTTCTCTTCTTCTTCCACACCTCCTCCTCTCTCCTTCTCTTCTTCTTCCACACCTCCTCCTCTCTCCTTCTCTTCTTCTTCCACACCTCCTCCTCTCTCCTTCTCTTCTTCTTCCACACCTCCTCCTCTCTCCTTTTCTTCTTCTTCCATACCTCCTCCCTTCTCCTTCCCATGAATGTTGAGGTTTTTAAATCTACAAACAGAAAACAAAATCTAATATAAAGACCGTCCCCCGCGGTAGGTACCTGTGGCCAGCGTGCTGACAACAATCGGAGTCTCCCCTCCTTCCGTATCCTGGGAGGAGCCCGGGAGAGTGACATCACAGAGCAGCCGTGGCAGGCAGCCATCAACGTGTACCGGCCCAGAAACAAGGCACACTTATTCCTGTGTGGAGGGGTCCTTATAGACTCCTGCTGGGTCCTCTCTGCTGCACACTGCTTCGAGGACGGGTATGTCTAGTACACACATACATGCACACATTCACACACATACACACGCATCCACGCACACAGTGCACACACACACACAAGTGTAACTCAGTGATCTGCTGTCTCCGTCAGGTTTAAACCAGAGCGGCTGCAGGTGGTTCTAGGCAGGACGTTTCGTAAGAACTCCTCCAGCAGTGAGCAGATCTTTGAGGTGGAGAAGTACTGGAGCCACGAGAAATACAACAAGGAAACCTTTGACAACGACATTGGTGAGCCAATGCAATGTTAAAGGCCCAGTGCAGTCAAAATTCAGTTTTTCCTGTGTTTTGTATTGTACGAAAGCTGATGAAACAACATTTTATTAGTGTTATTTCCTGATAGTTGCTGGTTGAAAATACCATTTATATAGGACCTTCTAATCAGCCTGTTTGAATGAGTTTCGGCTTGCCTGGTGACAACACCAGGAGGTACAGTGCCTTGCAAAAGTATTCAACCCCCTTGGCGTTTTTCCTATTTTGTTGCATTACAACCTGTAATTGAAATTGATTTTTATTTGGATTTCATGTAATGGACATACACAAAATAATCCAAATTGGTGAAGTGAAATGAAAAAAATAACTTGTTTAAAAAAACTCTAAAAAATAAATAACGGAAAAGTGGTGCGTGCATATGTATTCACCCCCTTTGCTATGACGCCCCTGAATAAGATCTGGTGCAACCAATTACCTTCAGAAGTCACATAATTAGTTAAATAAAGTCCACCTGTGTGCAATCTGTGTCACATGATCTGTCACATGATCTCAGCATATGTACACCTGTTCTGAAAGGCCCCAGAGTCTGCAACACCACTAAGCAAACGGCACCACCAAGCAAACAGCACCACGAAGACCAAGGAGCTCTCCAAACAGGTCAGGGACAAAGTTCTGGAGAAGTACAGATCAGGGTTGGGTTATAAAAAAATATCTGAAACTTTGAACATCCCACGGAGGACCATTAAATCCATTATACATTTTTAAAAATAATATGGCACCACAACAAACCTGCCAAGGGAGGGCCGCCCACCAAAACTCACGGACCAGGCAAGGAGGGCATTAATCAGAGAGGCAACAAAGAGACCAAAGATAACCCTGAAGGAGCTGCAAAGCTCCACAGCGGAGATTGTAGTATCTGTCCATAGGACCACTTTAAGCCGTACACTCCACAGAGCTGGGCTTTACGGAAGAGTGGCCAGAATAAAGCCATTGCTTAAATAAAAAAATAAGCTAACATTTGGTGTTCGCCAAAAGGCATGTGGGAGACTCCCCAAACATATGGAAGAAGGTACTCTGGTCAGATGAGACTAGAATTGAGCTTTTTGGCCATCAAGGAAAACTCTATGTCTGGCGCAAACCCAACACCTCTCATCACCCAGAGAACACCATCAGAATTGAAGGAATGATGGATGGCACTAAATACAGGGAAATTCTTGAGGGAAACCTGTTTCAGTCTTCCAGAGATTTGAGACTGGGGCGGAGGTTCACCTTCCAGCAGGACAATGACCCTAAGCATACTGCTAAAGCAACACAAATAATAACAAATAACAACAAATAATAACAAGATAACTAATAATGTAAGCATACTGTGTCCATAATAAGTATATAGGTTGTATGTTGGGAGCTTTTGGGAAAGAGCACAGTTAGAAAGATATGGCATATAGAAGCAAACCGGATGGACATCATGAAAATGATCGGAGAGGTTGAGAGTAGAAGAAGTTCAGGAGCAAAAACAAATAAAATAGAATTATTGTAAAATTGACTGTGTCAATAAAATATAGATAGTAAGTATAAGCTGGAAGTAGAGGCCTAAGCATTGTTGTTCACTAATTTACCCCAAGTAGGGAAAGGATGGCGGGGTTGAAAAGTGATAAAGGGGAGTATATATATAAACATAATAATATAATAATAATAATAATATGCCATTTAGCAGACGCTTTTATCCAAAGCGACTTACAGTCATGCGTGCATAAAAATTTTTTTGTGTATGGGTGGTCCCGGGGATCGAACCCACTACCTTGGCGTTACAAGTGCCGTGCTCTACCAGCTGAGCTACAGAGGACCAGCTGGTAGTGATGCAGACAATTACATTGATGGAAGTTACAATCTATCTGCAATATTAGGCTGATCTACCCCCCCCCCCCCTAAAAAAAAATTTTTTCAACACTTGAGTGGTTTAAGGGGAAACATTTAAATGTCTTGGAATGGCTTAGTCAAAGCCCAGACCTCAATCCAATTGAGAATCTGTGGGATGACTTAAAGATTGCTGTACACCAGCGGAATCCATCCAACTTGAAGGAGCTGGAGCAGTTTTGCCTTGAAGAATGGGCAAAAATCCCAGTGGCTAGATGTGCCAAGCTTATAGAGACATACCCCAAGATACTTGCAGCTGTAATTGCTGCAAAAGGTGGCTCTCCAAAGTATTGACTTTGGGGGGGTGAATAGTTATGCATGCTCAAGTTTTTAGTTTGTCTTATTTCTTGTTTGTTTCACAAGAAAAAATATTTTGCATCTTCAAAGTGGTAGGAATGTTGTGTAAATCAAATGATACAACCCCCCAAAAAATCAATTTTAATTCCAGGTTGTAAGGCAACAAAATAGGAAAAATGCCAAGGGGGGCGAAAACTTTCGCAAGCCACTGTAAATTGGTTAATAGACCAATAACAAAGAGTTCCAAACCTCTCTGCCAATAACAGCTAGTTTTAAGTTTTCCCCTCCCCACTCAGACCACTCCCAGACAGTCCAAAAAGCAATTTTTGTCCATTTTAATGGAAAACTATTATAGTAAGGTACTTAATTGTCACCCAGAAATGATTTGATATTGATTTAAAATTGCTGCATTTGGGCCTTTAAGCACTGACACATCAATCCGTATGACATGATTATGTAGTATTTATGAAGAGCCATTGAAACCATAGTATAGCACAATCACTCATTCTCTTCCGGCCCTCCTCCTCCGTGCCCTCTCCTCATCCTCTTCCTCCCTCAGTCTTGATGAAGCTGAAGAGTGATATTGGCCTGTGTGCTGTGAACTCGCCGGAGGTCCTACCCGCCTGTCTGCCTGACCCAGGCCTGGTACTGCCCGACTGGACCGAGTGTGAGATCTCCGGCTACGGCAAAGAGAAGGAGTGTAAGACAGACATCATCCTTTCTTTGAATTCTTAATCTATTTTTTAAACTGGTTCTATGGTTTATTTTCTGTAGCCTAAATCACACAGAATAATTTTAAAATACCTAAGGCAATGTTTCTTAATCCTGGTCCTGGGGACCCAAAGGGTTGCAAATTTTTATTTTTGCCCTAGCATTACACACCTGATTCCACTAATTAAAGGGTTGATGATGAGTTGATAAGAGGAATCAGGTGTGTAGTGCTAGCTAGGGCAAAAACGAAACATTTACAGGATTAAGAAACACTTACCTAAGGGAATACATGCATACATTTAATACAGTATCTTCTGATGATAACCCTTGCTATCTTTTTTTATCCAGTCTAGAGATGTAAACAATATTATATAGGCTATAGGTGTTAGCGACGGCATTGAGGAATTAATCTAATACTCTCCCCCCATAGTTGATGCGATGTACTCTGAGCGGGTGAAGAGGGGTCACGTGAGGTTGTGGCCTCAGGACCGCTGTGTCCCTAATGTCTTATCTGGACGTCTGGTCACCTCCAACATGCTGTGTGCCGGGGACACCCGTGGTCTGGACGACGCCTGCAAGGTGAGGAGGGCTCTTCTTCACTCTCCTAACACTCTCTGTCTGCGTCCCAAATGGCACCATATTCCCTATATAGTGCATTTGTCCATAGTAGTGCACTATATATGTAGGGAATAGGGTGCCATTTGGCATGCAGTATGCAGCCCTAAGCCCCAAACACTCTGCAACACTAAGCACTTAAATAGCTAATTAGCTGGTATGGTTGAAACAAGTATGTGTCATGTTGGATGTTAGTACTACTGCTAATCTTTATCAAATGGAACAGTATGCCTACTGCTGAGCCATGACAACCACAACTGACCCATGTCCCTAATCTACTCCTCTCCTCTGCAGGGGGACTCTGGCGGTCCTCTTGTCTGTCCCAAGGATGGGAGGATGACTCTGATGGGGCTGATCAGCTGGGGAGATGGCTGTGGGAAGAAAGACACGCCCGGGGTGTACACACGTGTTACACAATACACTGACTGGATCAGCAGCAAGAAACAGGAAACTAGCCGGTAAACAAACGCACATACACTCACCTGGAGAGAACTTGTGAGAGAATTCATCTTACTCCGTCATCAGAGAATTCATCAGACTCCTGTCCATCAATCGCAATGAATGCCTTAACCGAGGAATGGACAACCACTTAACGCATAAAAGGAACCTCTAGTACTCCAGTACATTCTGTGTAAGCATTGTTTAACTCTTTGTGCCTCCAAAGTGAATAGACTACTACTCAATCCAGCTCAGTGCCTTCCAGCTGATTCCTGTTCTACCCAGAGCTATAACGTTATATCTCCATATGCAGCTCACAGAATGTTGGACATTTACTTTGCACACAAGGTTCCATAGGAATGTATATAGCCACTCCAATTAACATTTTCCAGTTCATTTAGAGTTAATTTTACATTGGTGGCTTGCTGTCTGAATGTTGCCATGTTACATCAGTGCATATGTTACCCTACAACACCATAACATTAACCACAAGACAATCTGCTAGATCTGAGTCAATGTAAGACAGCGGCTGCATTCCAAACTGAAAACTCAACCCCATCGCTCCGCACATGTTGACTCCCTCAGCCCCTAACTGTTCTGTTTGGAACTTATGGGTCTAAGCAATAAGTGGGGGGGGGGGGGGGCATGAACGAAGGGATTGAGTTGTCAAATTGGAACATAGCCAGAGCCTGAATACAGCCACCATTATCTGTCTCCATTCCATAAGCGTTGGGTTGAGCCCAGCGATCAGCATGTACAGTATTTTAATGTTGGTTTTATGTTCAAAGGGAATGGGAGGTGTTTGCAATGACTGGAAGTTTGTACTGTATCTAACAAAAGCTATTTTCCTGCAAAGCCCTTGGACTCCACCTCCCTCCCATAGTACAGTATTTGGTTATGTTTGAGTGGGTGTTCATATTATGTATCTCATAAACATACACCCTCTCAATGAGAGTAATGTTTTATTTTATTTTACTGGTGTGTATTAAGTTAATATTTATGTCTGTTTCTATTACTATTTTTTCTACTGTAATAGTTTATGCAGTTTTTTTAGTAGCTCAATGTGTAGAGTTTTGGAAACGTTGTTTATGTTTATCATAACCTTTTTCTAAGAAAGACACACCTATCTTTTAAAATAAAAAACATTTAAGTGAAGTTGATGGTTATCTCTTCAATTTCTCTTGTTACAGGGGTAGGCTGTGCCCTAGACTAGAGTAAGCCTAGAGGCCTAGACACACAATAGCACATACATGAATTAAAATGACTTCTGTGTGTATCATCATGCCAGCACACATCAAATAACATATTTTTAGTACTTGGCTACCGACTTTAAATGTCATGGAGATGAACCAAAGATATCCACATGTGCATTGGAGTCCTGTTTTATTTTGGAATGTACAGCAATTGCTGACAAGCAAAACATTGTGGGACTATGTCAACAATGACCTACTGAAACAAATACCAAAAGATAGTTTTTGGGTGGAGTTTTCCTTTAATAATAATCCTTTCCTGTGCATATTTGTCAAACATTTCGACCAGCTGAAGGACCAACACGACGGACAATCGACAGAGTAAATTGTGTGTGGCGTTGATTACACAATTGAAAGCATTGCCACGTTTCGTGACTTTCGGGATTCATTTTTCCCCTTCACATTTTTTAAATGACAAGGGGCTTACGTTTTGCCCTTTTTTCTACGGCGTACCCCCGCATACCCCCTCAATTAAAGCACTGCTTTATTGTCGTGTCTATGTAGTGTCCTCCCAGGTAGAGTGAGAGCGCTTTCCTACAGTAGACAATGGTCACGTTCCCCTGCTCAGACATTGCATGCATCAACCAATGGTTGTTTGCTGTGTCATCTACTGTGCGTCGGGCACCAGATTGCCATAACATATAACATAGCTGATATTTAGAATACCTATCCAGACGTTGTAAGATCTGGCATGGGCAGAGAAATGGGCCCTATGAAAGCGCAAAGGCCAATGGAGGGTGTATCCCACTATCTAATAAGCTTCCTCTCCTTGTTTCCTTTGCATCCTCTCCTTACATATTCCGAAGAGACATCCACCATATTGTTCTTACCTATATCACGCCTTCTTAGTTTTCAGTTCAGTCACAGTGCAGATGAAGGAGAGGAGAGGTAACTTTAGATTTAGCCTGGTCTCAGAAGTTGAAGTGCGCTCTTCCTTATACTGTCTATAGGACCATAAAACCTTACTGATTCAACATTATGCTGTGGAAGAATTTAACTTGAACATTTATTTAGTTTTTTTTTGCGACGGCCAGGCATCAGGTAGGTTAGGCTGTAAACCAGGTGGCACTTAGCAGTCAGAGTGACGGAGTGGAATGCAAATTCTCAGAGGGATAGAGGGAGGCACATCAGGACTGTTGTAGCTGCTAGCCTAACTGTTCACAGTTCAGTGTCCCTCGTCCCGCTCTTACTCTAATGCCTATTTGCATCCGAGGCCAGCAACAAAGAACTTTCCTCATGAGTTGAGAAGAGACTCCAGAATTATGACAATGGTAACGTACAGTTTAAATTTGTTACCTTCTGAAAAGAATCAGACAATAATAGAGCATATAAACGTGTATTTGTACAGACTTCTCACTTTGTGGTGATAAAAGGAAGTTACACATAGCCCAATTTGCCTATAACATTGCAACAAATTGTTCAAAAAATTATAAATACAGTAGTAGGCTACCTTGATTACGGAATGGAGAACTGTGATGAACGTTATAATGACGAGTCATTCAGTTTTACAGTGTTATACAGTGTGGACTTTCACTTTTCGTACAGTGGCTTTATTGTTGATCAAGTAAACGGTGACACCTGTTCCCAGTTATTGCGTTCAACCAATCTGCCTGCACAAGCTCCCAATATAAACACTCACACAGCTGTGTAATGCCTAAGATTATAATGTTTACCAGTCATTAAAATAATTCCCTAAACGAAAGGTTTTCACTGCAACATGTCCGTGTGCATCAATAGTCGTTAATTATTTATTTATTTGTTATTAAATAATGATAGTGCAGTGATTGAAAGTGAACAGCTGATGCAGGGCTTGAGATCCATGCGTGTTTTTAGGGTTATGTGCCAATATAATATTTCCTTTCTCCTGAAGTGTACACTCGTTCACACACATTTAAAAGGATTGGCGGGATTGAGCTAGAGAGAGTTGCCACCATATTTCTTATATCAGTCATTTTCTTTTAAATCAGTGAAGGGAAGTGAAGAAGTGCACACTTTGGGAAGAAGGAGGGATATTGGGATGTGCCAGAGGGAGCCACAACCACCTGACCTGTGCCAGAAAGGCACAGACCTCTTGGAAGTGGTCGTAGTAGCTACGATCACATACTGGGAGGCTATCTGGCCTAGTAGTATTGAAGTCCATGATAGCTAAGGGTTATGTTTGTACAATAGTAACGTGCCATGATATGAAATACACTGTAAGATAAACCTCTAGAAAATAGTTACACAATACATGTATGGCTGTACCATTGCACTTTACCAGGCAGAACCAGAAGCCAGCACACCGATGAGCAGCTTAGCATTAGCCAGTACCACTGCACTGTGCTCTGTCCCTGTTTGCATCAGATAAGGTTCATAGACACACGGCCATTTCCCTTTTCTACTGGTAGTTTATGGTCTCCCACGGTCCATAACAATGTAATTTTGTTTGGTCACTACTCACTCTCCCTGGCTTAAAGGGCTAGCTCAGCACACAATCATAAATTGATTGTTTTCATATCTTAGAAGTTGTCAAGCCGAGCTCATTATTGAACACATTGCCTGCTCCCTCCCTTTGTAGTGCACTACTTTTGACCAGGACCCATAGGGAATTTGACCAGGGCCTACTATATAGGGCCCTCAAACTAAACTCTGGACCCCGAAGCCAGTTCCACTGTGTTTTTTCATTATTGCCCTCTAATCAGGGACTTATTTAGACCTAGGACACCAGGTGGGTGCAATTAATGATCAGGTAGAAAAGAAACCAGCAGGCTCCGGACCTCGTAGGGTAAGGGTTGAATACCCCTGATATATACAGTGCCATTTTAATTATGACACATCACCCGCTGTTGTGTAGATTTCACTGTAGGCCTTACCAAATCTGCAGCCTCGATCTCTACTAATTGGGAAACATTGGCAGCATCTTTATGGGATTGAAACCTACATATCTCTCCTAATGCATAGAGTAAAGATCCACACAATTTACTGTATTGTTGTCTTGTAGTCAGTTTGACTTTGGACCATATATGAAAAAATCTATCAAACTTTGAATATGTGGTGAGCTATTAGCCTTTTAAAGAAGTTGTCTGTTCTCTAAAATTAGACTGGGTTTTTCAGACTGAGGGAAAAACAAGAGGTTGCTATTTGAAAGAGTTTACACAGATGCTGTTGGTTGGATAAGGAACATGCATTCTGAAATGATTTAAACTCTGCTGCCTGGGACACAAACAATAACAAAGTAAGGAATCCTCAGCTTATTTGCTGTACTTTTGATCAACATGTTGCTGTCTGTCTTGGTCTATATACCAACTACTTTAAAGGTAGGAAAAACATGAGTTATTAAATTAACAACACTAAACAGGACATGTTAATGATTTAAGACATGTCAGTACATGAATATGTTAATGGTGGCGCCTAGGACTGTAACAATGGGGGAAATGATATTCAAAGTAGTGTCGACCTGAGGCATACATGTCAGTTATGACTCATGCCATCTTCCTTTCCACTAATTACACAGACCTACAGCTTGCTAACCATAATGCCAGAGAATCCCTGAAGTCTATAAAATGTTCATTGATTGATTAGTTGATATTGATTAGTTGACTGATTGACTGATTCTTTGATTGATGATGACACTGTTTCAGTAATGGGATACAGTAAAACAGAAAATAGGTTTGTTTTCTAAAGAGAGACTTTAGCAAAGACCATGTGGGCTGGCTTTGTTCATTACCAATGTTGACGCACAGGATATCTAAACATTAACCAGATTAATCAACTCAAACTGTGCTTCTCTTGCCTTCTCCCCCCTCTCCTCTCTCCCATATCCATTCTTCCCGTCTCATTCTCCCCTTTCCCTCCCCCCTCTCTATTTCTGGGATCATTTACATCAGTCCTTCCTCTCCTTGCTGACCAGCCCTGCTCGGAAACACAGCCAAGTTCACTTCCTGGTTTTAGTCACCTGTTTCATCACGGGGACAGTGTGCCACATATTACAGCCTCTATTATCCTCCTCTCCCAGACACACACATTGTTGTGGCTTCACTAGATCATTTGTAAAATGTGTAATTTGTGTAATCATTTGTGTAAATAGTTTATTTCACCTACCAAGGCTAGTGTAAAATAAATACATATTTTAGATTCTTGGACATTGAAATTCTCAATATTCCCCTGTGGTAGTTTGTGATAGTTTAAGTCTTCTTCAAAGTTGTTTTCTTTTGATTTATTGTGACCTGAGGTCTTGGCTTTGGATGAAAGCTCTTTTGTCTATCCTAGTGCCCTTCTGACACAGCCTGTGTAATAGCTCTGATAGCGAATCTGATGGGAGAGGGTTAACTACATGTAAATGTCTGGGATGGGCCAGACATACAGTATAAGGACACCCTTTATTGTATGATGTCACACAACTGGTTTGAAAATGATAGTGTTGAGATTGTATCGTGTTTGTGTTCGTGTGTGTGTTCATGTGTGTGTTATAGATTTCAGTCATTCCATTTTATTTTTCAGAGTTTCTTTGGAAAATTAAAGAACCTGTAAGTAGCCTACAATGTAGATAAACGTTTTGTTCTTCATTCTTATCTGCCTGACCAGAACTATAAGGCACTGACATGACACAGCACGTAAGTAACATTTCTCTTTCCTCTTTTTCATTACAGACACAGTGGGCCTCCAGCTCCACCCAAAAGAATAGGTGAGCCTTCAGGAAATCCCCCTTATTATGCTAGTGGTTTTAGGGTTCCTCTTTATGGAAGTTTTAATGTGAAGTGCTTCTTCTGCCCTCTCCCTCATCGCTGTACCTCTTCTCCCCCATTTCTCTTTCTCTATCCCCCTTTTCTACTTTCTCTTTATCTCTATTTCTTTGTTTCAGAGAACAATGCGGGATATGGTGGCTGGCCAGAAGATGAGTTTGTAAGTAGAAAAACACACACATATGGACCCAGACTGACACACCAATGGGTATTTTGTTGGGAGAGGTCCTGTGTAGTCATCTTGGTTTGTGTGTGTGTGACAGGACGAGGAGGATGGGGACACATATGAGGCTCCCCCCTGTGAGCGACCCGCCATGAAGGTTCCTCCCAGACATGTGGAGGAGAATGTCTATTTGGGTAACACCACCAATGTAGACTATCATTCTCATTTGAGATTCGCTAAAATCTGACTTTCATGGAAAGTATGCATTGATGCCAATGGGAGTTTGGTGCAAGGATCTCAAGTTATGATTTGGCCCTGTATGTATTGTGGTGTGCTTTTATGTGAACTTTTTCAGAGGGACTATATCTCTTTGTTTTGTAGGACAGGAGGTATCTCTCTGATTGGCTGTTTTTGGGTTCCACAGATAGGACATCAGAGAGGTCCAATCGTGTTCTTCCCAAAAGGCAGGCAGCTCCGCCCCCAAGGCCAGTCAAGATGGCGCCCATGGGCAAAGCATCGGTAAACTATCAGAGTATCCATGCCCATACCTACCTCTCACTAGCCTGTCTGCCTGTCTCTGTGTGTGTGCATTCCTTTAGTGTTATTTAATGTTGTCTTTCCCCTCTATAGAAACAGCAGCCTCACCATCAGCCTGACCCTGATGAGTTCTACATCGACCCCAACACCAAGAAACGTGAGACTCCTCTCTCTATCCTCCCATCTCTATCCTCTTCTCTCTACCCACTGGGCACAGACATCAATTCAATGTCTAGTCCACGTTATTTCAATGTAATTTCGTTAAAATGACACGGAAATAACGTTGATTCAATCACTGTGTGCCCAGTGGGTATCCTCCCCTCTCTAGCCTCTACTCTCTATCCTCTTCTCTCTATCCTCTTCTCTCTATCCTCCCCTCTCTATCCTCTTCTCTCTATCCTCTTCTCTCTATCCTCTTCTCTCTATCCTCCCCTCTCTATCCTCTTCTCTCTATCCTCCCCTCTCTATCCTCTTCTCTCTATCCTCTTCTCTCTATCCTCTTCTCTCTATCCTCCCCTCTCTATCCTCTTCTCTCTATCCTCCCCTCTCTATCCTCTTCTCTCTATCCTCCCCTCTCTATCCTCTTCTCTCTATCCTCCCCTCTCTATCCTCTTCTCTCTATCCTCCTCTCTACCCTCTTAGTCCAGGACATGCAGGTTTCAAGTTTTATTAGTCGTATGTGTGGGATACACATGGTATACACCAGGGGTGTCAAACTCATTTTAGCTCAGGGGCCACATGGAGGAAAATCTATTCCCAAGTGGGCCGGACCGGAAAAATCATGGTATATATAACTTAAAAACAACAACTTCAGATTGTTTTCTTTGTTTTAATACGATCAACATACAACATAAAGCTGGAGCCTGAGGACAGTGTGTCCAAAATAGTACAAGCACAACATCACTATTAATCATGAAACATGTCAAGTTTATTTGAAAATTCTAAAGAAAAAGAACACACAAACACACAATGCCTCAGTGATTAACAGAAGTATATCACAGAAGTATATCACAGATCACAGAACTATATCAGGGTGTCATTTCTCAGGCAGAAATGTAGATAAAAATAATGAAATCCTGTTCCCCAAACAAGTGCAAGAACCACAGAGTCAAGAATAGGTTAAATATACAAATAAAATAAAATCAATTAAAAACAATAGCACATCAACATAAAAACATATAAACATAAAGCTGGAGCTTGAGGACAGTGTCCAAAAGCACAACATCACTATTAATCATAAAACACCTCGTTATTTGAAAGTTCTGAGGACAAAGAACACACAAACACACAATGCCTCAGTGATTCACAGAAGTATATCACAGAAGTATATCACAGATCACAGAACTATATCAGGGTGTCATTTCTCAGGCAGAAATGTAGATAAAAATAATGAAATCCTGTTCCCCAAACAAGTGCAAGAACCACAGAGTCAAGAATAGGTTAAATATACAAATAAAATCAATTAAAAACAATAGCACATCAACATAAAAACATATAAACATAAATCTGAAAGCGTTGCTCAAACTCCCGTAACAGTCCCGTTATTTTATCTTTGAACCGCTTCATGTCTGCCACATGTTGGGTCGCGCACACATTTTTCAGACAGGGGAAGTGAGCTGCATCACCACCGGCAAGTTGCGTCTCCCACAATGACAGCTTCAACTTGAAAGAACGTATGCTGTCATAATACTGCGTGACAACTTTGTTGCGCCCTTGCAGCTGTTTGTTCAAGTTATTCAGGTGCTCTGTAACATCCACCATAAATGCAAGGTCCTGCATCCATTCTGCGGAATGAAATTCTAACACTGGTTTGCCCTTTTCTTCCATGAACTGTTCAATTTCTTCTCGTAAATCAAAGAAACGCCTCAGCACAGCACCTCGGCTTAACCATCTTACCTCAGTGTGGTATGGCAGGCCATAGATGTGGTCTTTCTCTCTGAGAAGGCTGTCAAACTGACGGTGATTCAGGCTTCTGGATCGGATGAAATTAACAGTTTGGATGACCACCTTCATGACGTTATCCATCTTTAATGACTTGCAACACAAAGCCTCCTGGTGCAAAATACAGTGAAAAGTCAAAAAATCACGTCCTCCATTTGCAGATTGCACTTTCTCTCTGAACTTTGTCACAACGCCTGCTTTTTTCCCGATCATTGAGGGCGCACCATCTGTAGCCAGGCTGACAGCGCGGGACCAGTCCACTCCGACCCTGTCCAGTGCGCCGACGAGTGCGGTAAAAATATCAGCTGCTGTCGTTGTATCTGTCATCGGCACCAACTCCACGAACTCCTCGGTGACGGTCAATGTGTCATCAACTCCGCGGATGAAAATGGCCAGTTGTGCAACATCTGTAATGTCCGTGCTTTCATCAATTGCAACCGAAAACGCAATAAATGACTTTACTTTTTGCTTCAACTGGCTGTCCAAATCCACTGAAAGATCGGAAATCCTGTCTGCAACTGTGTTTCTTGTCAGGCTGATATTTGCAAAAGCCTGCCGCTTTTCAGGGCACACAATCTCCGCTGCCTTCATCATGCATGTTTTTACAAATTCACCCTCACTAAATGGTTTTGAAGCCACTGCGATTTCATTAGCAATGAGGTAGCTAGCTTTCACTGCAGCGTCACTGATGTCTCGGCTGTGAGTAAACACAGACTGCTGTTTCTTCAGACCCGCCAACAGTTCATTCACCTTCTCTCATCTCCGCTGTCCTTGAAAGTTGTCATATTTGTCGGCATGAAGACTCACATAGTGGCGACGAAGGTTATATTCTTTCAGCACTGCAACATGCTCTGAACACACCAAACATACAGCTTTCCCATTCAATTCCGTGAATAAATAGGATGACAATTTTTCTTGGAACACTCTGCACTCTGCGTCCACTTTTCTCTTTTTTGACAGAGACATATTGGGGCAATGAGGGTGCCAAAGCACATAATGTTAAAAGTAGAAGCCGTAATAAATATCGCGGGCAAAACAAAGTAGCTCATTGGCTGCACGTGCTTGACCTACTTGCTCTGCCCCGGTATAAACAGTTTGCTTGCTTAACAAAATTGCTATTGCACCATCCAGTGGACGCAATTGGAACAGCAGTTTATTTTATTGAAAAATTGCAGCGCATTTTTATACTTTACAAAATTATTATTATTATTTAATTTTTTTCAAAATCATCTCGCGGGCCGGATTAAACCCGTTTGCGGGCCTGATCCGGCCCGCGGGCCGGACGTTTGACACCCCTGGTATACACCGTCCAAAGAAATGCTTACTTGCAGGTTCCTTCTGGACAATGCAACAATAATAAGAAATAATAAAAGATAAGAATACGAACATATTGTAAATGGCTCAGTAGAATATAATAAACATTTTAGCATAAGTATAATACAGGTGTTTTGGGGAAGGGGGATTCAGCTGCAAGTGTTTAAATTGTGCAGTATTTAGCTATCATAATAAGAGTCTGGTAGCAGCAGTTGTGATGTGTGTGTGTGTGGATGTCTGTATGGGTGTGTGAGTGAGTGCTATGTGTGCTAAGGTGCGGAGAATCAGAGCAGGTGGTCAATCCAGTTGAAGTGTTCAGCCGTCTGATGGTTTGTAGATATAAACTGTCTCTGAGCCTGTTGGTATCCAACCACATGGTCCAATAACGTCTGCCAGACGGTAAGGGAGTGAACAGCTTGTGGTTGGGGTGTGTGGGGTCCTTGATGATGCTGTGGGCCTTCCTCAGGCACCATTTCGAGTAAATGTCCTGGATGGGTGGGAGTTTATCCTATATGATGATTGTGTATTTTAAATATGGATATGAATTGTGCCCTATACATAGATGTGAATGTTGATTGATGAAAAGCTGTAACAGGTAATATCATTCTTGAGGCATTTATTGTACAGGAAAATTCACTTAAACAAACCAGTAAGTTAAGTTTGAGATGGTCAAGCTTCCCTCTCTTCTCTCTAGCTCCTGAGGTAGACAGGAAGGAGAAGCCAGGGAAAAGGTCTACTCCTAAGAAGTCTGCCCCTCCTCCTTCCCGCCCTGCCCCTGCTCAAGCCCCTCCGCCTGCAGAGGAAGGTAAACGCTACAGTCATAGGTCTAGCTCGACTAACCGGTGCCCCCTCACATTGACCCGGTACCGGTACCCCCTGTATATAGCCTCACTATATTGTTATTTTTACTGCTGCTCTTTAATTATTTGTTACTTTTATTTCGTATTATTTTATATTGTATTTTTAGTGCGATTGTTTTTTTTTGGGGTGGTATTCTTTCTTAAAACTGCATTGTTGGTTAAGGGCTTGTAAGTAAGCATTTCACTGTAAGGTCTACACCTGTTGTATTCAGCCCATGTGACAAATAAAATGTGATTTGATTTTGATTTGCCCGATAGATGCGCAGGCGGTGCATTGCATTAACCAATGGTTGCATGCCACGTCATCGACTGTGCATAGCTGATATGTTAAATACCTATCCAGGTGTTGTAAGATCTGGCATGCGTCTGCAATGTAGTAGGGCAGGAACTCGACCATAATCATACCCTGGAACCCTAATCTGACATCGGTGTGCTATTACATCAAGTCACCACTAGAGGGATGTTTTGAAACTGCAACAGCATCAGCCTCTGTTTTCTCTGTTGTGCTCTGCAGATGTCTACCTGGATCCTAATGAAGGACAGGTGAGTCCAACAGATTGTTAACAGACAGAGCCTCACCCCTACCACCAGCCCCCAAACCGTAGCCTTTGCATCCGCTGTACCCTTTTAACACATTCTTGATGGACAATTAGTATATTCATAGTTCCATAGGACCCTGAGTTGTCTGGTTTCTGGACAATTTCTACTTTGGCCAGAGAGAGGTGATTAATATGCGTGTTATGTCTCTGTTTCAGGGAGACAGTGATGACCTGTATCTAGAGCCCACAGCAGGTCAGTTACTCCTGTAGAACCTCTAATACAGCCTCAGGATCAATGCATTTATACTGAGGTTTTGACTATTATCTGGATTGATTGATTGATTGCAACTCCAGAGAGAATATATTTTATATGAGATAAAGAGACAGTACATGAATTCCAAATTATTAAAGAAAAAACAAGTCAATGGCTTATTTTGAGATTTAAAAAAATCCTTGGCACTGTCAAAAATAAATACTCCTGTCTCTCTAGCTTGCCCCCCTGCTCCTCGCGGGCCCATAAGGATGCCCCTCCCACCCAAGACAGCAGTTGCCCCTCCCCCCATGCCCATGTGAGTACACCTGTCAAGACATGAGATAAAAAAATGCTCAAATTCATCTTGGTGTAATTTAGGTGTACATCACCACTTCCATTTTGTTCATCGTTATGCAAATGCACCAACTGAATTTAAATTCACCTCCTGATTGACTGGGTTAAACTGACCTTGACACCATCCCTGATACCAGTGCCATTGTATGTCATGAGAGAAGCCATATTATTGTTTTTGTGTTTTGTTGTTTGACATGCGATATCAGCTCAGTCCCACCCTGTCTGTCTGTCTGTCTGTCTTTCTCTGTAGAAAACCTCCAGTGCCCAGAGCCAAGTCGGTCAGTTTCTCCATGGTTCACACATTATTTAACACACCTCGGGCACATGATTTAACACATCACACCACTGGCCGGTTTAAAACACAGAATTGGCCCGTTTCACAGATTCTCCACTGAACATGTTTTTTAGTGCAGGAGTATAGGCCTAATCTGTGTCCACATTTGAATGAGTTTCACTCTTTGCTCCATTCCAGAGTTCTCTATTGGTCAGTGAGGCAAAGACAGGTAAGTGACACTACATTCTGTCTGACTAAAAATAGATGGGTCATGATGATAATGTCTGCATCCCAAATGGCCTATTCCCTACATGCACTACTTTTGACCAGAGCCCTACATAGGGAACTGGTTGGGTTCCATTTGGAACGCAACCATGGAGTGAAAATGCAGAACCTGTTCCGTTTCTGTGACCCCCCCTCCCCCAGCTCTTCCGCCTGATGTGAAACGCTCCACATTCCCTGGCAAGCTGCCCCCACCCACCCCAGGCATCAAACCCCCCTTCCCCGCGTCCCTAAAGGAACCCAAACCCAGGTGAGGCTTGGAAACACAGCCACTCTCACAGCACCATGCATGAACACACTGGATGAGACCACGCTACACGCTGCAAGAACATACATGTTAAACAGGTTCATACTTTATGAACTTTCAGTCTTGTACAAGCAGCAACAATCAAACACACATAGATACCACTTAGTATTGTCTGATAAGGATTTCCATTCTGTTTATTTATTTACATTTACATTTTAGTCATTTAGCAGACGCTCTTATCCAGAGCGACTTACAGTTAGTGAATACATTTTTTATTTTATTTATACTGGCCCCCCGTGGGAATTGAACCCACAACCCTGGCGTTGCAAACGCCATGCTCTATCAACTGAGCTACATCCCTGCCGGCCATTCCCTCCCCTACCCTGGACGACGCTGGGCCAATTGTGCGCCGCCCATGAGTCTCCCGGTCGCGGCCGGCTGCGACAGAGCCTGGATTCGAACCAGGATCTCTAGTGGCACAGTTAGCACTGCGATGCAGTGCCTTAGACCACTGCGCCACTCAGGAGTTTCATTTATCCATGCAGTGTGTACTTTGTGGTCTATAAAGATGATCTTATATTTGAAGTGTGTGTATCTATGATAACATAGCTAAGTCTTTGAATTATGAAGGCCTACTGTTCTTGTATATTCTATATTGTTGTAGCCACTGGCCTATATTGCTAATCTATTGTAGTAAGCATGTTGTCTAACGTTGGACCTGGTGTCTGTGTTGCAGCCCCCCTCCCCCTCCCACTGTAGACACTACCGCAGCAGGTAAGAGCATGCTGGGAACAGGACCAGTATTGGGTCACAGCTGAAGGATAGAAAGCCATAGAAATTGAAATAAAGGAAGGATGTGTGGAACTCTGAAAAGCTCCAACTGTGGTTTGCTTATCAGAGTTAAGGACATCCTTCATTTCTTTAAATTGTTGTTGGTTTTCTGTCCAGCATAATATGAACATGTTGGAGGTGCATATTGTTCATTTTTCATTACCTATGTAAATTGGAAGCCATTTTGATTATAACGTGAATTATAACATAATTATAACTTGTTTAACCCCGTCATATAGGGTCACTGTGGCTTCTGTCAGTATTGCTGTCCAGCATACTTGTGGCCTTGATTATAGCTACATGCTTTATTAGACTGTAGAGCAGATCATACACCGTGCTGTAGAGCACTCTACACGTTGGTCAACAACTCATTATTTCTGATTGAAATAATCAAAGCTTGATGATGAGTTTATTATTTGAATCAACTGTGTAGTGCTAGGGCAAAAACCAAATCATACACCGTGCTGTAGAGCACTCTACACGTTGGTCAACAACTCATTATTTCTCTCTATGCCAAAGTTTCTCCCTCTGGTATGAAGACAACCATGCAGGCAGGAAAGGAGGTATGTGTCTTTCACTCTCATACTGTACCGCTCATATAACCATGCATAATACAGTGTTAAAGTGCTACAAATGTTGCTGCAATCCTTTGTTAAATAGTGATATACCTGAAGTATGGGGTATCCTTGGATATAAGTGAGTTGTGGGTTCGTTTCCCACGGGGGGCCAGTATGAAAATGTATGCACTCACTAACTGTAAGTCGCTCTGGATAAGAGCGTCTGCTAAATGACTCAAATGTAAATGTAAGTGTGGTGGCAGGCAGGGCAGGGTGTCATAGAGAACTGTGGTATGTTACAGGAGAAAGAGTGGTTTGCTGGAAACTGCAATAGAAAGACTGCTGAGGACCTCTTACTGCAGATCAACAAGGTGGGATACACACACACAAATACACACACACACACACACACAGTTCTTGAAGTACCATATAATAAAAATCTGAAAATTACTTAGAGGTATAGAATCCCCAGCTCTGAAGGACCTGGCCAATATGATTCCTGAATCAATATGATTAGTTATAGTTAGTTAGGCAGCATTCCTCAACAGTGAATCAATACTGCATTGATCTATTAGCCTGTCAAATACACCCACCTTGTTCCTCTGTTGTTCTCTCCCCTCCTCTCTTTATGTTGCTCAGTAGCTGAGTAGCTGCTGATGTGTTATAATGCTGCTGATTATATGAGTGTATCTGTCACTGGCCCTTTGTTTTCACTAACACAGCTGACCTGTTTCATTTCACGCTGAAATGGACAAGCATTAATGTGAGAGTAATCTGTCGTAACTCCCCTTTATTTGACTGCAGACAGATACACAGATTTGCAGGGAGGTTATATCAGACTAAGGATTGCAGCGAAGGCACAGGGCAGTGCAGAGGGTAATAGGGTATTCTCTCAGTATTCTGTTTTGTGTGTGTGTGTGTGTAGCCTCGGGGTACAGCTGAGACATACACACACCATCACTGAGTGAGTCATCTGTGCTCATTCAAAGGCCCTGTGGGTTTTGATACTGATATTCTCTCTCTCTCTCTCTCGTAGGATGGGGCATTCCTGATACGTTGCAGTTCGGCCCAGAACGCGCGTCAGCCCTACACGCTGGCTGTCCTATACAGACAGAAGGTCTATAACATCCCCATCCGCTTTCTGGAGGAGACGCGCGGCTACGCCCTCGGAAAGGAGGGCAAGAAGAACGAGGAGGTGAAGAGGGGGAGAGTGCTAAACAAGGGGGAAAATAATGAATCAGTGAAAGAGAATAGGAGGATGAGGACGAGAGTGGTGAGATAGGGGGATACAGAGAGAGAGAGAGGGGGGAAATGAAAATGTGAGAGGGTAGGGAGGAGAAGTGAGGGATAAGGAGAGGGGAAAAGACAGAGGCCGCAGGAGGAAAGGAGGATTTGCAAAAAGAATGTGCAAAGGGAGAATGTGGGCAAAAAGAATGAAGAGGTCAGGTGAGGGAGGAGGGGATAGAGGGAGGATGTGGGAGGAACGGAGGATGTGTGGAAAAGAGACGAAGGAATGCAACTTAGTATTGTACTGTAACCTCTGTAATAACTATACTGTAGTAACTCTCTCTCCCTTTCTCTGTCCCTCACTACTCCCTCCCTCCACCTCTCTCTTAGTTTTTCTGTAGTCTCCAGGAGATCATCTCTCATCACAAGAATAACCAACTGCTGCTGATCGATAGCAAGAGTCAGGCCAAGCACACCACATATCTCACCCATCCAGCCCGTCCATAAATTACATTACCCATAACTCCCACACAATGTATCTCACCCACCCAGCCTGACCCTACACTACTACTAAGGTGGCAGGTAGCCTAGCGGTTAGAGTGTTGGGCCAGTAACTGAAAGGTCGCTGGTTTGAATACCTGAGTCGATAAGGTGAAAAATCTGTCAATGTGCCCTTGAGCAAGGCACTTAAACCTAATTTGCTCCAGGGGCGCCGTGCTACTATGGCTGACCCTGTAAGACAACACATTTCACTGCACCTGTACATTTCACTTCGGTGTATGTGACAATAAAACTTGTTTTTTCTTCATAACCCACAGACAATGTATCTCACCTACACCAGCCCATCCATAAAGTACATTAAATGCTACCATTAATAACTAAATACATTTGATAACTTGGAAATACTACCTTCAATAGTCATGTTACTTACTCACAACATGTCCATTACAAACCCTCTTTTTTGTTTTGTGATGTTAATGGCTAGAAGTGTACATATTACCGTATATCTGTGTACTGTATGTGTTTGTGTGTTTTAAAGTATGCTGTAATTACATCTGTATGACTTTATTAACCTATTTTTGTTAGAAATTAGATGAATTTGAAAATGCTTGCACCTGAATAGAGTAGTGAGTAGTCTGTGAAAAGGTATATTCAATACTTAATTCTTGCTCTGACTTTATGCAGTGTTTGTTTCAGTGAGTGATGGTGGATTCAATGTTGGGTCTACTCCTGTGTTGTGACTGAATACTGTGTAAGTGGCTCATCTGTAAGTTCCTATTTATATAATAATATAGTCTGAAATGTTCTGAAATCCTGTCTGTGTTTTATCATTTTGTTGTATTTGCAACACCACAGCGTGATAGGCATTTATTTCCCTCAAAGTTGAAGTTGTTAGTTAGATCTCCAAAAATGCAAGGTTTCACTCCATTTTAAACCACCGGGCACAGATGGCAGTAATATACCTATTGTAGTTGCATAGCACAACTCATCCACTCACCAATGAGCAGTTTAGAAATGTGCATTGGTGGCAGAAAATAAAAACGAGGATTATGATGATGACCACAGATAGGAGGAGAAGGATGAAGATGGAGATGTTAACTGGTTAAGGTGTGGTGGTAACTGCCAAAATAAAGGAAACACCAACATAAAGCGTCAATAAGGCATTGGGTCACCACAAGCCAGAACAGCTTCAATGCACCTTGGCATGAAGTCTACAAGTGTCTGGAACTCTATTGGACGGATGTGACACCATTCTTCCATGATAAATTGTTGATGTTGGTGGAAAACGCTGTCAGGGGTCGCTCCAGAATCTCCCATAAGTGTTAAATTGGGTTGAGGTCTGGTGACTGAGAAGGCCATGGCATATGGTTTACATTGTTTTCATGCTTATCAAATCATTCAGTGACTGCTCCTATACTGCAGATTGGGGCATTATCATCCTATGGGGGCATAGCCATGGCAACCAAAATAATGGCCTGCCCAGCATTTTTATACATGACCCTAGGCATGATGGAATGTTAATTGCCTAATTAACTCAGGAACCACACCTGTGTGGAAGCGCCTGCTTTCAATATACTGTAATGACCCAGCTGGGTCATAAAGTAAAAGAGAGACGGGCACCAGTTGTACAGGCAGAACACAGGTTTATTCCTGAATGGGCTATTGTTCAGGCCACAGCCCACGCCGCTAAACCTCGAACATACACAAATATAACATGTCAAATCAAGGGTCCCGAACAGAAGAGAGAGAGATGAGACCGTAACCCCTATTTAAGCATTCCAAAACTCCGCGGGATTACCCATCATACCCCCCCAACCTTTCCATCTGTCCTGGCATATTTAACCCCGGCTAGCACCCATGAGAACGATAACACACCCATGAACACAGAACACAATACAGGGTCGTTACATAGCCCCCCCCTTTCTAAACCCTAGCCCCTAGGGTTACAAAACAAAATCCTTAAAACGACCCGGAGGTCGCATCAGTCTCTTGTGCCTCCCCTTGACTCTCACTGGTGGACCCCCAGAACACTCATCTGCCCCAATGTCATTTCCAGCGCCCTCCGAAGAGGCAGCCCCCGTCCCAGGCTCAGCTTGCACTAGAGTCTCCTCGCTAGACTGTCCCCGTGTGCTCACATCAGAGTCCTCACTTCCATTCCCTACCGTTTTCCTCCCTCTGTAGGGCGCCAATCGGTCCCGATGGACCACCACCTTCCTGCTCCGTGGGGGAACCTCCACCCGGTACGTCACCTCCCCCACTCTCTCTATCACCAGGCACGGCCCCACCCAGGCACTGTCCAGCTTTGGGCACCGCCCCTTCTTGCGCGTGGGGTTGTGAAGCCACACGCGTTCTCCCGCTCCAAAGTGCCTCCCCCTAGCGCGTGAGTCATAGTGGCGCTTTTGGCGCATTCCTGCGTTCTCGAGTTGCTCTCTTGCGAAGGTGTGAGCCGCTTCTAACCGGTTCTGCAGACGACGAACATAGTTCGGGCCAGGCAAAACCCCGTCGTCGTTATCAGGAGGGTGGCCAAACGTCAGTTCGGCTGGGGTGCGCAACTCACGACCTAACATTAGTAGCGCTGGGGAGCACGCAGTCGATTCTTGAACAGCCGACCTACATGCCATAAGAATAAACGGTAAGTGGGTGTCCCAATCTCTCTGGTGTTTTGAGGTAACGATAGCCAGCTGTTGTGCTAATGTTCTGTTAAATCTTTCCACCAGCCCATCACTCTGGGGGTGAAGCGGAGTAGTGCGCGTCTTCTCCGCGCCTAACCGTCTACACAACTCTGAGAACACCCGTGACTCAAAGTTTCTCCCCTGGTCGCTGTGTATAGACTGTGGCACCCCGAACCGACTGATTATTCCCCCTACCAATGCATCAGCTACTGTTTCTGCCTCCTGGTCTGGCAGAGCGTAAGCCTCTGGCCACTTGGTGAAGTAGTCCATAGCAGTTAGAATCCACCTGTTACCGCTGTCTGTGGTTGGAAACGGTCCAACTATGTCTACCCCCAGTCTCTCCATGGGCTCCCCTACTGGGAATTGTTGTAGGAGGGCGTGTGAGTGACCTGGAGGTCCTTTCTTAGCAGCACACTCATCGCACTGCCTGCAAAAGTCCTCCACATCCCTCCTGTGCCTGGCCCAATAGAAGCCTTTACGTACGCGCTTTAACGTTTTGGAGACCCCAAAATGCCCTGCGCCTACACCCCCGTGAAGCTGCTGTAACACGCTCCCTTGCAGCCTTTTGGGAACCACTACCTGCCACGTCATTTCTCCAGTAGCTGGCTTTTTCCACCCCCTCTGGAGCACTCCCTCAGCCACTCTAAGGACTGAGAATTTAGCCCAGAGTCCTTTGGTGACTGGTGATAGAGGGGCTACTTCCCCCCATGGCGGTCGTCTTCTCTCTTCCACCCACCCCAGCACAGGACGCAGCTCTGCGTCCTCCTCCTGGCGACGCCTCCACTCCCCGACGTCCACAGCCTCAAGCTCCCGGCACTCTGTCACCCTCAGCTGACTCACCGTGGCGGTGACTCCCTCCTCCATGCACAGTTCCCTCTCTCGCTCCACCCGTTTGGCGCAGTACCCACAGCCGTCCTCAGCACACGGGCGGCGGGACAAGGCGTCTGCATTGCTGTGTCGAAGGCCGGCCCTGTGCTCCACCTGGAAGTCGTAGGGTTGCAGCTCCTCCAACCAGCGGGCGATCTGACCCTCTGGCTCCTTGAAGGAGAGAAGCCACTGCAGGGCGGAGTGATCCGTCCACACCACAAACGGCAGGCCCCCCAGGTAGTACTTGAAATGGCGTACTGCTGCCACGACAGCCAAAAGCTCCCTCCTTGTCACGCAGTAGCGTTTTTCAGCCTTATCAAAAGTTCTGCTGTAATAAGCTACTACGTGCTCCCCGTCAGAACCACGCTGAGCCAGCACGGCCCCCAAGCCCTCATTGCTTGCGTCTGTGTCCAGGATAAACGGACGGTTCGGGTCTGGTGAGGACAGGACAGGGGCCTCCACCAGGGCACGTTTGAGGGCCTCAAACGCCCGCTGGTGCTCTTCGGTCCACTGAAAAACAGTGTCCTTCTTGAGAAGGTGGTTCAAAGGAGCTGCTATCCCCGCAAACCCTTTCACAAACCTACGATAGTAGGATGCCAGACTCAGGAAGCTCTTAACCTCTTTTTTTCCCCTTGGAATTGGCCACCCCCTCACAGCCTCCACTTTGTCTGGCATCGTGCTGATACCCTCACCACCCAGCTGATGACCCAGGAACGCCAACTCCCTTTGCATGAAATGGCACTTTTCCGGGTGTAATTTTAGCCCCGCCCCCGAGATCCTCTCCAGCACTCGCCTAAGTGCCCCCAGTGCCCCCTCAAACGACGTGCCGTGTACCAATATGTCGTCTAGGTACACGACACACTCGTCTCTCGGAACCCCCGCCAGCACTCTGTCCATGAGCCTCTCAAAGGTGGCAGGAGCATTACAAAGCCCGAAGCACAGCACCTTGAACTGCCAATGGCCCCTATCCGTGGAGAAGGCCGTTTTTTCACGTGCCCCAGGCGAGAGGGGCACCTGCCAGTAGCCACTGCGCAGATCAAGGGAAGAGAACCACGAGGACCCTCTGACGTGGTCTAGCGACTCATCGATCCTCGGTATGGGGTAAGAGTCTTTAGTGGTGACAGAATTTAGGCCCCTGTAGTCCGCACAAAACCTAAGTTTACCCCCTTTCTTAGGCACCATGACGACCGGCGCGGACCATGGGCTATCTGATGGCTCAATGAAATCAGCCCGCAACATGTCAGCAATAGCTGTGGCTGCTGCTTCCCTCTTGGCAAGGGGAATGCGACGGGGCCGAATTTTAATGGGTTGGTTGTCCCCAGTGTCGATGTCGTGCTGAACCAGGTGCGTTTGCCCTACCTCATCTTCCCCCCAAGCGAAGCTATCTTTAAAGTCAAACAGCAGCTGCTTTAACTGTCTCTGTTGTCTCTCGTCCAGACCTTGACAGTTTTTCAGCCACACAGCCTCAACGGCGTCGATAACTTCCTCCTTCCCCCCGTCGGGCTGATGGGGTGAAGGAGCCAGGTTGTTCTGGACTACTGGGATGCCTGTGCTTGCACCATTATGGGGAGTGAAGGTCGTTGCCGCCGGAGACAGCTGCTGGGATGGCACAACGACAAAGGGAGCAGCCGGGACGACCAGTGGAGTTTCGGCAAGCTTGGAGGAAGACGGAGGGACAGCCCTGCCCCCTGCTGGCCCTCCCGAAGGCGACATTCCCACTGTGGGCCCCCCCGACAGCCTCAAAGTGCCCGAAGCTAAGTCCAACTGAGCCCCACAGTTTTTCAAAAAGTCCATTCCCAGTATACAGGGGTCCTGTACCACTGCTACCCACACCGGACACCCCACAGTTCTCCCCCCCACAGTCACAGACAACCGACACTTCCCTAACATGGGGGCTAGCTCCCCCGTGACAGTCCGTAGCTGGACAAGGGTCGGCTCCACCCGCACCCCAACAGGTAGTATGTCTGGTCTCACCAGGGTTACTGTAGAGCCCGTGTCGACCAGGGCCAAACATTCCACCCCCTCTACCTTGACGATGACATTGCAGAAGTCCCCAATGGTGGTACGTCCCACCACAACTACCGGACTAGGAAACACGGTGGCAGCTACACCCTGGGGAAGCAGGTCCCCACCCTCTTGCCTGCGCTGCTGGGTACCTCTTCTGCTTACTGTGGGTTCGGGGGCGGAGGGGTGGGCCCGCGCTGCCCCCTGCGCGAGAACCCGCTGTCGTTTCCCTGTTGACTGGAGAATCTGCCACACTCCCGCTGAATGTGGCCAGGCTGGCCACAACCCCAGCAGACAATGGAAGTTGAGCTGACACTGCGATGTTGTCTGGAGCCCCTCTCAATGACAAGCGAAGCGGTCTTGACTAACCCGTCCAACTCGTCGACCCACTCTGGTTTGGTGACCCCCGGCACCCCGGCCGCCGCTGCTCTCACCTCTGGTTGACTGGCAACCTCCACTCTCACTCCCTCACCCCAGATCAGCTCCCTCTTCCTGGCTATCTCCACTGCAGCCCGCAGAGATGCTGGGTCCGACATCTGAACATGCTTACCCAGTTCGGTGGGGGAGAGCGCTCTAATAAAACTGTCCCGTGCCAGCTCGTCTTGCACCCCAATCGGCATGGTTGCATAAGCCCGCCTGGTCAGGCTCAGAATATCACTTGCCAACGCCTTTAATGATTCCCCCTGAAGTCTCTTTTTGTTATTCAGTTCAATCCGCAGCATGTTGGGCTGTGCATCGCTGCCGAAACGGCCCCCCAATGCCTCCACTAGCGCACCGTAGTCGCCCCTCTCGTCCGGGGCTAGCGTTAGCAGGCATTCTGACGCCTCCTCTGCCAGGCTCAGGGCAAGCTGTAACCCTTTCGTCTCGTCAGACCACCTCCCGGCTCTAGCCAACAACTCGAATTGAGTGAAAAAAACTTCCCATTTACCTTGTCCATTGAACTTTGGAAGTTTAGCCGCTACCGTGGCTAATGGCAATAGGGCGCTGCCATCTCTGTTTACATAAGGAGGCCCAGCCATTTCCGCACGCGGTGACGTCGATATCTCCGTCGCCGTGACGTCTGTTCTGGTCGAGCGGTTTGAAGGAAAACCCGCCCGTTCTGCCATCTTGCTGACTGACAATTTAACTTCCGCCATGTGGCTCTCCAGCTCTTCTACAGCCGTCATCGCCTGACCCTCCCGACCGGGTACACCCGAGCCCACAACGGACACTTTGTCCGACTCTTCCTTAACTTTCCGCCTCGCCCCAATCATCATGACCGTAGATGCGAGTCACGCTAAAGCTAACCACGGCCTATACTGAAACAGCTAACTCGCCTAATCTCGATCTATCCCGTCGTTCGAAAGCACTTCTGACACCAATGTAATGACCCAGCTGGGTCATAAAGTAAAAGAGAGACGGGCACCAGGTGTACAGGCAGAACACAGGTTTATTCCTGAATGGGCTATTGTTCAGGCCACAGCCCACGCCGCTAAACCTCGAACATACACAAATATAACATGTCAAATCAAGGGTCCCGAACAGAAGAGAGAGAGATGAGACCGTAACCCCTATTTAAGCATTCCAAAACTCCGCGGGATTACCCATCATACCCCCCCAACCTTTCCATCTGTCCTGGCATATTTAACCCCTGCTAGCACCCATGAGAACGATAACACACCCATGAACACAGAACACAATACAGGGTCGTTACAATACTTTGTATACCTCATTTACTCAAGTGTTTCCGTTATTTTGGAAGTTACCTGTATGTGCACATACATAGCATAAATCAAATTGTATTGGTCGCATACACATATTTGCAGATGTTATCGCAGGTGCAGCGAATTGCCTACTCCTACCTTGACTAATACACCATTTCAGTTCCTCTTTTACAATCCCAACATATTATCTCACTACTAGCCACTTTTCAAAGGATGGGGTAAAGGCATATTCCCAACGTCTCAGCACTTGAGCTTGCAGAAATTGGAAGGGGAGTGGGCGCCTGTCACGTGCCTTTATTTCACTTAAGGAAAATGAAGGGGTAGGGGCAGCGGAGGGGTACATTGAGGACATCCGATTTTTTGTCTGCATTGGTAGGCTATTTGTGGGGAGATCCTATTGGTCAGCTGTAGGGCTTATAAGTAGCAAATGTATTATTTTGTAGAATACCGTAAGCAACATTAGAGCTTCATAAAAATAGTATTCTCACAGAGCTAGACTAATTATGTTTTGGACTATTTTACTTAGCGGAAGCGTAGCGTTTTGGTTCAGTAGTGTTGTTTGGGTGCTATTGAACGAGAGCAGCCAGTGAATTCAGGGGATATCAACGCAAGCCGGCGAGACCCCTATCATTGCACATCATATTTTACTTTTGGGGGCGATTTGGGGACTTGTAATACAATACAACAGTCATTCCTCCTCGTGTCCCCTTCCCCTTTCCTTTTCTCCGGACATTTGAAACATAGAAAGCCTCAAGAATGGCTCAGATACTGCCGATACGATTTCAGGAACATCTGCAGGTAAGAAGACGCTAACAGCCGGGAAAAAAAACATTACAAAGATGCATTTTCGCGCAGTTCTTCAGCTTTCCAGGCCCGCACATAGAAACACAACTACGCATTTAAATGGAATCTTACATGGGGCTGTAGCCTGCAGGGAGAATGCTCAATATAGCCACAGGCCTAGCTAGCTAGCTTGTGCAGGGCAGATGATGACTTGTAAAAATTGAACAGTCAGATCGTACTGGGAGGCTATAGTCTGCTTATTGCAGAGCCGAAAACACAGCCAGTGATTTACGCCGCAGTCTGTTCAAGTGGAAAAACGTCGCTGTCACAACTCAGAGCCTACCGGTTAAAGCCCGAAACCGCAGTGTTTTGACACTTTGATGCAGTGATCTTGGCACTGAAGTGGCAACATTATTACTGAACCCTACATGACACATCAGATGTAACGAATGCGTGTAAAATGTATACAATGTTACTTCATAGAATGAGTTAGAGGAAAGTTAATCGGATCGTAAATCATAGCGCTGTCCACTCAACTAGAATCAAGATCTCGTGATAACGGTTTTGGTCATTGTTCTGAATCTGAATCGATTGGTTATTTAGGCTATGTTGCATGTGTTTAGTATGTGGCTAGATTATATGGTTATATATTTTTGTTGGAGAACCCCCTCATCTACTAACCCGACCGGTAAACCTCTCCATATGCGTAATGGATCACCTCAATGCGGTAATGTCAATTTTGGTTAAGGTTCCGATCTTGCCTTCGGTTTAATCATTCCCCCCTAGCTGCCCCGGCCAGGTTTCTTGGGACCAAAGTGCAAGTTTCTTGTGATGAGCTGGTTCGAGCCCTACTCTGGTCGTTCCCCCCTCATTCATACAAATGCATCAATTGAAAGGCAACACACCATTATTTTAGGTATTTAATTCAGATTTGATCAGCCATATCTATTAATTGATAGTGTATCCATTTAATCCTATCCCATGTATGCTGTGCTTGGTAGGCCTCTGTGATTCTAGGTAGCTCCAGCCGAGAGAAAAATGGCCAGAATAAACGGAGGACTTTGGGCCTCAAGTTGCTTAGCTTTTTTCGCCTGTCTTGGTATTTATGGCCTCTGCGCATTAAACAGTATAGTCTGGGTGGGTTTAGGTCTGAGTTTACATACACTGCCCTGTAGACACAGATGAGACTGGCTTTGTTGTTTTAACTCTATGTAGAACTACTACTATAATACACTATATATGCAAAAGTATGTGGAGACCCCTTCAAATTAGTGGATTCGGTTATTTCTGCCACACCCATTGCTGACAGGTGTATAAAATCGAGCACACAGCCATGCAATCTCCATAGACAAACATTGGCAGTAGAATGGCCTTACTGAAGAGCTCAGTGACTTTCAACGTGGCACTGTCACAAGATGGCACCGTTCCAACAAGTCAGTTCGTAAAATTTCTGCCCTGCTAGAGCTGCCCCGGTCAACTGTAAGTGCTGTTAGAACCGTCGGGAGCTTCATGAAAATAGGTTTCGATGGCCGAGCAGCCGCACACAAGCCTAAGATCACCATGCGCAATACCAAGCGTCGGTAGGAGTGGTGTAAAGCTCACCGCCATTAGACTCTGGAGTAGTAGAAACGCGTTCTCTGGAGTGATGAATCACGCTTCACCATCTGGCAGTCCGACGGACAAATCTGGGTTTGGTGGATTCCAGGAGAATGCTACCTACCCGAATTCGTAGTGCCAACTGTGAAGTTTGGTGGAGGAGGAATAATGGTCTGGGGCTGTTTTTCATGGTTCGGGCTAGGTCCCTTAGTTCCAGTGAAGGGAAATCTTAATGCTACAGCATAAAATGGCATTCTAGACGACTTTGTGGCAACAGTTTGGGGAAGGCCCTTTCCTGTTTCAGCATGACAATGCCCCCGTGCACGAAGCGAGGTCCATACAGAAATGGTTTGTCGAGATAGGTGTGGAAGAACTTGACTGGCCTGCACAGAGCCCTGACCTCAACCCCATCGAACACCTTTGGGATGAATTGGAACGCTGACTGCGAGCCAGGCCTAATCGCCCAACATCAGTGTCCGACCTCACTAATGCTCTTGTGGTTTAATGGATGCAAGTCCCCGCAGCAATGTTCCAACATCTAGTGGAAAGCCTTCCCAGAAGAGTGGAGGCTGTTATAGTAGCAAAGGGGGAACCAACTCCATATTAATGCTCATGATTTTGGAATGAGACGTTCGACAAGCAGGTGTCCACATACTTTTGGTCATGTAGTGTGTATGCCAATTTAGCAGACGCTTTTATCCAAAATGACTTAGTCATGCGTTCATACATTTTACGTATGGGTGGTTCTGGGAATCGAACCCACTACCCTGGCGTTACAAGCGCCATGCTCTACCAACTGAGCTACAAAGGACTGTGTAGAACTATTACGCTGCTGGACTTTTCACAATTGTATAAGGCTAGCCATAAACAGAGCACCCTCAATAAACATTGGCCTATACATACACACACACACACACACACACACACACACACACACACACTGTTAATTAAGCATTGCCAGTGTCGCATTGTGTGGGCTTGTAATTAACACAAAGCTGTGTTTGGCGTAATTCTCCTTTTTCCCAGGCTTGACTGACTGACCCTAATCTAGGCCGTGTGTGTGAGGTAGAGGTCTTCTCGGGTCCAAAAAGTTGGACCCGAGGACAATCAGACCTGGATGGACCCGAGGACAATCTGATCCGGACCAGATCACTTAAAAGGGGGACTCGTACCCGAACAGACCCGAGAAACATCAGACCCGAACCCAAATGGACCCGACAACAATCAGACCTAGACCCGACCCGTACCCTAACTGGTCCAGATTTAGATCGGACCCAATTGGACCCAAGTGACAAAAAATTTGTTTATCAGCCAAGTTGCTCTTCAGGAAGTATTCACACCCCTTGACTTTTTCCACATTTTGCTGTGTTACAGACGGAATTTTTTATTGATAACATTTTGATTTTGTGCCACTGATCTATACACAATACCCCACAATGTCAAAGTGGAATTTTGTTTTTAGAAATGTTTACAAAAAAATTAATACATTCTAAGCTGAAATGTCTTGAGTCAAGTATTCAACCCCTTTCTTATGGCAAGCCTAAATACGTTCAGGAGTAAAAATGTGCATAACAAGTCACATAATACGTTGCATGAACTCACTCTGTGTGCAATAATAGGGGTTAACATGATTTTTGAATGATTACCCCATCTCTGTACCCCACACATACAATTATCTGTAAGGTCCTTCAGTCAAGTAGTGGATTTCAAGCACAGATTCAAGCACAAAGACCAGGGAGATTTTCCAATGCCTGGCAAAGAAGGGCATCTATTGGTAGATGGGTTAAAAAAAAGCAGCCACTGAATATTCCTTTGAGCATGGTGAACTTATTAATTTAGCTTTGGGTGGTGTATCAATACACCCAGTCACTACAAAGATACAGGCGTCCTTCCTAACTCGGTTGCCGGAGAGGAAGGAAACCGCTCAGGGATTTCATCATGAGGCCAATGGTGACCTTAAAACAGTTACAGAGTTTAATGGCTGTGATAGGAGAAAACTGAGGAGGATCAACATTGTAGTGTATATGCGAGATATGGGGGATTGGAAGTGATGCAGACAATTACATTGATGGAAGTTACAATCTACCTGCAATATTAAAGCTGATCTACCCCCAGAAAAAGAAAAATAATAATACATTGTAGTTACTTCACAATAATAACTTAAATGACAGAGTGAAAATAAGGAAGTCTAGGGGAGGGAATGGCCGGCAGGGATGTAGCTCAGTTGGTAGAGTATGGCGTTTGCAACGCCAGGGTTGTGGGTTCGATTCCCTCGGGGGGCCAGTATGAAAAAATTAAAATAATGTATGCACTCACTAACTGTAAGTCGCTCTGGATAAGAGTGTCTGCTAAATGACTGAAATGTAAATGTACAGAATGAAAATATTCCAAAACATGCATCCTGTTTGGAATAAGGCACTAAAGTAATACTGCAAAAAATGTGGCAAAGAAATTAACTTTTTGTCCTGAATTCAAAGTGTTATGTTTGGGGCAAATTCAACACAACACATCACTGAGTACCACTCTTCATATTTTCAAGCATGGTGGTGGCTGCATCATGTTATGGATATGCTCGTCATCGGCAAGGACTAGGTAGTTTTTGTAGGATAAAAATTAACTGAATAGAGCTAAGCACAGTCAAAATCCTAGAGGAAAACCTGGTTGTCTGCTTTCCAACAGACACTGGGAGACAAATTCACCTTTCAGCAAGACAATAACCTAAAACTCAAGGCCAAATATACACGAGTTGCTTACAAAGACGACATTGAATGTTCCTGAGTGGCCTAGTTAGTTTTGACGTAAATATATTTGAACATCTATGGCAAGACTTGAAAATGGCTGTCTAGCAATGATCAACAACCAACTCCACAGAGCTTGAAGAGTTTAAAAAAGAATGGGCAAATATTGTACAATCCAGGTGTGCAAAGCTCTTAGACTTACCCAAGAAGACTCACAGCTGTAATCGCTGCCAAAGGTTATTCTAATATTTTAAAAATATATATAATTTTTCTTCCACTTTGACATTACAGAGTATTTTGTGTAGATCGTAAAAAAAGAAGACAAATCCATTTTAATCCCAATTTGTAACACAGCAAAATGTGGAAAAAGTCAAGGGGTGTGAATACTTCCTGAAGGCACTGTAGGTCTTTATATGTTGGCTCGGCCTTCTATAAGTCAATACATTTGCCTTGTTAGCGTAAAATAAATATGCTATAGGCTAGGCAGAGCTGTGGTCGGATCCATTCGGGTTCATCAGCTGTAGTTACATAGACCCGAGACCCGATGACAATCAAACAGGACCCGACCTGGACCGAGGGAAAAGTTTGCATTTTGGACACGGACCCTCTCGGGTGTTTTGGTGGACCCGTGAATACCTCTAGTGTGAGGGAGAAAGAGTGTGTGTCTAAGTAAATTGATTATTGACCTATGCCCTTTGGTAGTTAGTTTACAGTGCAGTACAGTGTGTGCATTAGTCTATTAGCAGATTCATGATTATTCTGGGGCTCTGTCTGGGACAAATTATGTTCTGCATTATGTAGGGCGGGCATTGCTCAAAGCACCCACTCTCTGCTTTAGCTCAGTGGGCTAATGCAGTCATAAGTCTCACAGAAGACCCAAGTTTAATACCCTGTGATTTAGCCGCAGCCTGCTCTAGTAAGACGGAGATACAAGGGGTTTAGCCAATTATAAAAGGATTGGATATAGGGCACTTCGAGCAAATGCCAGATGGGCTGGTCCATCTTTATCCCAGTGTGCTTGTTTAATTATTTTAAAAATTCTGCAGAAATATTGATCATTATTTGGCTAATAATGGGGGCCTTGAGAAAAAATTGTCTGGTGTGTTAGAAATGCCTGGGCCGATTTCTGGTCCCAGTCCGTCCATGTTGCCTGTCCACCCTGCTTTGTGATATTACTCTACACAGAGGCTGGTACGGATAGCCCAGCATATCACTGGGGGCGAGGTCCCAGCCATTCAGTATATACAAACCAAGCGGTGTCTGTGGAAGGCCCGAAAAATAGCCAAAGACTCCAGCCACCCCTGCCATAGATTGTTCTCTCTGCTTCCGTCCGGCAGGCGGTACCAGAGTAACAGGTCTTGGACCAACAGGCTCTGAGACAGCTTCTACCCCAAGCAATGACACTTTTTAAACAGATAGACAATAGCTGCCCACCCCCACCAAAGACTATATGCACTGACTATGCACGCTTACTGGTCTCTACCCACACACTCACACACATAAACTCACATATACACACACACACTCACTACCACGCAGACACCCACCTACCACTTATGCTGCTGCTATATTGTTTATTATTATAATGATTATTAATCCTGATACCAGTCACTTTCTCCTAATCTCTGCCTAGATATGTACATACAGAGTGGGAAATTAACTTTTTGGTGCAGTGGAGTGGCTGGTAAAATTTGGCCATCCACCAGCCACTCCATTTCTTACCAGCCAACACTACACCCCACACTTTCACCACTGTAGCGTTGAGATTCTCTGTTCCAGACTGCCACACACACACATTTGTTATTTTACATGTGGGCTCTGGATTGGAGACAAATAATGCTCCCAAATGCTCTATGACCACCCGCTAATGTGGCTATTTTGTGTGTTTTTTTTGTTTGTTATACTATATTGAATACTGCATTGTTGGGAAGGGCTTGCAAGTTAAACATTTCACTGTACTTGTGCATGTGACAAATAAAACTTGAAACTACTAACAGATGAGCAGCTTCCTGCTCTTGGCGGTTGCTGTTCTCTAATAGACAGATGCGGTAAGCAGGCCCATTTAACCCAGCAAACCACATTAGGGCAGGAAGGGGAGGTGAGATGATCATGGTCATCAGGCCCAGCAGAGCACCTCTGGCAGCACAACTGTCGCCTGGAACTTCTCTGTCTGCACTGCGACTAATGGCTGGAGTACCATCAGTTAGTCATATTGCTGCATACTATCCCCCTGCACAACACCTTGGTAAGCCTAAGTAATGAACCTCTAAAAAGAATGCACACACCACAGTCTCTCAGCTGAAAAAATGCTCCTAACTGGAATGAGCTGTCCTAAAACTATAGTCTGTTATTGTTGGCCTATATATGACTATTATAGCAACAGTGGTGATACTGAAGATGGCTAACATGCCATTAAACTGACAGCTATAGTTTTACTGTCATACAGTAGTCAATCTTTAACTCAAGTGGTACAGCTGCTTACCATTTTACAGCAACAGGGTTGGAGTCCCTAAGGAGCTACTGGGGGGGGGTTACATAAACACAATTAAAACCAGAGGAATGCAGCAAACACCTCGTAGCTGTGTTCCTAGTTAACACAATACACACAGGACTAGAGTACATGCACATGTAGGTAGGCCTGCTGCCTCAGAGAGGATATTTTCTTTTTATCTATTTGTTAATTTTCTTTTTAACTGCATTGTTGGGAAAGGGCTCGTAAATAAGCATTTCAAGGTAACACTTGTTGTATTCGGCACGTGACAAATAAAATTAGATTTGGGCTAAACAAACACAACGATGGATTACACTCATAACCATGGTCAGCATCAAATGTGAAATTGTAACACAAATGTCAATGGAGGAGTGGTGTGTGTGAGACTGTGTGTGTTGGTTGGTTCTTCAATCCATGGAGGGACCTAAAGTCCCCACAAGGATAGTAAAACAAGGAAAATTCTGCCTATTTAGGACATTTCCCATGTCCCCATGAGGACAAAGGCTATTTTAAGCTTAGGGTTTAGGGTTACGGTTAGGGTAAGGGGTTTGGGTTACGGTTAGGGGGAAAATAGGATTTTGAATGGAAATACATTTTAGGATAGAAGAACAAAACGTGTGCAGGTGCAGGTGCAGGTGCAGGTGCAGGCACTGGGGCTGTGGAAACTGCGTGTGTCAATATGTGCACCACACACAGACTGGGTTCTGACGACACCGGGGGTGTTTCTCAATATGAATACTACCGTGCTCCGAGCACGCAAATTGGAGCATACAATGGTTGGAGTATGAGTCCAAATCAAAGTATGCGAAACGGAGCAGGGAGGGCACTTATTGGGCGCGTACTTCATTTTTGTACACCTTTTGAAGCATGCATCGATGCAAGCTTCAACTGAAAATAGTTACTGGATTGTTGACGTAATGTGACGCCTAGACGTAACCACGTAAAAACGATGGAAAATGTTATTGAAATCAATGGTGGCTGTTTTGCAGCTGAAGCGAGAGAAAATAAACTCAGATTTCCGAATAAAATGTTGCCCATTCACATCTCATATGTTGCCTGACTACAATAATGTAATCAATTCATAAATACAGACTGCGCTAATTTTGGCATTTTTACCTGCCTACAATACCCACTGTAGTGTGCGTAGATCGCATGACCATAGTAAGTCAATAGGGCTAACTGGCTATCTAGCTACCCATGAAGAATTGACAGCTTGTCATCTACCTTGCATAACATTAGTTTTAGGTCGTTTTTGCCCTTTAAACTAGCTGGCTAGCTAGATGATTACTATTCACATATAGCTAGCTGATAATTATTAAGTAAAACGTTTGCTTTGTGTATGTCTTGTTTAGTCTCTATTGCCATTATCCTGGCTGGAAGAAGGTTCAGTGAATGGGAGGTGCAGCGTGAGGTAACACAGTAGCGGGAGTGTGAGTGCTTCTCAAATGTAATGTTTTATGCGTTCTCCACACTCTCGTCCTCACAAGAAGGTACTAATGAGAACGCCCTCGGAGAATGCACTCTGAGCATAAGAGTGTGGAGCACGGTAGTACGCATATTGAGAAACACCCTGGGTTGTGGTTGCGAGTGATTTAGTCTGGAATGTTCTATAAAGGAGGAGGGGGGTGCTTCCGGTGACTCAGCCACCCCACCCTAACCCTTAAACAAGCACTGTATTCCAGGAATTCTCTCTCCAGACATGGTATGCACCCCCCCCCCCCCCCCCCCCCCCCCCCCCCCCCCCCTCCCCAATTCCCCTAGCTTACTCACCTTCGCTCCCATCTTACTCAATTTTATCCCTCTTCCTCATTCTGGGGTGTGTCCCAAATGGCACCCTATTCCCTCTAGTGTACTAGGGTTCCATTTGGAACGTTGCCCTACTCTCACTCCCATCCTGCACCTTTACTGCCTCCCCTCCTCAGCCCAGCTGGCAGCTACTCCCCTGGTCCCTCTTCCCTGTATCATTACCTCTTCCTTTACATCTCTACCCCCCCTCCTCCTGAGAGATCTGGCAGCCAGTGGAGATATCTCCTCTTTTGGTCTCTCCTCTCTGATGTTATCGTCTGATTTGGTGCTCCATCCTAACCCCTGACCCCCTCACAGAGCTAGCTGAGGCCCAGTGGAGACCTAGAGACACGAGTCAGTTTAGTGTTTTTCCCCCATCATGGTTAATGTTAGGATATGGGGAGGGCAAGGTGATCCTAGATCTGTGCCTAAGGTCAAGAACAACTTCTACCTGGAATTTAGCCAGTATCAGTGAATGCTAGTACTGAAAATGGATGAAAACCTTCAGGTGGTATGTTGTGGTTGTAACCAACCATGTTCAGTATTCACTGATATTGGCTATATCTTCAGATCAAGAGGCTTCTTCTCATTAGGACAATGATATGCTAAATGATGGAGCTAATTTACTACAGAGAATCAGGGTTTCCTATCTGGAGAACTGTCTCTCTACAAATTATGACCTGCTGGGAAAGGAGATCACATCTCACTCTAGATCAGATCTGTGTCCCAATTGGCAGCCTATTCCCTATATAGTGCACTACTTTTGAGCAGGGCCCTTGGGGCCTTAACACACTAATGAATAGGGTGCCATTTGGGAGGCACCCTAGAGATCAGGGCACATTCTCAGCCTACTCCGGGATGCCCCCTGTGAACCCACTAGCAGAGGTCTGTGCTGAATCAGTCAGTGCTTATGGTTAAACTGTACATGTATTTTACAGGCTGTTCTTTACATGGTTTTACTTAGAAATAACATAACATGGTAATTACATAATTACATAGTTATTACTGTTCCGCGTCTGAGATTCTCTAAAACAAGCACCACTATGTACAGTGTTGTATTTCGTAGTGTTGGGTTATTTGAATTAAATAAGCAGCAGAAACTACTGCTGCATGTTATGGTATAATGCCTCAGTAAAAGCTAAACGAATAGCAGCTGTCATTGCAAATAAAGCTTTCCAGAGTCAGCCTAATATCCTGTTGTTGTCTATGTCTGCCTGCCGTATGCTATGCCCACACTGTTTCCATGGCCTGACTGTGCTGAATGCCACCACCACCTAACCTTCTTGGAAACAACATTTAAGAAGAAAATTGGACCAGAAGGGAGTTATTTTAATAGAGGTAGCAATTTTGGTACTAACTGTTTTCCCCACCTTAAAGCAAATGTCAGCAACTGGTGCCTTTGTTTTTTCCTATCCTTTTTTCATGGAGGTACGAATCTCACTGTTTTCACAAGCACATGGAGTAGCCAGCCAAATAGAAAAGTAGCCAGGCAGGCTCCCCCGGGTTGGGGGGGTGTTAAGAATTTCTGTTTGCCTAAAAAGCTCTACTTTGGTGGCCTCTGGTACATTCTAATGCTAGATTGTATTTTCATCCAGCAACTATCAGGAAATAACACTGATCAAATGTTCACACTTTTCATCAGCTATTGTACAAAAGTTAATTTTGACTGCACTGGGCCTTTAAAGAATCCTGTAAGTCTGATGGCTTCCACAGGCTTCAAGCTTCCTTCTCAGCTATCCACAATACAGGTATGATTGAAGAACGAAGCAGGTGTTAAACATGGGCTTTGCTACACAGAAGGCAGCAGTCGACTACTTAATTGTCAACACTTTGATTAAATCAGTAGACCTATATCAATATCTTTGAAAATACCATAAACTGTAAGTATCATTAGCTTTTAAAACAAATCTGTTTTCTTTTATCATATTTTGTACCAGAGTGAGGCTATCTCTCCACTAGCCTACCTGTTGTTCCTGCAGGGAAGAGGGTTCACCATCTTTCATCGAATGTTTTCATAATTGATCTGCAGATAGGCTAATCGCCAAAAAGCCTACCAGTATGAAAATGAGGTGGCCAAATGAACAGCTCTCTTTCTGATGGAATTTGGTAGGCTACTGACTAGTCACTCACTTTAACGCCACTGTCTGGCAAGTCCTGGTGGACTTCATAAGAAAAATACAAATGACATATTTAGTGTACTTGTCCGGATCGATGCCATCAAATCAAAAATTTTCAAATCAAATCAAAATTGATATATAACTACGTTGTATGATTTATGAATGGCAAGGATATATGAGATCGACTTTATTCAGTCAGTTCGACACTTTTTATAAACTAGTCAAGCTTGCTGTTCGTCAATCACGGCACAGTAAATAGCCTATGCAACCCCTCTGTGGCTGCATATGAAACACGCCAGGGTCCAAAGCTATTATTTTTTCCCCCCACTGGCCAGATTGGGCCAGTTGACCAAAAATCTACTGTCCTGAACAGAATTTCTACTGGCCCGGACATGGTGTAGTTCTTAAATGCATTGTGGTCATGCAGTGCCTAAAGGGTGGCATGCGTTCTCTCTATATTCAGCTATTAATATAACATATTAATAACATTTGGTTATTACATGTATTAAAAAGCTGTGCAATATAATTTAGCATTGCAAGTCATTACTCGATTCTTTAGAATTGTATTAATTGCATTCATTTTTGTTTCTAAAGTATGTCATTTTGAGATTTGAAAATAGGACGCAGCCCCTTTTTAAGACAAACGTTCCAAAAGCGGTATCGACATGGCTACAGTAGGCTAGCCAAGAGGAATGATAGGTGTCTTTTTTTGTAGCTTTCTTTTTGCAGACTATCAACAGGAGCCAGCACATTGCTAGTATGTTTACTTTTGTAAATCACTTTACCTTAAATAAATCAGCTCAGCGAGTAGATTGCTGGGCGCTTATTTTTGCTCAGGACAGCTTGCATGTGCTGTGTTAAGGCATCAACGCATGACGGCTATTGCTGGTGAAGTGATTTGCGGGGAGCTTGGTGGTGCTTGAATGAACGGCCAATCAATTGCTCAAATACAAATTACATGACATTTACGGGTGTAGTCATCAATGGTTTTCAATGGTAAACTGCGACAGGGCAGGTACATGTTGAACTGGAATGCAAAAATGCGTTGAAAAGTTACTGCCCTGACAAGATCCACTGGCCCAACACATGTTTTTACTGCGGGCCATCATTAACCTCTAAAAGTCTACAACGGATCATTTAGCTAGGCTATTTCATTTGGAATTTTAGGACCTCTTTAGGTATAAAAAATATACAAAACGTATTTGATAAATTATTGAATTTGTGCTTTACTACTATAGCCCATAGAAACGCATTTAATAACACATTCATAAATGGTAAAAAAAAGAAAGTCAGAAAATAAATCATAAGGAATAAGGTTTTGAAGTGTCTGCCCTAAATCTAGGATATATATAAGAAAGCTCAGGAAATATTTTTTGGGGACACATTTTTAACCGCTTATATTTATGTCCCGTGACTGAGAAGGCTGCCCTTTCCACATTGGGGTCATTAATTTGTAGCCCAAACTATTCGGATGCTACAGACAGAAGTTGGCAATAAAGCGTTACCGACTTCAGGCGAGTCCTGTGGGGCTTGTGGGGGTCGTAGAGCAAAACGGAGAACACCATCGTGAAGGCCAAACCATTAGGATGTTACAGACGTTTTCGTGAGAAGACCGATTTTCTGCATGTCTCATGGTCTGAGACACCGCTGTAGCTCGGCCACCTTCCACCGCAGATGCGGAAGGCCGTGAAACGGATTTTAATAGAGATGTTTGTATTATGTTACTTAGATTGATGCACGGGTGCGTCAATAGACTTAAGGATTTAATGTCGGACCCTGCACGCGAAAGAAAATAAATAAATATGCCAGAAAACAATAGGCTAAGTGGATTTCGACTCATCATTACCGCATTATATTAGGCTCTATGGGACGTGCAAATTCATGCTTTCTCCCTCGGTCTAGAAATTCGACTGCAATCACAGCGCGCACAGCACACACACCCAGGTATCCAGAGGCGGGACAGACAGCAGTCTTTCAAACCAGCAGTGTCTCCCTGTTATCACTATTTTTGTGACTGGCAGGCGCCTGTCCTATCAATAGATTACTAGAAGATGCATATCGTTCATTCTAGCGGGAGAGGGCTTTGCAGACTATTTTTCTGACTAGCGAAATGAAAAGTAGCCTAGTTAATTTAAGCTGAAAAAGCCTCGACTCTGTAATTGGCTGTGTAGCCGTCAACCGGTGCTAGTGGAAAACACTGGTGTTCTCTGCAGTTGTACCCTAATCTCTTTACATTGCGCCACTGACTGCACTCCCAATTCCAAACCAAACTCTAGTCTGTATCCCCTACCCCTAAACACTGGTGAAGCCCTAAAGGAGTGGTTAGATATGAGCAATAATGGCACACATTTCAACTATCCCAAAAGAGTTCAAATTATACCCAATCCGTTGAGACGGCTGTGTGTGTTGCGGTGTGTTTCAGCTGCAGAACCTGGGGGTGAACCTGGCTAACATTGGTTTCAGCTACCTGACCATGGAGTCTGACAAGTTCATCTGCATCCGGGAGAAGGTGGGCGAGCAGAACCAGGTGGTGATCATAGACATGGCCGACCCCAATAATCCCAGCAGACGTCCCATCTCCGCTGACAGTGCTATCATGAACCCTGCCAGCAAGGTCATCGCCCTCAAAGGTAGGCTACCACCACGACCCCACAACCTTATGGTTGCCTTCCAAATGGCACTCAATTCCCTATGTAGCACACAATTTATGACCATGGCCCATAGGGCACTATGTAGGGAATAGGGTGCCATTTGGGACTCACACTATGACCATATGACCCCGCTCCCTGACCTGGGCTCCTTATTCCACCGGTGTAATAACAACAACAAAAACGCTCTGTTACAATGCACTCACTAAGTAGTTACTTGTTAATCCAATGCGGTTACTAGAGTAATTGCAGCATTACTACAGTACACAGGTATATGAGCAGCCTATTTCATCATGTTTGTTCTGAAAAAGTTCCCTAAAAACAATAGATGTGTCTGCTTTAGCGTGCATAGTATTCACACATATTTTAACATAGTTGTCAAAAGCAGTGTTGGGTGTATCTGTGTTATAATGCACTATTCCCTCCCATGCTATAAATACCAGGAGTCAGTGCACTCAGACATATTGCCTAAATGTACTAAATTGGTCATGTAAATGGATTTTCCGCCACTGCTTCTAGCCCTTAGAGCCACAACGCAAGCGCTTTAGCCTTCATGTCTGTATCGGTTTGCCTTACTTCTGATGCTTTCTCTTCAGGCTTTGCACAACTCTCTCTACCTCTCTTCCCCCTCGTTTTTTCTTTGACTGACTCTTTGCTTTCTTCCCCTTGCTTTCTGTCATCTATCAGAGGGTGAGTCTTTCTTTCTTTCTTTCTTTCTTTCTTTCTTTCTTTCTTTCTCTCTTTCTCTCTCTCTCTCTCTCTCTCCATGAAGTCTGCCTATCTCTCCTTCTTCATCTCTCTCTTCCTCTTTTTCTCTGACTGACTCTTGGCTTTCTTTCCCTTGCATTCTGTCTTGTCACCTCTCAGACGGTGAGTTCCTGTCTGTCTGCCTGTCCGTCCGTCCGTGGTGTCTTTGGTCATCATGTCTTTCTCATAAAAGCTTCACCACCTTCTTAACCCACTGAACTCATGTATTCTGGTCACTTCTGACAAGTAACCGGATCAATGAGACTGTTTTGTGGACAGACAGAGGAGCATTCGATTCTGTACATTTGAATCCACACATTGTAACTGTCCCACATGGTAACCCCCCACACCCCCTGACTGTGACCTCTCAAGATTTAGAACTTTTCAGTTTCAGTCAGAGTTCTCCCAAAACAGCCCCCTCCCCCACACGCACACCCTCACATACTTTTATGAGAACCATACACGTGTTAGCATGACCTGTTGTATGCTGGTAGACTGTGTCTGGTATGCACCATCAGATATCATACACACTGGGAGGTGTGTGTGTGTGTGTGTGTGTATGTATGTGTGTGTGTTAGGGCTGGGCAGTAAACCATAAAATAAATGATATAAGGGCATTCATTCACGGACTGGTTTGGATTTTTACTTTACCTTCTATAACTGTATTTTAATGTTTGAATTGTTAGATTAAATAATTCAGTAATGACTCGAAAAAATTATGGCAATCATCTGTTTTTATCGCTGGTGAGAAACTGCTAACAGCTGAGAAGAGAACTGCTAGCTAACTTGCAAGCACGTCAATAACAAACGTCTGACTACCCCTAGTGGCGGAAGTAAGAACTGCAATTGAAGTCAGAGGAGAATGATTGTTCTGTCAAGGATGTTTTGTTGTTGATGGGAATAGCGGCACACTAAGACAATGGAAACGTGACACAGTGTGTAAATGATAGCAAATTAGTGCAGGAAATGAAGAAATTGATTATAATGCTGGAAGAGAATGCTGGAATTGAACAAATAACTATGCAAATGGGAACCGTGGGCCATGTACCAGAGTTAGAGGCAACAAAAGAGGTCTATGCACTACCCATAAAGCATATTTAGAACTTTCATTACTCAAAAATGAGAAAAATACGGTGATATAATATTTTGCCCATATTGCCCAGCCCTAGTGTGTGTGTAAGAGGTTTTCGTCTCCAGCCCTAGTGTGTGTGTGTAAGAGGTTTTCGTCTCCAGCCCTAGTGTGTGTGTAAGAGGTTTTCATCTCCAGCACTAGATCTCACTCTACAGTGTACCAGGTATGTCGTACCTCTTCACCTACATGTTATAGTCTCTGTGAAACCAGTTCCGTTCCTTGCTCACTGTCTAAACCTGAAACTACAGTAATAGTTTCATCTTCAAATGCTGTCCCTTAGGCTTAGTTCCATTTAAACTGGTTGTGATATGGGAGGTTAGTAAAGTATGGAGTTTGATTTCCACACTGATTCCTCTCCGCATGCCAGAGACTAGAACAGTTCAGTAGTAGGCATCAACACTGATTCTAGTAGCCTTTTCTCACTTTTTCTTCTAAATAGTCTAAATAGCTATGCCTCTGTTAAGAATACTTGGCCCTGTGTGGCAAATTTGTATGTCTTTATTTATTGATTTACCTTTTATTTCACGACCTAGGAGATTGAGAACACATTCTCTTTTAAAGCAACAACCTGGGGAAGAGTTGCAAATCGGTCATTGAGCGTGTTATCTAGCTATCTCCATCCTCTTTATCCCCACTGCCTTCACTCTCTCACTGGACAGGGAAATAGAACACTTTTGACCCATCATAGAAATCCAGTTTGGCCAGTTTGCTGTGAACTTAAAGGGATAGTTTACACAAACTACAGATTTGTGCAAAGTACAAATCTCATGAATACCTAGAAAGAAGTCCATGATCCTGGATAGGCATCTAGCAACCCAAAGATAGAGTTCACTAGCTACAGTTTAGTATTAGCTTCATTCAGGTTCAGGGCAAAACAATGTGATGTGTCTCACTGTTTCCCCCCTCTCCCCTCCCTCTGCTCTCAGCTGCTAAGTGCCTGCAGATCTTCAACATTGAGATGAAGAGTAAGATGAAGGCCCACACCATGACCGAGGAAGTCATGTTCTGGAAGTGGATCTCTGTCAACACTGTCGCCTTGGTGACTGAAGTGGCTGTCTACCATTGGAGCATGGAGGGGGACTCGCAGCCAATCAAAGTGTTTGATCGTCACGCTAGTCTGGCCGGATGCCAGATCATAAACTACAGAGCAGACGAACAGCAGAAGTGGCTCCTCCTTATAGGGATCTCAGCACAGGTACACACACACTCTCCTTATGATCAGCCTTCTATTGTCTCACATACACACCCATACTTCACAGCGTGTGCACACATCAGACATACGGTATACGTTTTGTATTCTAAAAGCATCGTACTTCGGTCCTTTTCTAGCATGTTCAGATAGTGATGACATCCCCTCTTCTCTGTCCTGCAGCAAAACCGTGTGGTGGGGGCCATGCAGCTGTACTCTGTGGACAGGAAGGTGTCCCAGCCCATCGAGGGCCACGCTGCAGCCTTCGGAGAGTTTAAGGTGGAGGGCAACACCAAAGCCTCCACTCTCTTCTGCTTCGCTGTGCGCAGCCAGGCTGGGGGCAAGGTGAGAACCGGACACTGGGGGGGGGTATACAGGCATGGTGAACATTAATTCCATAACAAACCAGGACACCCTCTGTAAGCATTGTTTGTGACTGTAGAAACTGGAGGAAGCTTGTGGTTGACTCTTCTGAAGTCGAATGATGATGATGATGATTACTATATGGTCATAATGCAAAATGCATACGGTCAGTATGTGTGATTAGTATGTGGTCACTATGCTGACATGTGTGGTCATGTTATGTTCCAGCTGCACATCATAGAGGTGGGACAGCCGGCTACAGGGAACCAGCCATTTACTAAGAAGGCGGTTGACGTGTTCTTCCCTCCTGAGGCTCAGACAGACTTCCCTGTCGCCATGCAGGTAAGGACCCCTAAAGACCCACCAGGGAAGGACCCACTCAGGGTGCTTCTCTCAATGCCTGAATGAATGAATGAGTGAATGCAGCATATCAGTAGAGCCAGACTGAATCTGCTGGGAGGTTTTCTTTATTAATATTTAACCAGTACAACTGAAGCTGTTTGTTTTCTGTTCTCTTGGCAACACTTACTTACCAGTAACCTGCACACACATCTCTATGTTCAGGATTCTTTAACTATTAATAATAATAAATAATAATATAATAATATGCCATTTAGCAGACGCTTTTATCCAAAGCGACTTACAGTCATGCGTGCATACATTTTTGGTTATGGGTGGTCCCGGGGATCGAACCCACTACCCTGGCGTTACAAGCGCCGTGCTCTACCAGCTGAGCTACAGAGGACAACAGAGGACCACTATTAAAACATTTAACTGCCATTCAATAATTTTGATAAGACATTGGTGTTGTACACTGCTATGAAAAGGCCTAGGTGTCTTTGGCCCATACAGAGGGTATAATCTCTGTATCCCCTGTTTCTCTGTCCTCAGATTGGCACCAGGCACGGTGTGATCTACTTGATCACTAAGTATGGCTACATCCACCTGTATGACCTGGAGTCAGGAGTGTGTATCTACATGAACCGCATCAGCGCAGAGACCATCTTCGTCACCGCCCCCCACGAACTCACCTCCGGCATCATCGGGGTTAACAAGAAGGGACAGGTAAGAATGTCAGACCCATTAGAATTACAATATGGATGTATACAACAGGATCTCTGGTTATTTTGTTATGGGTGGATACCAGGGAAAGCATGTACAAATATACACATTATCCAGCTAAATATTTATATTTTGTTTTGTAATGAGTTTTTGTGTCATGTTCTTTCTTACGTTTATTGAAAATCATTTAAAAAAAATTGTTATTAATCCATGATTGATTGATTTGATTCATACATTTTCTGCATCCCCCCTCAGGTGTTGTCAGTGTGTGTGGAGGAGGAGAACATAGTGAACTATGCCACCAATGTGCTACAGAACCCAGACCTGGGCCTGAGGATGGCCGTGCGTTCTAACCTGGCCGGGGCTGAGGAGCTGTTTGCCAGGAAGTTCAACACACTGTTCGCCCAGGGCTCCTACTCCGAGGCTGCCAAGGTGGCCGCATCCTCACCCAAGGTAGGTCAGACCCCAGGACTAGGGGAGATGATCTGTTGGGTTGGTTTGCGCTGAAGGATGGTTGCAAAATTACGGTAACTTTCCTAAAATTTCCCAAAATCCTGGTGTGAAGATTCCTAGAATCAGGAGGGAATAAGCAGTAAATACGGAAACCCCCAACCAGCATTTCTGGTAAATCTGAGAATTTGGGGAAAGTTACTGGAATTTTGTAACCCTAGGAGGGGAAAATACAGCCTTTTAATGGATGCTCCTTAGCTTTGTTATACACTTAGCAACAATAACATTGAACTATCTTATCCTCTTCCTCTCCTCCAGGGTATCCTGCGGACAGCGGAGACCATCCGTAAGTTCCAGAGTGTGACAGCCCAGCCGGGCCAGGCTTCTCCCCTGCTGCAGTACTTTGGCATCCTGCTGGACCAGGGCCAGCTCAACAAGTTTGAGTCTCTGGAGCTGTGCAGGCCCGTGCTACAGCAGGGACGCAAGCAGCTGCTGGAGAAGTGGCTGAAAGAGGACAAGGTAGGACTGACCGGGGATGGAGCAGTGCACTGGGCAGCCTTGTTACAGTGCTCACACACAAGTCAAGACTAAGACTGTATGTAAACAGGAGTCCCTTACCAGGGTCCATAGAGACTTTCAATCGATTCCCTTTGTGCTTGTATATTTAGCCTGAAATTGCAGTATAGCTACAGTTTATTTGCCTAATGTGTATGTGTGTGTGTAGCTGGAGTGTTCTGAGGAGCTTGGTGACCTGGTTAAGGCAGTAGATCCTACTCTAGCCCTCAGTGTCTACCTCCGGGCCAACGTACCCAGCAAGGTGATCCAGTGCTTTGCTGAGACCGGACAGTTCCAGAAGATAGTGCTCTACGCCAAGAAGGTACACTTCACTCTGAGAATGGATGGACCTCTCTTTGGATGTGTTGCAAATGGCACCCTATTTCCTATATAGTGCACTACTTTTGACCAGGGTCCATAGGGCTAGTAATGCACTATGAAGGGAATAGGGTGCTATTTGGGACACACAACTCTCATAGTATCTAATAGCATTCTGTCATGATCATGATTGAATAAGACAACACTGTTTTAGTAGAACATTTGATTGATCTGAAGTACCTATTTTAAAAATGTCAGCTTGCCCATTTGTCTTGTCTTGTTGTTATGTGGACTCTCTCTCTCTCTCTCTCTCTCTCTCTTTCTCCCTCTTTCCTCTCCTAGGTGGGCTACTCTCCAGACTGGGTGTTTCTGTTGAGGAATGTGATGCGGGTCAGTCCAGACCAGGGTCTACAGTTCTCTCAAATGCTGGTCGCAGATGAGGAGCCCCTGGCCAACATCAACCAGGTAACACACGCACATAGCACTGATACACCTACATGCACTGGCCCACATGCACGCACGCCTGCATGAACACACACACTGCCCAGTGTGGGGCCTCCCAGTCTGTTATTCCTCCTTTTAAGGGCATATCAACTTTCCCCTCCTCCTCTGTCTTAACTGGCTCTGGCTAAAAGTTGTCCACAAGCATAGACCTATGGGCCCTGGCCAAAAGTAATGCACTATATAGGGAATATGGTGCCAATTTGGGATATACTCCTAGAATCAGCAGTTTAGAGGCAACTTCATCCAATCTAATCCAGCAATGCACTTCCTTATTCAGCAGGATAATGTCCCTGTGACTCTTGATTACCTCTTTCTCTACTGTTATTGGCTGCTAATGTCCCCCCTCTCTCTTGTGATTGGTGTAGATAGTGGATGTGTTCATGGAGGGAAGTCTGATTCAGCAGTGTACCTCCTTCCTATTGGACGCTCTGAAGAACAACCAGCCAGCCGAGGGACACCTACAGACACGCCTACTGGAGATGAACCTCATCCATGCCCCCCAGGTACACACACACACACCTTTCATAATGTCTGTTGTGTTTCTATTGGTGCAGTATGTGTTGCAACTGGTTCTGTGTGTATCCAGGTTGCCGATGCAATCCTTGGCAACCAGATGTTTAGTCACTATGACCGTGCCCACATCGCCCAGCTGTGTGAGAAGGCTGGACTACTACAGAGGGCTCTAGAACACTACACTGACCTGTTCGACATCAAACGGGCTGTCGTACACACTCACCTGCTCAACCCTGAGGTACGTAGGTGTATGTGGGGTGGGTTCAAATGTAACCTCTCTTGTTCTCTCCTCTCACTCTTGTGTGTGTGTGTGTGTGTGTGTTAACCCTCTCCTCTCTCCCTGTAGTGGCTGGTGAACTTCTTTGGCGCCCTGTCAGTAGAGGACTCAGTAGAGTGTCTTCGGGCCATGTTGTCAGCCAACATCAGACAGAACCTTCAGCTGTGTGTCCAGGTGGCATCTAAATACCACGAGCAGCTGGGAACAAACGCCCTGGTGGAGCTCTTTGAGTCCTTCAAGAGCTACGAGGGTACGTCTGGGTCTTGCTTCTCTTATGTTTTAAAACGTGTCAGCTTGTGGTCCAGCTGTTAGAGCCGCAGACCCAGGCACACATGCACAGCCTAGGATACTAGAGCCGAGGCTACCATATGTTTTCACAGGGAAACTGTGTTCTTCCTCTCCCAGGTCTGTTCTACTTCCTGGGCTCCATAGTGAACTTCAGCCAGGACCCTGACGTCCATTTTAAATACATCCAGGCGGCCTGTAAGACAGGGCAGATCAAGGAAGTGGAGCGCATATGTAGAGAGAGCAACTGTTACGACCCGGACAGGGTCAAGAACTTCCTCAAGGTACGAGGGCTACCCTAGCAGTGTTGGTTGGGTGAACGTTTATTTGTAAGTCGCTCTGGATAAGAGTGTCTGCTAAATTACTCAGATGTAAAAAAAATTATAATAATAAAATAAGTACAAATGTTTAGCACAGTCGTTAGTCTGGAAGACTACAAACCAGGTTCACTAGCATTCAGTTACATGTAAGATCGGAAATTACATGTACCAGACTGAATTCTCATCTTTCACAGTTGTTTTATGGGATTTCAGCTTCCTTTTACAAATGCAAGAAAATGCTAATGAAATGTAACTATTGATGTTCTGTGTTGCCTCTCTCTCTCTCCCATCAGGAGGCTAAATTGACAGACCAGCTGCCTTTGATCATTGTGTGTGACCGCTTTGACTTTGTCCATGACCTGGTGCTCTATCTCTACCGCAACACTCTGCAGAAGTACATAGAGATCTACGTTCAGAAGGTAAAAGCCATCAGCCTGGCAGCAGGCACAGTGAGGAACACAGCACTGCAGGGAAGGAAGATGAGAAATGTCAAGATACCTTTTTGTTGGTTTTACCAATAGCACTATCCCATAATTAATTTTGCTGTAATTACCATTGCCTGACATTGTCATTGCCTCGCATTGACGTTTGTGTAGGTGAACCCCAGCCGTCTACCTGTGGTGATAGGAGGTCTGTTGGATGTAGACTGTGCTGAAGACATCATTAAGAACCTGATCATGGTGGTGAGAGGACAGTTCTCCACTGATGAGCTGGTGGCAGAGGTGGAGAAGAGGAACAGGTACAGACACATCACTTACGCATGTGGTCTCCAACATTGTCGGCTCCTATACTTCAAATGGGGAGAACACTTTGTCAGAACTTTCAGGCCTGTTCTTTCCCCCTGGTGAGGCAATGCCTCAATGATCCCAGACAAAATGTTTCAAGAGGGTTTCTCAAAAGGAGATTTTGTGTGTGTTCCAGATTGAAACTGTTGTTGCCATGGCTTGAGTCTCGTATCCACGAGGGCTGTGAGGAGCCAGCTACCCATAATGCCTTGGCTAAGATCTACATTGACAGTAACAACACCCCGGAGCGCTTCTTGAAGGAGAACACCTTCTACGACAGCGCTGTAGTGGGGAGGTATTGTGAGAAGAGAGATCCCCACCTCGCCTGTGTCGCCTATGAGAGGGGCCAGTGTGACATGGACCTTATCAAGGTCTGAACACACACCACACACACACACACACCACACACACCCAAGGGAGATGACTATGATGCACTGATTGATTTGGTTTCATTGTGCTCTGTTGTAGGTGTGCAATGAGAACTCCCTGTTCAAGAGTGAGGCTCGCTACCTGGTCCGACGGAAAGACCCAGAACTATGGGCCAACGTTCTAGAGGAGAACAACCCTTATAGACGCCAACTCATAGACCAGGTAAGTAGAATACCCTCTGATAACACTATGTTGGTATCTCTGATCTGTATGTCCCTGTGTTCTGATCTGTGTCTCCCTGTGTTCTGATCTGTATCTCCCTGTATTTGCCTGTGTTATGACCTGTGTTTCATTGTGTTTCCCAGGTGGTGCAGACAGCTCTGTCAGAGACCCAGGACCCAGAGGAGGTGTCTGTGACGGTCAAGGCCTTTATGACAGCTGACCTGCCCAATGAGCTCATCGAACTACTGGAGAAGATTGTACTGGACAACTCAATCTTCAGCGAGCATCGGTCAGTCACCATGCACGCACACACAAACACTTTTCAAACACTTTACTTGGCCTCACAGTTAAGCGTTGAGGTTGAAAAGACTCAAATATTTCAAATGTTCTACGAATACCTGTAGTGGAAGTCTTATCTAGCCTCTGTGTATCTTCTCTGTTTCTCCCCCAGAAACCTCCAGAACCTGCTGATCCTGACGGCCATCAAGGCAGACCGGACGCGTGTGATGGAGTACATCAACCGCCTGGACAACTACGACGCCCCAGACATTGCTAACATCGCCATCAGTAACGAGCTCTTCGAGGAGGCCTTCGCCATCTTCAAGAAGTTTGACGTCAACACCTCCGCCATTCAGGTTAACAAGATTCTGAATATAATACAAATATTTAGCTAATCATTGTACCCTCTTTATTTCAAAGCACCAATAATACTTTTCTTTACTTTACTTTTCTTTCTGCACCTTACAAATATTTTATCATTGGACCTCTTTATTTACTTTTCTTTGTGCTACTTACTCATTCACACAGCATTTTCATACTGACCAACTGTCTCTCTAGGTCCTGATCGAGCATATCAGTAACCTGGACAGAGCCTATGAGTTTGCAGAGCATTGCAATGAGGCTGCAGTATGGAGTCAGCTGGCCAGAGCCCAGCTCCAGAGAGACCTTGTTAAAGAGGCCATTGACTCCTACATCAAAGCTGATGACCCGTCAGCCTACATGGAGGTGGTCAGCGCTGCCAGCAAGAACAGTAAGACAACCCATCACCATAACTAACCTGCACTGTGTGAGAGACAGGAACATGGAAAAGCAAGGACACTGAGGCATTAGTCGGGATAAATCCAAAAGGGCAGTAGTGGGGATAAGTCCAAAAAGAGTTCACTTGAAGCCTCCTATGCACTGTATGTGTGCATAATGTATATAATTTATGATGTGTGTGTGTGTATAATGTGTGTATTGTAGATAACTGGGAGGACCTGGTGAAGTTCCTTCAGTTGGCTCGTAAGAAGGCCAGAGAGTCGTATGTAGAGACAGAGCTCATCTTTGCTCTGGCTAAAACTGGTAGACTGGCCGAATTAGAGGAATTTGTCAGCGGCCCTAACAACGCCCATATACAACAGGTAAATGTGTCAAATACATACAAAATGCACATTTATCAACATGTAACGTTTTGTTCACTGAGACCTTTGGTTTCAACTTTGAACTCTCACTCTCCATTGATTCCTCCCTTTCCATCTCACCCTCTCTTTCTCCTCCTGCAGGTGGGAGATAGGTGTTATGAAGAAGGGATGTACGATGCTGCCAAGCTGCTGTATAATAACGTGTCCAACTTTGCCCGCCTGGCATCCACGCTGGTACACCTAGGAGAGTACCAAGCTGCTGTGGACAGCGCCAGGAAAGCCAACAGCACACGCACCTGGAAGGAGGTACATCTAAACATTCTTACACACACATGTTATGCTGTACGTGTAAGTGATAGATGGAATCTCCATTTGTTGGGTTGTGTTTATCATGATTTAGCTCGATCTCTCTCTCTCAAGGTGTGTTGTGCGTGTGTGGATGGGGAAGAGTTTCGATTGGCTCAGATCTGTGGTCTACACATTGTCATCCACGCTGATGAACTGGAGGAGCTCATCAGTTACTATCAGGTGACTACCCTGTACCGTTTACCTGCTGATGCCCTCAATAGTTTACTATCAAGTAAATACCCTGTATCAGTCACCTGCTGATGCCCTCTATAGTTTACTATCAGGTAAAGGGAATGTTTTCAGATAGTTTTGGTACAGTGTCTGTGTTTGTGGTTAACTCATGTTTGTGTCTATGTGTATCAGGACCGGGGCTACTATGAGGAGCTGATAGCCCTGTTGGAGGCCGCGTTGGGTTTGGAGCGCGCTCACATGGGCATGTTCACAGAGCTGGCCATCCTCTACTCCAAATTTAAACCCCAGAAGATGAGAGAACACCTTGAACTCTTCTGGTCCCGCGTTAACATCCCTAAGGTGTGTCTCTCTCTAAATAAAACTATTGTAAATATTTATATTTTCCCATATCTGTCATGTCTATGTGACCTCACTTGCTGTGGTTGTCCAATCAGGTGCTGCGAGCGGCAGAGCAGTCCCACCTGTGGGCGGAGTTAGTGTTTCTGTATGATAAATACGAGGAATATGACAACGCTGTCCTCACGATGATGTCACATCCTACTGAGGCATGGAAGGAGGTGCAGTTCCAGGACATCATTGCCAAGGTAACATGACCTCGTCAGTCCTCACTCACAAAATAGTTGAAAACCTCACTGAAGGGCTAAAGGTATTCTAACTACAACTGTAGCCAAGCTCTATCTCATTTTCTAATTCTTTCACCTCTCTCCACAAGGAACTTCATTGTGTTGTATGACTCTTTCTAGGTGGCCAATGTGGAGCTGTACTACAAATCCCTTTCCTTTTACCTGGACTACAAACCTCTGCTGACGAACAGCCTTCTGACCATACTGTCACCACGGTTAGACCACAGCCGCACGGTCACCTACTTCACCAAGGTAATCAATCAAAACCCGGAATTGACTGAAAAACATGATCACACAATACAACACTGCAGATTTAGCAGCAACACAAGACCAAATAATATGACGTGTGTGTCTCCAGGTGAACCAGTTGAAGTTGGTAAAGCCTTACCTGAGGTCAGTCCAGAGTCATAACAACAAGGGAGTCAACGAGGCCCTCAATAACCTACTGACAGAGGAGGAGGATTACCAGGTGAGGGAGTGTGTGTGTGTTATGGTTACGCCCTTATGTTGTCCTATGGCATTATATTTTGTGGTCTCCAGTAAGCATTACTTGCGTGTCTGTGTTGTCCATAGGGTCTGAGGGCGTCTATCGATGCATATGATAACTTTGACACCATTGGTTTGGCCCAGAGACTGGAGAAGCATGAACTGATTGAGTTCAGACGCATCGCAGCATACCTCTACAAAGGTAACAACCGCTGGAGACAGAGCGTGGAACTCTGCAAGAAGGACAAATTATACAAGGTAAACATTTTTGGGGGAATACTAGTTGTTCCTGCCAAACCAGCACCTGGATCCAGACGCACTGCTGTGCACAGGGTTTTTTACTTCTTGTTTTGCACTGTAAATATTTTGTGGGACCCTGTCACACTTCACTCTACTTTGACTAGAGCCTGATGGGGGCACTGTTTCGCTTTGGAGGAGGGAAATTGTGAATATTTAGTCAACTGCAACCTGTTGAAATAAGTGTCTTCCTTCAGTTTTCTCCTCCGTAGCTTTTCAGCTTTGGAATGATATGTAACCACTGGTGCAACATCTGTGAGAATCAAAATGTTCCCATGTTTCATCAATCATTCAATCCATCCATCCATCCATCCATCCATCTCTTCCCCTGTCAGTCTGTCTCAAGATGGGATGCTGTATGCTGCAGAGACACGACTGCGGTCTCAAATCAATCAATCTTTTAATCAATCAATCAACCCCCCTCTTACTGTGTGTGTTTGTCAGGATGCAATGCTGTACGCTGCTGAGTCTAACGATGCTGAGCTGGCTGAGACCCTGCTGCAGTGGTTTTTGGAGGAGGGAAGGAAGGAGTGTTTCGCTGCCTGTCTGTTTGCCTCCTACGACCTGTTGCACCCTGATGTGGTGCTGGAGCTGGCCTGGAGACACAACATCATGGACTTTGCCATGCCATACTTCATCCAAGTCATGAGGGAGTACCTCACCAAGGTCAGTCCTGCTCCAAACACAGCAAGCGCATCGTGTGTCCCAAATGGCACCCTATTCTCTATATAATGCACTACTTCTGACCAGAGCCCTATTGGCCCTGGTCAAAAGTAGTGCACTATATAGAGAATAGGGTGCCATTTGGGACGTACACCAAATGTTAATTTCAGTGGGTGAAAATGTAGTAAGCTAAATAATGGATTTCTTCCTGCTAACTTAACAGGTACATTTTTGCAGATATCTTTCTCTTCCTTTAAGAAACAGACAGTTGTCCTTGACCTTCTCTCTGTAGGTATTGTAAAAGCAGACAGGGTTTAGAGATTAATAAATACTTTTGGCAATACAAATGAAAATAGTGGAAAGTTTACTTAAATATGGCGATAACGCTGCTAGAGAAAGCTTATTTTGTATTTCTTCACTTTGTGTTTGTAATTAAGTTAAAACATGAGACACTCTTTAAGTCGGGAAGACTAGCATTCCTCTAGAACAATATCTAGTAATGACACCACTTCCTATAACCTTTGACCCCAATATATGTGTGGTCACCTCTGTGGGTTCTCTTCCAGGTTGATGAGGTTGCGGAGAAGGTGACGGTCTCTGGCTCTCTTTATTTATCTCCTTTTTGTTCTGTCTGTTTTCTGTTCTAACATAGACCCTAGGTTTCTGATGTAGGAACCTAGAATGGACTTGTATGTAGACTGAGAATCCTTAACTGAGGGCTGGCCAGTCCTGGTCCTTTAGAGTGTCACAGGGGGTGTAGGGTTCTGTTCCAGTCCAACACCAACCTACCTGATTAAGCCTAATGTCTTTCTAGATTGAAGACTGAATCAGATGTGTAAGAGCAGGGCAACAAAAGCCATGCTCACACTCAACCCCCTAGAACCAGGGCTGGCCACCCTTAGCCTACTGGGACCCCCCCCCCCTGGTCTCTCCTCTAACTGATAATCCCAGACTGTTTGCTCCTGGTTAACAGTAACACATGATAAAGGTCCTGGTTAACAGTAACACATGATAAAGGTCCTGGTTAACAGTAACACATGATAGAAGATGGAACAGTATGATAGAACAGCAACACATGAAAGAAGGTGCTGCACTATAATCCTCCACATTAGTAGTCAGCTAGCCTGAGTGACAATCTGTTTGTTCTACCATGCCAACGCCTTGTCACTTATTTGGCCTGACTAATGACCGCAATGGAGTTGGCAAGAGCACAAACAGATCTGGGACCAGGCTAGTAGTTAGCAGCTCCAGGACTGCAGTGTCTGCTGGATTCCTATGTCTGCCTTTAAACTGATCAGTGATTTGCCAGAGAGCATGCTGTACTCCCCTAGTTAGATGAGCAGCAGGTGAAGAGCACCAGACACTTGGCCCTCCCTGGAGGACTTGAGTCGAAGCCCCGTGCTGCACACACAGTTCTGTCGGAGTATTCTCATATAGCTTTAACAGCTATGTACAGTAACACCGTAGTGCACAATACCACATGTTGAGAAGCATCCCCTAAGTATACAGCCACTAGCTAGCTGTACAGCCACTAGAGAACCTAGTGCCCTACTTTTGACCAGAGCCATAAAAGTAGTGCACTGTATAGGGAAAAGGGTACCATTTGGGATACACACCATTAATTAGCTTTCTATACATGTTAATGATGTTATTTATCAGAGGAGGCACATACTCCCTTGTAGTATTATTTTCTGCTGCTGAAATTCTTACCATTCACACTGCCAGTTTATTTTGTAGTTATAACATTCTAATTCTTCAGTTCGTTTTAGTTAATTGTCTGTACAGACAAGTCACATCTTCACATGGAGCTATTATTACTCAAAACAGAGATTCTAAATGGCAAAAATAGACAATTTGGAATAACTTATTTAATTATTTAATTATATGACTTTATTACAATACATGAATTACGTTAAACCATTTCTGTTTGCCTCTTGAATACATCAGAAACCTTGCTTGATTTGCTTTATTTAGCCTTTATTAGACACTGTACTGCTCACACTTCTGAAGCATTGTCTGCGAAGATGGCTGCACGTTTACTTGAGCAATTAGCAGTTCACTTTACCACTTACAGTTTCAAAAAGATGCATGCTCTTAACCAAGCAAAATACTTTTGATAAACCGCTCTTGATGAGTTGATGAAATATTGCATTTTGTTAGGCAAGGAGTGCCCTGTAGCTGAAGCATGTTAAGTTGTGATTTAGGTTTGTCTGTTTTGCTCCTGGACTGGGATGTATTTGCATTTTCTAGGCTTGAATAAATGTGTCAGCATCTTGGCATGGGCCAAGCTTCTCCACCACAGAGAATACACAATTAACTTTCACAAGCCCTCCTGTATACAGTGCTTCTAGAGTAGTTTAAAGATGCTCCCTCACCTGTAAGGAAAACTGTAGTTTCTCACCAATCCCGCATGGCATCTTCTCTAAGATGTAGAAATAGATACTAGATAGATACTAGTCTATAAAGTCTGATATTGAAAGGTGAAGTACAATATTATGCATATTGTTGTCTTCATGACAAAAGTTAACCTCACCAATAAAATATTATCTGAATTGATCTCTGTAGAACATTCAGAGATTTTTTTTTTTTTTTTGAAAACGCCAGTTTTTTATTGTAGTGAGCCCATCCATTAGGCGACTGACTGGCTTTTCTCTCTGACCTCTGTCTTACCCTCTGTTCTCAGGTGGACAAACTGGAGGAGTCAGAAAGCCAAAGGAAGACAGAGGAAGAAGTTACAGAACCCACTCCCATAGTTTTCGGTAGGTTCGGTAATGCAGTTTATATGATACATTCCAAATCCCAAACACACTCCTGTCCCTCTGCCCTGGTTCCTTCTAGCCTATTAAAAGGCTTGGTTAAGCTTTCATATCCATGAGGGGAATCAGTTGGCATAGGGAGGGGAATGAGTATGGGAATTTGAGTGCAACGCAAAAAGCCAGCTGTTTATTATTGATGAAATGGTAACAATTCTGTATGTTTAACCGTGTGTGTGTGTGTGTGTGTGTGTACATACAGGTCAGCAGCTGATGTTGACGGCAGGCTCTGCTCCAGTGGCTCCCCAGCCAGGATACCCAGGAGGCTACGGATACGCTGCCCCAGGCTACTCCCCCCAGCCCCCCTACAGCTACAACATGTAGACCACCTCTACCCCACCCAGCCCCCTAGGGCTACAACATGTAGACCACCTCTACCCCACCCAGCCCCCTAGGGCTACAACATGTAGACCACCTCTACCCCACCCAGCCCCCTAGGGCTACAACATGTAGACCACCTCTACCCCACCCAGCCCCCTAGGGCTACAACATGTAGACCACCTCTACCCCACCCAGCCCCCTAGGGCTACAACATGTAGACCACCTCTACCCCACCCAGCCCCCTAGGGCTACAACATGTAGACCACCTCTACCCCACCCAGCCCCCCCACGGCTACAACATGTAGACCACCTCTACCCCACCCAGCCCGCCTACGGCTACAACATGTAGACCACCTCTACCCCACCCAGCCCTCTAGGGCTACAACATGTAGACCACCTCTACCCCACCCAGCCCCCCCACGGCTACAACATGTAGACCACCTCTACCCCACCCAGCCCCCTAGGGCTACAACATGTAGACCACCTCTACCCCACCCAGCCCTCTAGGGCTACAACATGTAGACCACCTCTACCCCACCCAGCCCGCCTACGGCTACAACATGTAGACCACCTCTACCCCACCCAGCCCTCTAGGGCTACAACATGTAGAGCACCTCTACCCCACCCAGCCCGCCTACGGCTACAACATGTAGACCACCTCTACCCCACCCAGCCCCCTAGGGCTAAACTAAGTCTTCGTTCCTAATGGTACCCTATTCCCTGTATAGTCAACTACTTTTGACCAGGGCCCATATGGCTCTGGCCTAAAGTAGTGCAGTATATATAGGCCATAGGGTGTCGTTTGGGACGCAGATCATGTAGACCTTAAGGTCCCGGTAATTCTACCTGGAGCTCCTAACACACCTCCCTCGGCCAACCTCAGGCCCCAACCTGAACCACACTTACCCTGCACTGGGATACACATACACATAGAGCTTGATTATGGATTCTATATGTATTCCCAGCCTTGAAACCCCTGATACACCTAATCTCACTACTCTGAGACACACCTAGCCCACCTATGGACACTCCTAACCCCCACACCCAAATCTCTCAACCAAAAAGACCTCCACTTTGCTCCCACCTCCTCTCGCTCCCACCTCCTCTTGATCCCCCATCCCTCTCCAATGGACTAGGGTTCTTCAATTCTGGTCCTGGAGGGCCGAAACACCTCTGTTTTTCATCCTCTCCTTCTAATCAGGGGCTAATTCAGACCTGGGACACCAGGTGAGTGCAATTAACTACTAGGTAGAAATAAAAAACAGAAGTGTTTCGGCCCTCCAGGACCGGAATTGAAGAACCCTGGACTAGAGCAAGGCTAACTGACCCCGCTACTTAGGCTGACCTGACCAGCCCACCCGCCATTCACCACCGCACAGCATGACGACAGCGCTTAGCTCCTAGAGAAAATAACTAATAAGACGTAGCTAACGTACAGTACACCTCTCTGTCCAGGTATTCTATTCATGTTCTATAGACTTTATCAACCATAGAACAGCTCTTTTTTTTTTTTTTTTATCATTATTTTTTCTAGAGATTATAATATAGCACTGATGGTACAGAGACTTTGTTACTGAGGAGCTAGAGAGGGGGCGGGTGAAGGGGGCGCAGCACCGAGTGCCCCCACCCTCTCCTAAGCACTGCTAGGCCTTATACAGGAGGAGGTTTCACATTTGAGTCATTGTTCACGTTTGTTTCAAGACTGTTTCTGTGCAATAGAGATCTAAACAGGTACCATGTGTTGGAGATGCAACTCTATACAGTACTATACTGGGGTTATGGTGTACTGACTGTGTGTAGTTTATCAAGCATGTAGGGATCTGTTGACAACACCAAGACTGGGAAGGTTTGCTATGTTCCTCCTCTCTCCTAGAGTCGTATTATCTGATAATAACCAAGTCAAGATGGACGTTGGCTCTCTCCACTTTATACTGTGATGTATGGTACAGGATCCCACAGCTCTGGTTGATGATGATGATGTGAAACATAACTGCGATATGCTGATGTCTGTGCATGTGCTGCCAAACATATAATGCGCTAACAATGCAATCAGGAGCACAATTTCCATGTTACACATATACCAAGTATTACCTATGTTGTGTTCAAAACTAAACAAATGTATTTTGAAGACTTTACTGTCTCACCACTGACAACAACTAACAGAATGGTGAAGAAACTCCAATGTTACACAGAGAATAAAAACATACTAGAGGAATATAACTCGTATGTATCCCTGTACCAGTGATTCAGAGTTATAAATTAATGTACTGAAAAAACAGTGTATAATTTAAGATATGTTGCGATACTTAAATAATCAAATAAGTCCAACATTATGGAATAACATAGTGTATTGTCTATAGTGTATTGTTGTAGTCTTAAGCATTATTATGATACTTTTTTAAAGAAAATGACAAAATACAAAAAGAGCAGAATGCAAACATAAACTATTCAGCATGATTGCTTGCTGCAGCCATCATCCTGGGGTTTGTTTTCTTCCTGTTCAAGTAGAACCTGTCTGAAAAATGTTCTGGAAAACTATCGCCAGGGTTTATGGGTAAATCTGGCCTCATGCATCCGGACAGACAGACGGCCCTGTCCACTGTTGTCCATTGGATCCTGAGCTATACCACGACATTGTAAAAACGTTGGATTGGGGTTTTGTAGGGAAACTAAATCTAAGCTGTGTACAAACACTACCCTATCTGCACAAGTCATGCTCTCTGAAGGGTAATAAAGTTTACACACACATTATCTGTCTGTCATCATTTAGAAGGAACTTGGATGTCTATTTGGTAATATGTGTTTGCATTGTCATTCTATCAACCCTGGGTTTTACAAAGAACCTTTGGTCATAAGGCTGATAAAACACTGTCTGACAGTCACAATGGTTAATCTCAGCTAATGACACTGTTCTGACTGTTCATTAAATGTTATGTCATTTTTATATTATGTGTCCCTTTATGATGAAGGGTTTAAGTCAAGTGTTTGAATGGAGTAAGTTGACAATGCAATCTGACTTACTCAGTTCACAGGTCATTCCCAAACTTCCTTGATCTGGTTTGGTGTTGTTTTTTTCTCCACTTCCTTCTAAGATGTTCTTGCTTCTTTTAGTTTTGACAATGCAATCAATACTATACAATCTATATCTCCACTGGAAACAGACGTCAGTTCAGCATCTACACTGAACAAAAATATAAACGCAACATGTAAAGTGTTGGTCCCATGTTTCATGAGGTAAATTAAATTAATCGTAGAAATGTTCCATACTCACAAAAAGCTTATTTCTCTAAAATGTTGTGCACACATTTGTTTACATCCCTATTAGTGAGTATTTCTCCTTTGACAAGATAATCCATCCACCTGACAGGTGTGGCATATCAAGGAGCTGATTAAACAGCATGATCATTACAAAGGTGCACCTTGTGCTGGGGACAATAAAAGGCCACTTTAAAATTACATTTACATTACAAGTTTTGAGGGAGTGTGCAATTGGCATGCTGCCTGCAGGAATGTCCACCAGAGCTGTTGCCAGATAATTACTCTACCATAAGCTGCCTCCAACGTCGTTTTAGAGAATTTGGCAGTACGTCCAACCGGCCTCACAACCGCAAACCACGTGTAACCACGCCAGCCCAGGACCTCCACATCCGGCTTCTTCACCTGTGGGATCGTCTGAGGTGGGGTGGGAGGGGTGCTGAGGAGTATTTCTGTCTGTAATAAAGCCCTTTTGTGGGGAAAAACTCATTCTGATTGGCAGGGCCTGGCTCCACAGTGCAACCCTGCCCAGTCATGTGAAATCCATAGATTAGGGCCTAATGAATTTCTTTCAATTGACTGGTTTCCTTTTATGAACTGTAACTCAGTAAAATCTTTTGAAATTTTTGCATGTTGCGTTTATATTTTTGTTCAGAGTAGTTTTGATTTATATTTGAGTTGTCAACTAACATGAATTCAACAAAACATATTCACCATTTAATTCGATTTAGGTTCAAAGTTGGGTGAAAAAAATATGAAATGCCCTTAGGTTGATGACTTTCTGCAAATCCACGTTGATTCAACGTCATCACATTGTTTTGGGGGGTTGAAATGACGTGGAAACAACACTGATTCGACCAGTGGGCCGGGTGCCAGACTTTCTGCACTATCCAACTTGCCTTGGCGAAATTCTCTGGCAGCCTAGCTACTCCTATGACATGACAACCATAGTCAGGGGAGTTGGTGAAAGCACATACAGTGGGGTCCAAAATTATTTGCACCCTTGATAAAGATGAGCAATAATTACTGTATAAAATAAATAATTGTATGCTCAACAAAAATGTTAATTATATTATTTTATACTAATACAATTGCTCAGAGAAAAATTTAGTTTAACAAGTAATACTTTTTTTTCTCAAAAAGGGAGGGGTCAGAATTGTTGACACCCCTAAAGATTCTTATAAATAAAGTATTCAAAAGTTTAGTATTTGTTCCCATATTCCTAGCAAGCATTATTTTGTGCCCAACAGAAATGAATAGTAAATCATGTATTGTGTCATTTTGGAGTCACTTTTATTATAAATAAGAATAGAATATGTTTCTAAACACTTGTACATTAATGTGGATGCTACCATGATTACGGATAATCCTGAATTAATCGTGAATAATGATGAGTGAGAAAGTTACAGATGGTTAAAGATCATACCCCCAAGACATGCTAACCTTTCACCATTACCAATAACATGGGAGGTTAGCATGTCTTGGGGATATTATCTTTGACCCTCTGTAACTTTCTCACTCATCATTATTCACGATTCATTCCGGATTATCCGTAATCATGGTAGCATCCACATTAATGTACAAAGTGTTTGGAAACATATTCTATTCTTGTTTACAATAAAAATGACACAATACATTATTTACCATTAATTTCTATTGGGCACAAAATGATCTGAAACCCAACCAAAACAAACAGCAAATGCATCCAATAAGTTTGTAGAGTCACAAGCTTGATGTAGTCATTGCGTGCCAGGAATATGGGACCAAATACTAAACTTAAATACTAAACCTTTATTTATAAGAATCTTTAGGGGTGTTCATTTTGATCCCTACCTTTTGAGAAATAAAAATATTACTTGTTCAACAAAATCTCTTTCTCTAAGCAATTGTATTAGTATAAAATAATATGATGATACAATATAGCTCAGTATTAGAATTATTTATTTTATAAAGTCATTATTGCTCATTTTTTATCAAGGGTGTCAATCATTTCGGACCCCACTGTATGTCTGTGATCAGGCCAGACTACTCAAAGGAAAGTCTTTACTCTCTAGTAGCACTGTTCTGGGACCAGTCCTCTGAAACAGTCATGACTCTCCTGATGGTCTGTCTGATGACGGTCTCTGACCAAAACATCAGGTAATGTTTTTAACTTTGGATTTGCAATAAATAATATATTTCTATAATGGAGAGAGTGTTGTGCCTCAACTTCTGATGCCACAGTCCTGAGGGTCACTAGTTGGAGCTGAGGAGCAAAACTGTCCCTGGATCAGTGGGGGTAGAAATGTACTTCTGCACTTCGTCCTCATCTTGGGAACAGGATCAGATGGAGAAACGGATTAAACATTCTCTATGTCCACCTGTCATAGTAGGCCTTTATGTACACCTGTGGTAGTAGGCAGGCCTTCTGTACAGGCTACATCACTTCAATTCAAAGTAGCATCTGTTCATCTCCATTATCAGAATATAAAAAAGTGAAGAAATGTGATTATGGTAAATTAATTGTTCATGTAAGCATAGGTCTAATTTGTAAATGAGGTTAGGAACAAAATAAAATGTTTGGTTTGTGGTTAAATTTATTTTGATATGATTTTTCTATTCATAGCAAGGCAAAGAAATCTGTCTCAATATTGTTTTGGTTGCATCCTTCTCATGGATGTAGCATATAGGGATAGATGGATGTCACTGGGGCACACCACTTGATTGATGGTGTTTTGGGTCTGAAGCTCCTTTGTACAGCCTTGACCACATCTCTCTCGCTCTCTCGCTCTCTCTCTCTCTCTCGCTGAGCAGGGTGACAGCAGGGTTTAGGAGGTTAGTAACATTATGCTTTCTACTGGGGCTGAAACATAATTTACATATCTGTGTTTGTTTGCTGAACTGGGGTATTTACAGTATGTTATGCTAATGTAGCGTTCCACTTTATAGCGAGGTTTGCGCGTGCAAAGATGTGAGACAGACCCGCCCTTCTCCTGGTGTGGAACCAAACTGCCCCGTCTCTCCTCCCTCGGCTACAGGATATATATGCTTTCTCTCCTCGCACGACTGGCAGCTGTGTAGTAGCCTACTGTCCACATACAGCGGAGGTCTGAAGGCTACACACAGCATCACTGGTCAGACAGCATCACAGCGAAATTGATCAGTCCTTGTTCTTGGTTTCCATGCACTGAACGTTATAATAACCAGAAACTAGTTTTGAGGACAAAATAACAGTTTCGTAGACTTACTTTTATATCTAGATAGATATTTGTTAGATTATTTTTTTACAATGGAAGGAAACAGTAAATTCATCAGCCCCTTTCACAGACCACGGTGTCTGGCGGCTGCAGCACCTGGAGGAAAAGCCAAATTAACTCACCCAGGGAAGGCGATTTTGGCAGGTAAGTTTTGTAATCCTTTGTTCAGATAGATATGCTTTTAAATTTTTGTGATACACGGTTTAATGCTTTTACTTGATAGAGAATCGGCGTGGGTAGAGCATCAGCCTGTAGAATAAAGTAACATTGTTTTCAGACCATGTCACTTTCAGTTGACAGCCAGGGGTGGTAAATTATGTGCGGCGGATGGTGTTTCATTGGTTAGTAGCGGTGCAAGAAGCAAGCGCGTCCATGTGATTGAGAACTGTCATGTTGTATTGTGTTCAACAGTTCATTCACAATAAAATATAGAATATGGTAGTCCTAGTTATTAATATCAGTTTCGCATGCAGTGTTTGCATTTCACTAAAGATGGGATTGGCTTGGGCTGCCTGTAGAGCGCATGACAAAATAGTGAGACTGTTTAGACTAGTAGCCTACTGGCTTTATCATTTATTTATTTTAAATGTTCTACTTAATATGATTTAGAATCTAATTAATATGATTTAAAATGGATGATTATGAGATTATCTCATGATCTTTTCTGTAACTGACAGTGGTAACATGCTCTAGCCTACTAATAGTATAGAGCAGAACTGCCTGGTTATGAGAGAACACCACAGAACAAACACTCCTCAGTTTTCCCCCTTAGTGGTAGACAGTAGCCACTCAGTTACAAGGACATTATGTTATGATAGACAATTCATTCATGTTATTGTGCAGTTTAACTGAGATGACAAAAAGCATTTGTTGCAGCTCCATCTGTCCAGTTAGCAGACCAAAGCATGTAGTTCCCACTCTGATTCCCTGTTCTTTTTAGGCAGCAGATACAGTCATTATTATGGGGTGTGTCCTCTGAAAATGATTCCACACTGTGCAATTCAAACCAATAACCCTACAATTGGACTGGAATGTATTTTAAGTAAAACCACCCAAAACCACCACGTCACTCTCTGAAGGAAGACAAAAACAAGCATTGAATGAGGATCAAATATAGAAACCCAAACACTGTGGACTGAACAGGAGAATGTCTCTAAAATGAGGTTTGAAAAGCTCAGATGTCTACCTAGTAGTAGTAGTAGCCAATGATGTATATAAACCCTGTACTGCTGATGCTATCTATTGGCTGTTGAGAGGCTTTGAAGCCACCAGTCAGCCATATTGGCACTCCCCCCCAGTAGGAGCAGTTCTCCATAGGAATGGATGGATTTCTACAGTGTTTCAATTAAGTGTTTCAAGGACAAAATTACATGTATTTAAGTATTTTGTTGTTGTAGTGGGGAAAGTAACATTAGTGATCTCCAAAAAATTATACTTGAAAGACCTTTTTATATATATATAAATTTTAACAATGCAAATAGTCCGGGTAGCCATTTGATTAACTGTTCAGGAGTCTTATGGCTTGGGTGTAGAAGCTGTTAAGAAGCCTTTTGGACCTAGACTTGGCGCTCCGGTACTGCTTGCCGTGGGCATTAAGGTATCTGGAATAGAACAAATGTGGCAAAAACTAATGTAGACATGAATAAATGCATTTCTATAGCTTCCAAAATGTTTTTTTTTACAGTGGTGGGGGAGTGCCAAGATGGAGGCACAGTGGCTTCAACAAAGTGTCCCCTAATAGTAATCTAGTGTATATACTGTATAATTAATTTGTAGTAGCCTAGTAGCCTTCATCACAGAAACCTCCATTCCTGTGACGGATACTGGTGAAGTATACCAAACAAAAATATAAACACAACATGTAAAGTATTGGTCCCATGTTTCATGAGCTGAAATAAAAGATCCCAGAAATGTTCCATACGCACAAAAAGCTTATTTCTCTAAAATGCCAGAGAATTGAATGTTAATTTCTCTACCATAAGCGCCGTTATAGAGAATTTGGTAGTACGTCCAACCGGCCTCACAACCGCAGACCATGTGTAACCACGCAAGCCCAGGACCTCCACATCCGGCTTCTTCACCTGCAGGATCATCTGAGACCAGCTACCCGGACAGCTGATGAAACTGAGGAGTATTTCTGTCTGTAATAAAGCCTTTTTGTGGGGAAAAACTAATTCTGATTGGCTGAGCTAGGCTCCCCAGTGGGTGGGCCTGGCTCCCAAGTGGGTGGGCCTATGCCCTCCCAGGCCCACCCATGGCTGTCCCCCTGCCCAGTTATGTGAAATCCATATATTAGGGCCTACTGAATTTATTTCAGTTGACTGATTTCCTTATATGAACTGTAACTCAGTAAAATCGTTAAAATTGTTGCATGTTGCGTTTATATTTTTGTTCAGTATAGTAGACTTAGGATATGTTCCAAATGGCACCCTATTCCCTATATGGGTGACAAGTAGCCTAGAGGTTAAGAGTGTTGGGCCAGTGAAAAATCTGTCGATATGATATGCCCTTGAGCAAGGCACTTAACCCTAATTGCTCCTGTAAGTCGCTCTGGAAAAGAGTGTCTGCTAAATTACAAAAAAATGTAAAATGTAAAAATATAGGGCCTATAGGGCTCTGGTCAAAAGTAGTGTACTATAAAGGGAATAGGGTGTAATTTGGGACAGAACCTTAGAGCGAGGTCAGAGGATTTACTGCATTCTCAAGCACTGGATAAATGAACCTGTTTTCTTCTTGTGTCCTTATCCTGCCTGACTGGCTGGCTTGGTCTTTGTAGCCCCAAACTGCCACAGTCAAATCATTGCACTGACATGATCATATTACTCTGATCTAGTCTAGTGATCGCTGCTGGTGCACTTTAACTACAGGTGTAGGAGGCTTTGATTTTATTGTCAAACAGATGGAAAAGGGGTCTTAGAAAACGAAAAAGTCTTAAAAGGAATTAGAAATACATCAAAATAAAATAATGTTGAAGTAAAGACAGCTTCAAACTACTCTGAACAAAAATATAAACGCAACATATAAAGTGTTGTTCCTATCTTTCATGAGCTGAAATAAAATATCCCAGACATTTTCCATACGCACAAAAAGCTTATTTCTTTCATATTTTGTGCACAAATTTGTTTACATCCCTGTTAGTGAGCATTTCTCCTTTGCCAAGATAATCCATCCACCTGACAGGTGTGGCATATCAAGAAGCTGATTAAACAGCATGATCATTACACAGGTGCACCTTGTGCTGGGGACAATAAAAGGCCACTTTAAAATGTGCAGTTTTGTCACACAACACAATGCTACAGATGTCTCAAGTTTTGAGGGAGCGTGCAATTTGGTATTTGGTATATTATTAGGATCCCCATTAGCTGTTGCAAAAGCAGCAGCTACTCTTCCTGGGGTCCACACAAAACATGAAACATGAGATAATACAGAACATGAATAGACAAGAACAGCTCAAGGACAGAACTGCATTTTTTTTTAAAGGCACATGTAGCCTACATATCAATACAAACACACAAACTATCTAGGTCAAATAGGGGAGAGGCGTTGTGCCGTGAGGTGTTGATTTATCTGTTTTTAGAAACCAGGTTTGCTGTTTATTTGAGCAATATGAGATGGAACGGAGTGCCTTGCAGAAGTATTCATCCCGATTGGCGTTTTTCCTATTTTGTTGCATTACAACCTGTAATTTAAATGGATTTTTATTTGGATTTCATGTAATGGACAAATTTCAAAATAGTCAAAATTGGTGAAGTGAAATGAAAAAAATAACTTGTTTCAAAACATTCTAAAAAATAAATAACGGAAAAGTGGTGCGTGCATATATATTCACCCCCTTTGCTATGAAGCCCCTATATAAGATCTGGTGCAACCAATTACCTTCAGAAGTCACATAATTAGTTAAATAAAGTCCACCTGTGTGCAATCTAAGTGTCACATGATCTGTCACATGATCTCAGTATATATACACCTGTTCTGAAAGGCCCCAGAGTCTGCAACACTTTAAGCAAGGGGCACCACCAAGCAAGCGGCACCATGAAGACCAAGGAGCTCTCCAAACAGGTCAGGGACATCCCACGGAGCACCATTAAAACCATTATAAAAAAATTGAAAGAATATGGCACCACAACAAACCTGCCAAGAGAGGGCCGCCCACCAAAACTCATGGACCAGGCAAGGAGGGCATTAATCAGAGAGGCAACAAAGAGACCAAAGATAACCCTGAAGGAGCTGCAAAGCTCCACAGCGGAGATTGGAGTATCTGTCCATAGGACCACTTTAAGCCGTACACTCCACAGAGCTGGTCTTTACAGAAGAGTGGCCAGAAAAAATGCCATTGCTTAAAGAAAAAAATAAGCAAAAATATTTGGTGTTCGCAAAAAGCCATGTGGGAGACTCCCCAAACATATGGAAGAAGGTACTCTGGTCAGATGAGACTAAAATTGAGCTTTTTGGCCATCAAGGAAACGCTATGTCTGGCGCAAACCCAACACCTCTCATCACCCCGAGATCACCATCCCCACAGTGAAGCATGGTGGTGGCAGCATCATGCTGTGGGGATGTTTTTCATCGGCAGGGACTTGGAAACTGGTCAGAATTGAAGGAATGATGGATGGCGCTAAATACAGGGAAATTCTTGAGGGAAAACTGTTTCAGTCTTCCAGAGATGTGAGACTGGGACGGAGGTTCACCTTCCAGCAGGACAATGACCCTAAGCATACTGCTAAAGTAACACTCGAGTGGTTTAAGGGAAAACATTTAAATGTCTTGGAATGGCCTAGTCAAATCCCAGACCTCAATCCAATTGAGAATCTGTGGTATGACTTAAAGATTGCTGTACACCAGCAGAACCCATCCAACTTGAAGGAGCTGGAGCAGTTTTGCCTTGTAGAATGGGCAGAAATCCCAGTGGCTAGATGTGCCAAGCTTATAGCGACATACCCCAAGAGACTTGCAGCTGTATTTGCTGCAAAAGGTGGCTCTACAAAGTATTGACTTTGGAGGGGTGAATAGTTATGCACGCTCAAGTTTTCTGTTTTTTTTGTCTTATTTCTTGTTTGTTTCACAATAAAAAATATTTTACATCTTCAAAGTGGTAAATCAAATGATACAAACCCCCCAAAAATCAATTTTAATTCCAGGTTGTAAGGCAACAAAATAGAAAAAATGCCAAGCAGGGTGAATACTTTCGCAAACGACTGTAATACTGTACGCTTTCTTGAATTTGTTCTGGATTTGGGGACTTTGAAAAGACCCCTGGTGGGATGTCTGGTAGGGTAAGTGTGTGTGGCAGAGCTGTGTGTAAGTTGACTAGGCAAACAATGTTTCTTATAAAAAGAAGAAGTGATGCAGTCATTCTCTCCTCAACTCTTAGCCAAGAGAGACTGGCATGCGTAGTATTTATATCAGCCCTCTGATTACAATGAAGAGCAAGACGTGCCGCTCGGTTCTGGGCCAGCTGCAGCTTAACTAGGTCTTTCCTTGCAGCACTCGACTACAGGACTGGACAATAATCAAGATAAGACAAAACTAGAGCCTGCAGAACTTGCTTTTTGGAGTGTGGTGTCAAAAAAGCAGAGCATCTCTTTATTATGGACAGACGTCTCCCGATCTTTACAACCATTGAATCTATATGTTTTGACCATGACAGTTTACAATCTAAGGTAATGCCAAGTAATGTAGTCTCCTCAACTTGTTCAACAGCCACACCATTCATTACCAGATTCAGCTGAGGTCTAGAACTTAGGGAATGATTTGTACCAAATACAATGCTCTTAGTTTTAGAGATGTTCAGGACCAGTTTATTACTGGCCACCCATTCCAAAACAGACTGCAAATCTTTGTTAAGAGTTTCAGTGACTTCATTAGCTGTGGTTGCTGATGCGTATATGGTTGAATCATCAGCATACATGGACACACATACTTTGTTTAATGCCAGTGGCAGGTCATTGGTAAAAATAGAAAAGAGTAGAGGGCCTAGAGAGCTGCCCTGCGGTACACCACACTTTACATGTTTGACATTAGAGAAGCTTTCATTAAAGAAAACCCTTTGAGTTTTATTAAATAGATAGCTCTGAATCCACGATATGGCATAGGTTGAAAAGCCAATGGTTATGGTCAATAATATCAAAGGCTGCACTGAAATCTAACAGTACAGCTCCCACAATCTTCTTATTTTCAATTTCTTTCAACCAACCATCAGCCATTTGTGTCAGTGCAGTACATGTTGAGTGCCCTTCTCTATAAGCATGCTGAAAGTCTGTTGTTAATTTGTTTACAGAGAAATAGCATTGGATTTGGTCAAACACAATTTTTTCCAACAGTTTGTTAAGAGCTGGCAGCAAGCTTATAGGTCTGCTGTTAGAACCAGTATTTGTATTTGTATGTATTATGGATCCTTGGTAGCAGCTACTCTTCCTGGGGTCCAGCAAAATTAAGGCAGTTATACAATTTTAAAAACATTACAATACATTCATAACAGATTTCACAACACACTAAGTGTGTGCCCTCGGGGCCTACTCCACTACCACATATCTACAACACACAATCCATGTGTGTTTATAGTGCGTATGTTATCATGTGTGTGTAAAGGTCAGTAAAGGCCGCTTTACCACTCTTGGGTAGCGGAATTACTTTGGCTTCCCTCTGGGCCTGAGAACAAAGACTTTCCTCTAGGCTCAGATTAAAGATATGACAGATAGGAGTGGCTATAGAGTCAGCTATCATCCACAGTAGCTTTCCATCTAAGTTGTCAATGCTAGGAGGTTTGTCATTATTGATCGATAACAATAATTATTTCACCTCTCCCACACTAACTTGACAAAATTCACACTTGCAATGCTTTTCTTTCATGATTTGTTTTTTTATGCATGAATACGATGGCTCACTGTTCGTTGTTGGCATTTCCTGCCTACGTTTGCCGACTTTGCCAATGAAGTAATCATTAAAGTAATTGGCAACATCAAATGATTTTGTGATGAATAAGCCATCTGATTCGATGAAAGATTGAGTTGAACTTGTCTCCAAAGTTTTTTTCCATCATTATTTATATAATTGATCTTGGCTTCATAATAAAGTTTCTTCTTCTTTTTGTTGAGTTTAGTCACATAATTTCTCAATTTGCAGTAAGTCAGCCAGTCAGATGTGCAGCCAGAATGATTAGCCACTCCTTTCACCCCATCTCTTTCAACCATACCGTTTTTCAATTCCTCATCAATCCATGTAGCCTTAACAATTCTAAAAGTCTGTTTCTTAACAGGTGCATGTTTATCAATAATTGGAAGAAGCAATTTCATAAATTAATTAATAAATTAATTAAGTGCAGCGTCTGGATGCTTATTAATCACATCAGACCAACAAATATTTTTTACATCATCCACATAAGAGTCACAGCAAAACCTTTTGTATGATCTCTTATACACTATTTTAGGCCCTGCTTTTGGAACTTTGGCTTTCCTGGATATAGCCACTATATTGTGATCACTGCATCCAATGGGTACGGATACAGCTTTAGAACAATGTTCTACAGTATTAGTAAAAATGTGATCGATACATGTGGATGATTCTGTTCCTGTAGTGTTTGTAAACACCCTGGTAGGTTGATTAATAACCTGAACCAGATTACAGGTACTGGTTACAGTTAGAAGCTTCCTCTTGAGCAGACAGCTTGATGAAAACCAGTCAATATTCAGGTCTCCAAGAAAATAGACCTCTCTGTTTACATCACATACACTATCAAGCATTTCACACATATTATTTAGATACTGACTGTTAGCACCTGGTGGCCTATAGCAACACCTCAAAAGAAAAGGCTTTAGATGTGCCAAGTGAACCATATAAATAAGGCTACATATATGAATATGGGCTATTTTCAGCCCTTTCCTGGGTAGCTTATCAGACATAGACATAATATAGAAAAGAGCAAACAAAGTAAGATAAAAAAATATACATACAGCAGTCCATTCATCAATTGGTGTGTGTGTGTGCTGAGGAGTTGAAGCTACGAACCCATAGGCTTGGCTCGCTCGTCCCTTCCAGGCTTCTGGGAGGGAGGATGGACAATGAGCCTGTCATTGCGGATGTAAGCAATGTCCCCACGCACTCTGGCAGCTTTCATGGCTGGGATAAGTTATTTCCTCTTCTGGCGCACAGCTTCAGGAGAGTCCTCGTTGAGGAAGATACAGTGCCGTCTGAAAGTATTCAGACCCCTTGACTTTTTCCACATTTTGTTACATTATAGCCTTACTCTAAAATAGATTACATCGTATTTCCCTCATCAATCTACACACAATACCCCACAATGACAAAGCAAAAACTGCTTTTTATAAAAAAATAGAAACAGAAATATCACATTTACATAAGTATTCAGACCCTTTACTCTGTACTTTGTTGAAGCACCTATGGCAGCGATTACAGCCTCGAGTCTTCTTGGGTATGACGCTACAAGCTTGGCACACCTGTATTTGGGGAGTTTCTCCCATTATTCTCTGCAAATCCTCTCAAGCTCTGTCATGTTGGATGGGGAGCATCGCTGCACAGCTATTTTCAGGTCTCTCCAGAGATGTTCGATCAGGTTCAAGTCCGGACTCTGACTGGGCCACTCAAGGACATCCAGAGACTTGTCCTGAAGCCACTCCTGCGTTGTCTTGGCTGTGTGCTTAGGGTCGTTGTCCTGTTGGAAGGTGAACCTTTGCCCCAGTCTGAGGTCCTGAGCGGTCTGGAGCAGGTTTTCATCAAAGATCTCTCTGTACTTTGCTCTGTTCATCTTTCCCTCAATCCTGACTAGTCTCCCAGTTCTGCAATTCCATCCACAACCATGTTGTTCCGCCTTGATTGTCCCTCGAGATTTATCCGTCATTGTTATCATGGATTCACACACAGAACTGATATCCTCTCTCAATGACTTACAGATTGCTGTCATCTTGCCATTCTCATGTTTCAACTCATCGAGCTGACCCTGGGAGAACTGCAAACTGTTCTTCAGGTCCTGGACCTCTCTGGTCAGGTCGTCCATTATTTTATTAGTTGAATCCACCAGTATTTGGAGAAAACACTTGAAGCTATTTTGTTGTTATTGTAACAACTGCTTGTAGAACTATATTTGTTCGTTTAAAAGATCCTTAGCGTGTGATAGATAGACACCACTGTCCTCAACGGTACTCCCTCCAGATTTGGTCTTTGTCATGGTAGCTTAGCAAATCAAATCAAATTTTATTTGTCACATACACGTGTTTAGCAGATGTTATAGCGGGTGTAGCGAAATGCTTGTGCTTCTAGCTCCGACAGTGCAGTAATATCTAACAATTTCACAACATATACCCAATACACACAAAACTAGTAAGGAATGGGATTTAAGAATCTATACGTATATGGACAAGCAATGACAGAGCGACATGGACTAAGATACAGTAGAATATTATGGAATAGAATGCAGTATATACATATGAGATGAGTAGTGCAAGATATGTAAACATTAGTAAAGTGACTAGTGTTCCATTTCTTAAAGTGGCCAGTGATTTCAATAGGCAGCAGCAGCCTCTAATGTGCTAGTGATGGCTATTTAACAGTATGATGGCCTTGAGATAGAAGCTGTTTTTAATTATCTCGGTCCCAGCTTTGATGCATCTGTACTGACCTCGCCTTCTGGATGATAGTGGGGTGAACAGGCAGTGGCTCGGGTGGTTGATGTCCTTGATTATCTTTTTGGCCTTCCTGTGACATCGGGTGCTGTATGTATCTTGGAGGGCGGGTAGTTTGCCCCCAGTAATGCGTTCGGCAGACCATACCACCCTCTGGAGAGCCCTGCGGTTGTGGGCGGTGCAGTTGCCGTCCCAGGCGGTGATACAGCCCGACAGGATGCTCTTAATTGTGCATCTGTAAAGGTTTGTGAAGGTTTTGGTGCTAAGACGAATTTCTTCAGCCTCCACTGTCTGCGTGGGTGGACCATTTCAGTTTGTAGGTGATGTGTACGCCAAGGAACTTGAAGCTTTCCACCTTCTCCACTGCGGTCCTGTCGATGTGGATAGGAGGGTGCAGCCTCTGCTGTTTCCTGAAGTCCACGATCATCTCCTTTGTTTTGTTGATGTTGAGTGAGAGGTTATTTTCCTGGCACCACACTTATTTTCCAGAGCCCTCACCTCCTCCCTGTAGGCGGTCTTGTCATTGTTGGTAATCAAGCCTACTACTGTTGTGTCGTCAGCAAACTTGATGATTGAGTTGGAGGCGTGCTTGGCCTCCAACTGGCCAGTGATGTACTGAGCCGTATGCGCTACCCTCTGTAGTGCCTTGCAGTGGGAGGCTGAGCAGTTGCCATACCAGGTGGTGATGCAACCGGTCAGGATGCTCTCGATGGTGCAGCTGTAGAACATTTGGAGGATCTGAGGACCCATACCAAATCTTTTCAGTCTCCTGAGGGGTAATATGTTACAGGAGGGGGTCGCAGTTCCGGAGCGACCCACTAGGTGTCATCCTCCGACAACCTTAGGCACCTCCTCACTCACAGTGTGGACTAATCATGATCCTATTGGTGTCACCTGTGTCTACCTGTTCACCTGTGTATTAATGCCCTCACTTAGTATTTCGTATTTTGACTGTCAGCCTAGTTTTTGGAGTCGTATTTGCTCCGCCTTTCTTTTTCGTGTAAAGTCTGTTATTTTGTATCCTGGATTCGGGACCATCAGTAAAGATCCTTGTTTTGCCATCTCTGCCTACTGCCTACTGTCTATCCTGCACCACACCTGGGTCACACCTCACACCAACCCTTACAGAAAACTGAGCACATATGGACCCAGCGGAGGCAACACAGTATCATAGGGCATTGGCAATGATGGGAGCCATGCTGAACGAGTATGACCGCAGCCTGCAGCAGATCACCGAGAATCTCCGCCAGCTGACGATCGTCGTGCAGAGCCGGGTGGACACCCGACCAGCCCCGGCAGCCGGCGGAGCGGAAGCCGCGTCAGCAGGCGAGACAGGAGACGCGGGAATTCCTCACCCAGTGTTCCCTGATATTCAGCCTACAATCACTCTGTTGATGGGTCGGGCCCTTTCCTGGGCTACCGCAGAGTGGGAGAGCCAAACTCTGGCGTGCCCCGATTCCTACCTATTCACCCGGGAGCTACGCAAGGTGTTCGACACCTCTCGGGTTGTGTCGGGGCACAAGGCCGGGAGGCGGCTCACAGCCTGTCGGCACGGTGACCGTTCGGTGGCGGACTACTCCGTGGAGTTCCGGACCCGGGCTCGAGAGGCAGGATGGGACGAGGCCGCCCTGGTTGTCCTTTATGCTCAGGGGCTATCGGAGGGGATAAAGGACAAACTCTCCTTCAGGGAGCTGCTTGAGCGAGTGGACGGCCTTGTCGACCTCTCGGTGCGGGTAGACAATCGGCGTCGTGAGAGGGCGCACGAGAGAGGCATGACGCAAGGCGCTCCTCCACCTCCCCCTATCAGCCCGGAGAAGCCGGATAAACGGAAGGACTCGCTAGTATCGGGAGGGGTGCTAGCGAGCCTTAACCGAAACTCCAACTCCAGAGACTCCCAGACTTTTCTCCCCGTCAGGGTTCAGTGAGCCCGCGCTGCATGTCGGGCGCATGCACTGGTGGATTCTGGGGCCGTAGGAAACTTGATGGACACGGGACTGGCCCAAGGGTGGAGCGTTCCGTTACTCTCACTTTCCGAGCCGGTTCCGGTCATGGGTCTGGACGGCTGGCCGGTGGGGTCGGCCTTCGTCACCCCGCGCACTGTCCCTGTGCGTGTCTGGGTGACAGGGGGGCTATGGGAGGATATCCAGTTTTTCATTGTGGACTCTCCGTAGTGTCCCCTCAACCTCGGGCACCCCTGGCTGGTCGCCCACAAACCCCGGATAGATTGGTCTACGGGGCGGCTCATCCTGGAGGGAGGCTCCGCACCTGTCCCGTTCCGGTCTCCACCGACCACTCATCAGCCCAAACCACCGTCCCAGACCACCTACCAGTCCTCACCTCTTCCCCAGGTCCCGCACTCCGAACCGCCTACCGCCCTAGCGGCGGTTGCCAAGGGGACGACGGCGGCTACAGACTCCGTCACCAGCCCAGACCTGGCAGGTGTTTCCCCGGGAGTATTGGGATCTGGGGGAGGTGTTTAGTAAGAGGTGTGCCAAGGGCCTACCTCCTCACAGGTCATGTGACTGCGCGATCGATCTCCTGCCGGGCACCATGCCCACACAAGGGCGATTGTTTTCCTTGTTCTGGCCGGAGATGCTGGATGGCTGGAATTGATAGGCTGGTCAGAGCAGCGCTACGGTGGGAGCCCGATCCGGGCGGAGGTCCATCGGGGAGGATGTACATACCCAAGGCTGCGCGCTCGCGTATGCTTCAGTGGGCGCACGTGTCTGACCTCACCAGCCATCAGTAGGAGGCAGTTCCTGCGTAGGAGGTTCTGGTGGCCATCTGCTGAAGGGGATACACGTGCCTTCGTGGCTGCTTGCCCGGTGAGCGTGTGCACGAAGAGCTCACGTCAGCCCGTGGCAGGGCTGCTCTGACCCCTGCCTATCCCCAAGCGCCCCTGGTCCCACATCTAGCTGGATTTTATTTATGCCCTACCCCCCTCTGATGGATACACAGTCATCCTGGTTGTTGTGGACCGGTTCTCGAAGGCTGTCCACTTCATTCCCCTTCCCAAACTCCCGTCGGCCCGGGAGACGGCTAAGTTGGTGATGCAGCACGTTTTCCGGGTCCATGGCCTTCCCCAAGATGTGGTGTCAGATCAGGGCCCTCAGTTCGCCTCCAGGTTCTGGAAGGCGTTCGCCACCTGCCTCGGCGCCTCCGTCAGCTTGTCTTCCAGTTTCCATTCACATTCGAATGGCAGACGGAGCGCGTCAACCAGGATCTGGAGGGGGTGGTGAGGTGCTACGCCTCCAGCAACCCAGCTACGTGGAGTCAGCGACTGGCGTGGGCAGAGTACACCGACAACACCCTTCTCTGCTCGTCCACCGGCCTGTCCCCCTACCAGTGCCAATACGGGTACTAACCCCCCCCTATTCCCCGAGTAAGAGGAGGCAGCGGCCCCGTCGGTCCAGGCCCACATCAGTCGCTGTCGCCGCACCTGGAGGCAGGTGCGGGCGGCGCTTAAGCGGGCCTCGGTCAGGTCTCAACATCAGGCCAACCGCAGGTGTCACCCGGCCCCGGTCTTTCGCCCGGGATAGAGGGTGTGGGTCTCCACGTGGGATCTTCCCCTCTGCGTGGAGTCCAGGAAGCTGTCCCCCCGGTTCGTTGGGCCATTCAGAGGGATCTTCCCCCCACCATGCGAGTGCATTCCACATTCCATGTGTCCCTCCTCAAGCCCGTCGCCATCTGTCCCCTGGCTCTCCCTCCTCGTCCTGTTCCCCCGCTGCACCTTGTCGGAGGGCAGCCGTCTTTTACTGTGGACCGGATCCTGGACTGCCGACGGGTGGTGAGGGGTCTCTAATTTCTGGTGGACTAGGAGGGTTATGGGCCGGAGGAGCAGTCCTGGATGCCCAGGAGGGACATTCTGGACCCAGGGCTGATAACAACATTCCGTCGCCTCCACTCGGAGGCGCTGAGGTGAACGACTGGGGCCGTTCATCGAGGGGGGGGGGGGGGGGGGTACTGTTACAGGAGGGGGTCGCAGTTCCGGAGCAACCCACTAGGTGTCATTCTCCGACAACCTTAGGCACCTCCTCACTCACAGTCTGGACTAATCATGATCCTATTGGTGTCACCTGTGTCTACCTGTTCACTTGTGTATTTATGCCCTCACTTCCCTGTGTTCCCTTGCTCAGTTTTCTCTGCTAGTTTCACTATGCCAAGCAGTACTAATCAGTGTCTGATGACGGGACGTATGGACAGGTACGTGAGAAGTGTTCTCCCTGTTTATTTATTATTTCAGTCACAGTTAGTATTTAGTATTTTGGCTGTCAGCCTGTTTTTTGGAGTCTTATTTGCTCCGCCTTTCTTGTTTGTGTAAAGTTTGTGCATCCTGGCTTCGGGACCATCAGTAAAGATCCTTGTTTCGCCATCTCTGCCTACTGCCTACTGTCTATCCTGCACCGCACCTGGGTCGCACCGCACCTGGGTCACACCTCATACCAACCCTTACAGAATAGGCTTTGTCGTGCCCTCTTCACGACTGTCTTGGTGTGTTTGGACAATGATAGTTTGTTGGTGATGTGGACACCAAGGAACTTGAAGCTCTCAACCTGCTCCACTACAGCCCCGTCGATGAGAATGGGGGTGTGCTCGGTCCTCCTTTTCTTGTAGTCCACAATCATCTCCTTTGTCTTGGTCACGTTCATGGAGAGGTTGTTATGCTGGCACCACACGGCCAGGTCTCTGACCTCCTCCCTATAGGCTGTCTCTACTGAGCCCTACTGTGCTCTACTGTGCTGTACTTTGTTGACCAGACTTGTGAATAGACGTCTATGATTGGTTCAAATTTGGTCTTGTTTAGTGGCAGAGCTCATTAAAATAAAAGCCAGTGTGTAGAATAATACCCATATATGCAAAGGAGGATATTGTATATTTCTATCTTTGTGTACCTATTTAGGATACATCACCATGAAGAGAATTACATTCATATCCATAATTATGCATTTTTGTGATGAAATTCTGTTAGCGCAATTCTGTTACCGGGTGTAAATCCACTAAATTTACTGTAGTTCAATAACCAAAATAGATTTTTTTTACTTCAAGGTGTCATGTCATAGCTGACACCCCATGCTTTCTGCAGACATCTTTGAATCTTAATTTGGAGCAGATATTTAACAGAGTTTTTTGAAAATGTGGTCACATTTTAACTAAATTCTGTTACCAAAGTTGTCATCTGCACAGTTCTTCCAGTAAATGTGTTTTTGTAAAATTGTCTGTGTCAATTGTTAAAAGTAGTCCTTGTGCATAGAGTTGTATGGTTTGTTAAACTTTAATTAATGTTTTAGTGAAGACATCAAAACTATGAAATAACACAAATTGAATAATGTAGTAACCAAAAAAGTGTTAAACAAATCAAAATATATTTTAGATTCTTCAAAGTAGCCTTGATGACAGCTTTGCACACTCTTGGCATTCTCTCAACCAGCTTCACCTGGAATGCTTTTCCAACAGTCTTGAAGGAGTTCCCACATATGCTAAGCACTTGTTGGCTGCTTTTCCTTCACTCTGCGGTCCAACTCATCCCAAACTATCTCAATTGGGTTGAGGTCGGGTGATTGTGGAGGCCAGGTCATTTGATGCAGCACTCCATCACTCTCCTTCTTGGTCAAATAGCCCTTACACAGCCTGGAGGTGTGTTGGGTCATTGTCCTGTTGAAAAACAAATGATAGTCCCACTAAGCGCAAACAAGATGGGATGGCGTATCGCTGCAGAATGCTGTGGTAGCCATGCTGGTTAAGTGTGCCTTGAATTCTAAATAAATCACTGACAGTGTCACCAGCAAAGCACCATCACACCTCCTCCTCCATGCTTCACGGTGGGAACCACACATGCAGAGATAATCCGTTCACCTACTCTGCGTCTCACAAAGACATGGCGGTTGGAACCAAAAATCTCAAATTTGGACTCATCAGACCAAAGTACAGATTTTCACCGGTCTAATGTCCATTGCTGGTGTTTCTTGGCCCAAGCAAGTCTCTTCTTCTTATTGGTGTCCTTTAGTAGTGGTTTCTTTGCAGCAATTCGACCATGAAGGCCTGATTCACGCAGTCTCCTCTGAACAGTTGTAAGGCAACAAAATAGGGAAAATGCCAAGGGGGGTGAATACTTTCACAAGCCACTGTATGTCTTGTATAGGCCTGGAGGGGGGAAGTGACATGTATAGAACAGAGAAAGTCATAGCTTAATGGGAAAAAAATCCTACATCTCTTACAAACCCAGACAGTGGCTTTGAGGCACATTTCTACATGATGGGTGTTTGTGCTCTTTCTACTCCCTCTCCTGCACTCCTAGCAGCTAATGGCAATGGGTGATGTTGAGAGGTGGAGGCTGTTGATATGAAGCAGGATTGGCCTGGGGCTGAGAGCTTTAAATGGGTTTCTGGTTCTGATGGGTTTTCTGTGTGTTTGTGCGTTCCTTTGTAGTGGAGGCTTTTATTGTCATACATTGTGTGTGTGTGTGTGTGCATGCGTGTGTTCATGCTGCTTGCGTGTGTGTGAGTGTGTGTGAGGTCTAAGAAAGTACATTTGTATTGCTCTGTACTTGCATGGCTGTCTGGAGCAACTTTTCTCTCTCTCTCTCTCTCTCTCTTTTACTTTCTCTCTCTCTTTTACTTTCTCTCGTGCTCCAGTTAAGTTCTTTGAGTGGCTGTCTCCTCTCAGACTTAGAGGGCTTGTCAAAGTGTGTACTCACTCCCTGCTCATTCACACTCCACTGCACCCAATACACTAGGTAATAGACTCTACACTCTCTCTGAATCTGACTCACGACCCACCAGTGCCCTCGGGGGCAAGACTTCAAATCACGAAACCCCTGCTGCCCTTCCTGTCAGACACACACACTCTCTCTCTCTGCCTCTCTTTTTCTCTTCTACTTCTCTCTCTCTCTCTCTCTCTCTCTCTCTCTCTCTCTCTCTCTCTAGTCTCTGATGTTGAAGAACATATTTCATTTTAATATGACTAGCCTGGATAAGTAAGAATACATTATTTTCCAATGTTTAGTATTTTTGGTGTTCTTGCACATTATGGTGTCATGGTCCATAAACTGTGGGGTTGCAAGATTGGGTTATGTTTATTGGTTGCCAGGTCTGGTGATTTGGAAAGTTTTGTTTTTCTCAGTGAAGTTGTCATCAGGAGCAGATGTGGCCAACACTCATTAGAGTTACCTCAACAGCAGGCAGATAGATAGCACTTCAGAGGTCTTCTCTCTTCTCTATCGCCCTCTCTGTTCTTGCACTTATTTTCTCCCTTGCTCGCTCTCCATCTGTTGCTATCCCCTTTATTCCCAATTGTCTGTCTAACTCTCTCTTTCTCACCCCTCTTTGTCTCTCTTTTCCTCTCCCTATCTCTCCCTCTCTCTGTCTCCCTCCCTCTCTGTCTGTCCCTCTGTCTCTGTCTCTCTCTCCTCCATGGTTGATCTAACATGTTCTGGACTATGACGATCAGCCCCAGTGGTGTGTTTGTGTGTTTTTTATTTAAATTTGTTTACCTTTATTTTATGTGTATGTGTGTGCGCGAGTGGCTGTGATACAAGCAGGAACCCAGATGTGAAGTCAGAAGGGTGTTGATTAAACTATACAGTGCCTACATTTTGTTGTGTTACAGCCTGAATTAAAAATGTATTAAATTCAGATTTATTTGTCACTGGCCTACACACAATACCCCATAATGTCAAAGTGGAATTATGTATTTCAAAATTTTTACAATTTAATTAAAAATGAAAAGCTGAAATGTCTTGAGTCAATAAGTATTCAACCCCTTTGTTATGCAAGCCTAAATAAGTTCAGGAATAAAAATGTGTTTAACAAGTCACATAATAAGTTGCATGGACTCACTTTGTGTACAGTAATAGTGTTTAACATGATTTTTTTCAACAACAACAAAAAAGAACGGAATGGAGCTAAACACAGGCAAAATCCTAGAGGAAAACCTGGTTCAGTCTGCTTTTCACCAGACACCGGGAGATTAATTCACCTTTCAGCAGGACAATGACCTAAAACACATATAAATCTACACTTGAGTTGCTTACCAAGAAGACAGTGAATGTTCCTGAGTGGCAGAGTTACAGTTTTGACTTAAATCTACTTGAAAATGTATGGCAAGACCTGACAATGGTTGTCTAGCAATGATTAACAACCAATTTGACAGAGCTTGAAGAATTTTGAAAAGAATAATGGGCTAATGTTGCACAATCCAGATGTGGAAAGCTCTTAGACTTATCCAGAAAGGTTCACAGCTGTAATCACTGCCAAAGGTGATTCTAACATGTATTGACTCAGAGGGTTGAATACTTACACTGTATCAAATCAAGAGATTAGTTGTTTATTTTTATTTTTTACAAATGTGACAATTTGTCTTCCAATTTGACATTACAGAGTATTTTATGTAAATCGTTGACAAATGACAACTCCATTTTTATTCCCACTTTGTAACACAACAAAATGTGGAAAAAGTAAATGGGTGTGAATACTTTCTGAAGGCACTGTATATGGCCACTAACGTTAGCTTGTAAACCTAGTCCGAGACATTATTCAGTTGAGATTGAATGGATTGATTATGCGTGCACATCATGGTTCACCAGCATCCCTAAACATCTAAAGAATAAGCTACAGACCAGCCAAAACAAGCTGGTTAGAGTTGTACTTAAAGTCCCCCTTCGTACTTTTCTGGAGGTCGAGCATTTTAATCAGATATGCTGGCTATCTGTAGAGAAAAGGGTAATATTAATTCAACTTGGTCTGGTCCATATAATTATTACTGACTCAACCCCCAGGTACCCATCGAATTATTTTACTTATATTAGAGATGTCCACCAATACAACACCAGAGCCAGAGAATCTGATATTGCCTGTTTTAAATTTAAGAGTAAATCTGGTAAGAACACCTTTTTATATACCGGCGCTATTGAGTGGAACAAACTACCACAGCAACACAAAGCCATGCAGACCATAACTTCATTTAAAAAGAATGTCAAAAGCTGGCTAGTGATCAAGCAATATAATTGTTTTTTTCATGTCTGTATGTAACAGTGGAGGCAGGTGGGAGGAGCTATAGGAGGACGGGCTCATTGTAATGGCTGGAATGGTATTAAAGGAACGGAGTCAAACGTGGTTTCCATATGTTCCACCAGCCTCCACAATGTCGTCTTGTCCTTTGTTTTGTTATATGTGTAACCAAAGTACTGTGTTTTAAATTATCTATCGATCTATCTAATCTGTGCATGCTCTGTATTTGATAGCCACTGTGTCTGTCTCTGCAGAGCCTCTCTCCCAGTGACAGCTGGGTAGGAAATGGTAAAATGATCCCCACTAATAACAAGTGTCAGTGTGGTATGAAAACACTAAGATTTTGTGACCTGACACAGAGGTAGAGCAGCCTGGTCTCATAGACTAGATAAGTATTTCACCCCTCTGCAAAACATGACTTAGTACTTGGTGGCAAAACCCTTGTTGGCAATCACATAGGTCAGACGTTTCTTGTAGTTGGCAACCAGGTTTACACACATCTCAGGAGGGATTTTGTCCCACTCCTCTTTGCAGATCTTCTCCAAGTCATTAAGGTTTCGAGGCTGACGTTTGGCAACTCGAACCTTCAGCTCCCTCCACAGATTTTCTATGGGATTAAGGTCTGGAGACTGGCTAGGCCACTCCAGGACCTTAATGTGCTTCTTCTTGAGCCACTCCTTTGTTCCCTTGGCCGTGTGTTTTGGGTCATTGTCATGCTGGAATACCCATCCACGACCCATTTTCAATGCCCTGGCTGAGGGAAGGAGGTTCTCACCCAAGATTTGACGGTACATGGCGCCGTCCATCGTCCCTTTGATGCGGTGAAGATGTCCTGTCCCCTTAGCAGAAAAACACCCCCAAAGCATAATGTTTCCACCTCCATGTTTGACGGTGGGGATGGTGTTCTTGGGGTCATAGGCAGCATTCCTCCTCCCCCAAACACGGCGAGTTGAGTTGATGCCAAAGAGCTCCATTTTGGTCTCATCTGACCACAACACTTTCACCCAGTTCTCCTCTGAATCATTCAGATGTTCATTGGCAAACTTCAGACGGGCCTGTATATGTGCTTTCTTGAGCAGGGGGACCTTGCGGGCGCTGCAGGATTTCAGTCCTTCACGGCGTAGTGTGTTACCAATTGTTTTCTTGGTGACTTGGTGACTATGAGATCATTGACAAGATCCTCCCGTGTAGTTCTGGGCTGATTCCTCACCGTTCTCATGATCATTGCAACTCCACGAGGTGAGATCTTGCATGGAGCCCCAGGCCGAGGGAGATTGACAGTTCTTATGTGTTTCTTCCATTTGCGAATAATCGCACCAACTGTTGTCACCTTCTCACCTTCTCACCAAGCTGCTTGCCGATAGTCTTGTAGCCCATTCCAGCCTTGTGTAGGTCTACAATCTTGACCCTGACATCCTTGGAGAGCTCTTTGGTCTTGGCCATGGTGGAGAGTTTGGAATCTGATTGATTGCTTCTGTGGACAGGTGTCTTTTTATACAGGTAACAAACTGAGATTAGGAGTGCTCCTAATCTCAGCTCGTTACCTGTATAAAAGACACCTGGGAGCCAGAAATCTTTCTGATTGAGAGGGGGTCAAATACTTATTTCCCTCATTAAAATGCAAATCAATTTATAACATTTTTGACATGCGTTTTTCTGGATTTTTTTGTTGTTATTCTGTCTCTCACTGTTCAAATAAACCTACCATTAAAATTATAGACTGATCATTTCTTTGTCAGTGGGCAAACGTACAAAATCAGCAGGGGATCAAATACTTTCTTCCTTCACTGTACTTACTACTTTTTAGCTACTTTGCAACTACTTAGCATGTTGGCTAACCCTTCCCCTAACCCTAACCTTAACCCTTTAACCTAACTCCTAAACCCTACCCTAACCTTAACCCCTAGCCTAGCTAACATTAGCAAGCTAGCTAATGTTAGCCACCTAGCTAGAATTCGTAACTTATCATACGTTTGCAAATGTATAACATATTGTACGTTTTGCAAATGTGTAACATATTGTACGTTTTTTCAAATTCGTAACATATCATACAAAATGGGTGATGGACATCCACAAATTAATAAATGCCATACGAAACGTAACATATCATACTAAATGGTGTGTCTCGGATTACATACGGAATAATACAAAATGATCTGAGACCAGGTTGTTTACCAAAATTATTTGTTGCAGATAAAAATCAAGTAGTGTACACAAAATGTATTTTTTGCTTAAGTTTTCATGTAACAAATAAAAATAAAAATGTGTTTCCATAGCATTTTCAACTCTACCGATAGTTTTGCCTTAAATAGCAAATGTGCCTAGTCTGGTCTTGGCATGTGCACTCTAGCCAACAGCTCACAGATCAGCCTGGTTTCATAGACTAGATGTAACATTGTCACGAATTCCGCCGAGGCTGCTCCTCCTCCTTGTTCGGGCAGGCTTCGGCGTTCGTCGTCCCCGGAGTACTAGCTGCCACCGTTTGATGTTATCTATGTTTGTTTGGTTTTGTCTGATTAGTGCACCTGTTCCATATCACGTCTTGATTATGTCACCTATAAGTTTCCTTTGGTTTTGTTTGTAGTTGTGTGTCGTTGTACGCCTGTCTGTTGGTGTAGGTTATTTTGTTTGCTTATTGTTAGTGCTGTTCGCACTTTACGCACTGTTTTGCGTATTCGCTCGCCTCCTGTTTATGAGGCCCGTTTGGATTGTATTTTGCTCCTGTGACTATTAAAAGTCGGATCGACTAAGCTTCTGTGTCCTGCGCCTGACTCCAACACCACATCCACATCAGCCCATGACAGAACGACACACCATACATGGAGTCAGCAGGAGCAGCGGCGGCGACCGAGTCGCTGGAGGATCGGGTCAGCTGCCAGGACGCCATGATCCAGCAACTCGGCTCCGCCATGCAGGAGGTTATGAACACCCTGCACCGATGGGAGAGGGGAGGCCTGCCCACACCTCCTCCTACATTACCACCACCATCTGCCAGCCCCACCAGACCAGCTCCGGAATCCAGTGGGATTCGGCTCTCGCTCCCGAGGGCGTATGATGGCACCGCAGCCGGGTGTCAGGGGTTCCTCCTTCAGGTGGACCTCTACCTGGCCACCATACACCCGGCGCCCTCGGGACACGAGAGCGTTTCCGCCCTCATCTCCTGTCTCTCCGGCAAGGCGTTGGAGTGGGCCAACGCCGAATGGAGGGGAATAGACGCCGCCACCATCAGCTACGCGGAGTTCTCCCGCCGCTTCAGGGCAGTTTTCGATCACCCTCCTGAGGGTAAAGCGGCGGGGGAGCGTCTGTTCCACCTCCGACAGGGGAAGAGGAGCGCACAGGAGTTCGCCCTGGATTTCCGGACGCTAGCGGCGGATGGGGGTGGAATGAGAGGGCCCTCATCGATCACTATCGGTGTAGCCTGCGTGAGGACGTTCGTCGAGAGCTGGCCTGCAGGGAAACCAATCTGTCCTTCGACCAGCTAGTGGACATGTCCATCCGTCTGGATACCCTGCTGGCCACCCGCGGACGTCCCGAGATGGGGCCGTCCATTCCATCCCCCAGCACCTCCGAGCCGAGCCCTATGGAGCTCGGGGGTGCTGGCGCCAGAGAGAGTAGGAGAGAGAACCCGAGGAGGGCCATCCCCTGCACCAGCTGTGGCCGTGGAGGACACACTGCGGCTAGGTGCTGGGGAGGGTCTCCGAGGAATCGAGGCAACAGGTCGCACACTGGGGAGTCATTTCAGGTGAGTAGGCGCCCCACTCACCCAGAGCTCTCTGTTGTTCACTTGTGTATACCTGTGGTATTTCCTCAGGTTGCATCTCATTCCCAGCATAAGGCGCTAGTCGATTCAGGCGCAGCTGGGAATTTTATTGATCGGGAATTTTGTTCTAAGTTAGGGATTCCCCTCCTGCCCGTTGATGCACCCTTTCCTGTCCATGCCCTAGATAGCCGTCCGTTGGGATCTGGGTTGATTAGGGAGGTCACAGCGCCACTAAAGATGAAGACGCAGGGGGGTCATGAGGAGATTATTCAGTTGTACCTCATTGACTCTCCTGCGTATCCCGTGGTGCTGGGGCTTCCTTGGTTAATCACCCATGACCCCACCATTTCGTGGCAACAGAGGGCTCTCAAGGAATGGTCTGGCCAGTGTGTTGGGCGATGTTTAGGTGTTTCCGTTGGGGCGACCACGGTGGAGAGTCCGAACCAAGTGCCCGCAATACACATTCCCCCTGAGTATGAGGATTTGGCACTCGTGTTCAGCAAGACGAGGGCGACGCGATTGCCACCTCATAGACAGGGAGATTGTGCGATAAACCTCCAGACAGGTGCGGCACTTCCGCGGAGCCATGTGTATCCTCTGTCTCAAGAGGAGACTGCGGCTATGGAAACATACATAGCGGAGTCCCTGAGACAAGGATACATACGGTCCTCCACTTCCCCTGCGTCCTCGAGTTTCTTTTTTGTGAAGAAGAAGGAAGGAGGTTTGCGCCCGTGTATTGATTATCGTAGTCTCAATCAGATTACTGTGAAATACAGTTACCCTCTACCTCTGATTGCGAGTATGACTGAATCATTACGCGGAGCGCGTTTCTTCACAAAACTGGATCTCAGGAGCGCTTATAACTTGGTGCGCATTAGGGAGGGGGATGAATGGAAGACGGCATTTAGTACCACCTCAGGTCATTATGAGTATCTTGTCATGCCATACGGGTTAATGAATGCTCCTTCAGTCTTCCAATCATTTGTGGACGAGATCTTCCGGGACCTGCATGGGCAGGGAGTGGTAGTGTACATAGACGACATCCTAGTGTACTCTGCTACACGAGCCGAGCATGTAGCCCTGGTGCGCCGAGTGTTGGGTAGGCTGTTGGAGCATGACTTGTATGTCAAGGCAGAGAAATGACTGTTTTTCCAGGAGTCCATCTCCTTTTTGGGTCATCGGTTGTCCGCGTCAGGGGTGAAGATGGAGATTGACCGGGTGTCAGCCGTGCGTAACTGGCAAACCCCAACCACTGTTAAAGAGGTGCAGCAGTTTTTGGGTTTTGCCAATTACTACCGGAGGTTTATCCGGGGTTTTGGACAGGTAGCAGCTCCCATTACGTCCCTGCTGAAGGGGGGCCCGGTGCGTTTGCAGTGGTCGGCTGAAGCGGACAGGGCGTTTCGTAAACTGAAGGACCTGTTCACTTCGGCTCCGGTGCTGGCGCACCCGGACCCCACTTTAGCGTTCCAGGTAGAGGTGGACGCGTCAGAGGCCGGTATTGGGGCAGTACTATCGCAATGCTCCGGCACGCCTCCTAAGCTCCGTCCTTGCGCCTTTTATTCCAAGAAGCTCAGCCCGGCGGAGCGTAATTATGACGTAGGGGACAGGGAGCTGTTAGCCGTGGTTCAAGCCCTAAAGGTGTGGAGGCATTGGCTTGAGGGGGCTCAACACCCTTTTCTCATTCTGACTGACCATCGCAACCTGGAGTACATCCGGGCAGCGAGGAGATTGAACCCTCGTCAGGCTAGGTGGAACATGTTCCTGACCCGGTTCGTTTTTAAGATCACTTACATCCCCGGGTCCCAGAACGGTAAGGCAGACGCCCTGTCCCGACGATATGACACAGAGGAGAGGTCCATTGAGCCCACTCCCATACTGCCGGAGTCTTGTCTGGTGGCACCGGTGGTGTGGGAGGTCGATGCGGAAATTGAGCGGGCGTTACGCACCGACCCTACTCCCCCCGAGTGTCCAGTGGGTCGGACGTACGTGCCGCTCGAGGTCCGTGATCGTCTCATCTATTGGGCTCATACGTCACCCTCCTCTGGACATCCAGGTATTGGTCGGACAGTGCACTGCCTTAGTGTTAAGTACTGGTGGCCAACATTGGCTAGGGATGTGAGGGTTTATGTCTCCTCCTGCTCGGTGTGCGCTCAGTGTAAGGCGCCTAGACACCTGCCCAGAGGGAAGTTACAACCTCTGCCCGTTCCACAACGGCCGTGGTCTCACCTCTCGGGGGACTTTGTCACGGACCTTCCCCCCTCTCAGGGGAATACCACTATTCTGGTCGTTGTGGATCGGTTCTCTAAGGCCTGTCGTCTCATTCCAATGCCGGGTCTCCCTACTGCCCTACAGACCGCTGAGGCTTTGTTCACCCACGTCTTCCGGCACTACGGGGTTCCCGAGGATATAGTGTCTGATCGGGGTCTCCAATTCACCTCTAGAGTCTGGAGGGCGTTCATGGAACGCTTGGGGGTCTCGGTTAGCCTTACCTCGGGTTACCACCCTGAGATTAATGGGCAGGTGGAGAGAGTGAACCAGGATGTGGGTAGGTTTCTGAAATCCTATTGCCAGGGCCGGCCGGAGGAGTGGTCGGGGTATATCCCCTGAGCAGAGATGGCTCAGAACTCTCTCCGCCACTCCTCAACTAACCTGACCCCTTTTCAGTGTGTGTTAGGTTATCAGCCGGTTCTAGCACCATGGCATCAGAGCCAGATCGAGGCTCCTGCGGTGGATGAGTGGTTTCGGCACTCGGAGGAGACGTGGAACGCTGCCCACGTCCATCTGCAGCGGGCCATCCGCAGGCAGAAGGCGAGCGGCGACCTCCACCGCAGTGAGGGCCCAGTCTACGCCCCTGGAGATCGAGTCTGGCTCTCGACTCGAAACCTGCCCCTTCGCCTGCCCTGCCGGAAGCTTGGCCGGCGGTTTGTGGGGCCATTTAAAGTCCTGAGGAGATTGAATGAGGTGTGTTACAGGTTGCAACTGCCTAATGACTATCGCATTAACCCCTCATTCCATGTGTCTCTCCTCAGGCCGGTGGTAGCTGGTCCACTCCAGGAGAGTGAGATAAGCAAGACCCCTCCGCCCCCACTGGACATCGAGGGGGCTCCGGCGTACTCAGTCCGGTCCATCGTGGATTCGAGACGTCGGATGGGGGGTCTACAATATCTCGTGGAGTGGGAGGGGTACGGTCCGGAGGAACGGTGCTGGGTGCCTAGGAGGGACATTCTAGATCCATCCCTCCTGACTGAGTTCCATCGTAGTCATCCTACGCGCCCTGCTCCACGTCCTCCTGGCCGTCCCCGGCGCACGGCTGGAGCCGCGCGTCAAGGGGGGGGGGGGGGGGGGGGTACTGTCACGAATTCCGCCGAGGCTGCTCCTCCTCCTTGTTCGGGCAGGCTTCTGCGTTCGTCGTCCCCGGAGTACTAGCTGCCACCGTTTGATGTTATCTATGTTTGTTTGGTTTTGTATGATTAGTGCACCTGTTCCATATCACGTCTTGATTATGTCACCTATAAGTTTCCTTTGGTTTTGTTTGTAGTTGTGTGTCGTTGTACGCCTGTCTGTTGGTGTAGGTTATTTTGTTTGCTTATTGTTAGTGCTGTTCGCACTTTACGCACTGTTTTGCGTATTCGCTCGCCTCCTGTTTATGAGGCCTGTTTGGATTGTATTTTGCTCCTGTGACTATTAAAAGTCGGATCGACTAAGCTTCTGTGTCCTGCGCCTGACTCCAACACCACATCCACATCAGCCCATGACAAACATAGTAAATCCGGGAGACAAATTAGTATGATCTGTTACAGTTGGTATGGTTACATAAGACAGAAGGTTACTTAAGGCAAAAACAAAAGGAGGGTGGTTGCATGTTCGAGTTTCATCACAGACAACTTTAGCATTTTAGCTAATTAGCAACTTTTCAACTACTTACTACTTAGCATGTTAGCTAACCTTTCCCCTAACCCAAACCCTTTTAGCTAACCCTTCCCATAACCCTAACCTTAACCCTTTAACCTAACTCCTAAGCTTAAACCTAACCCCTAGCCTAGCTAACGTTAGCCAGCTAGCTAATGTTAGCGTTAGCCACCTAGCTAACGTTAGCCACAACAAATTTTAATTCGTAACATATCATACGTTTTGTAAATTTATAATATGACTGCTTAACCAATAGCCTTCACATATAAAACGGTAGTGCTGTCTGAGATGAATCAAGCCTATTGTAGACATACCGACCTGTACATCCTGGGTCAGTGTGTTAGTGTGAAATGTAGTAGACCTCATGTGATCTGCTGAACCTTACTTAACACATGACTCAGCTTTCTAGACTGTTGTACAACCTTATCTTGGCTGTGGAAAATACTGTGCAAATGCATTAGGCCCTTGTTAGGGCAATTTGCTTTTCTGAATACTCTCACACAACCATACATCAATGTGTAATTTAACTGAAATATAACCAGCAACCACTTAAAATCCTTCTATATCGTCTGTATATGTAATGGGTTAAATACAGTGGGGAGGACAAGTATTTGATACACTGCCGATTTTGCAGGTTTTCCTACTTACAAAGCATGTAAAGGTCTGTAATTTTAATAAAGGTCTGTAATAATAATAAAATCCAGAAAATCACATTGTATGATCTTTAAGTAATTAATTTGCATTTTATTGCATGACATAAGTATTTGATCACCTACCAACCAGTAAGAATTCCGGCTCTCACAGACCTGTTAGTTTTTCTTTAAGAAGCCCTCCTGTTCTCCACTCATTACCTGTATTAACTGCACCTGTTTGAACTCGTTACCTGTATAAAAGACACCTGTCCACACACTCAATCAAACAGACTCCAACCTCTCCACAATGGCCAAGACCAGAGAGCTGTGTAAAGCATCAGGGATACAATTGTAGACCTGCACAAGGCTGGGATGGGCTACAGGACAATAGGCAAGCAGCTTGGTGAGAAGGCAACAACTGTTGGGGCAATTATTAGAAAATGGAAGAAGTTCAAGATGACGGTCAATCAACCTCGGTCTGGGGCTCCATGCAAGATCTCACCTCGTGGGGCATCAATGATCATGAGGATGGTGAGGGATCAGCCCAGAACTACATGGCAGGACCTGGTCAATGACCTGAAGAGAGCTGGGACCACAGTCTCAAAGAAAACCATTAGTAACACACTACGCCGTCATGGATTAAAATCCTGCAGCGCACGCAAGTCCCCCTGCTCAAGCCAGCGCATGTCCAGGCCTATCTGAAGTTTGCCAATGACCATCTGGATGATCCAGAGGAGGAATGGGAGATGAGACAAAAATAGAGCTTTTTGGTCTAAACTCCACTCGCCGTGTTTGGAGGAAGAAGAAGGATAAGTACAACCCCAAGAACACCATCCCAACCGTGAAGCATGGAGGTGGAAACATCATTCTTTGGAGATGCTTTTCTGCAAAGGGGACAGGACGACTGCACCGTATTGAGGGGAGGATGGATGGGGCCATGTATCACGAGATCTTGGCCAACAACCTCCTTCCCTCAGTAAGAGCATTGACGATGGGTCGTGGCTGGGTCTTCCAGCATAACAACGACCCGAAACACACAGCCAGGGCAACTAAGGAGTGGCTCCGTAAGAAGCATCTCAAGGTCCTGGAGTGGCCTAGCCAGTCTCCAGACCTGAACCCAATAGAAAATCTTTGGAGGGAGCTGAAAGTCTGTATTGCCCAGCGACAGCCCCGAAACCTGAATGATCTGGAGAAGGTCTGTATGGAGGAGTGGGCCAAAATCCCTGCTGCAGTGTGTGCAAACCTGGTCAAGACCTACAGGAAACGTATGATCTCTGTAATTGCAAACAAAGGTTTCTGTACCAAATATTAAGTTCTGCTTTTCTGATGTATCAAATACTTATGTCATGCAATAAAATGCAAATGAATTACTTAAAAATCATACAATGTGATTTTCTGGATTTTTGTTTTAGATTCCATCTATCACAGTTGAAATGTACCTATGATAAACATTACAGACCTCTACATGCTTTGTAAGTAGGAAAACCTGCAAAATCGGCATTGTATCAAATACTTGTTCTCCCCACTGTATATGTCCTATCACCTCCAGAATAATTTAATTCTAAGTGCTGCAGGGAAGAGAGAGAGGTTTGGCCTACAATAACGGTAGAAGTTGGATGGATGCCAAGCTGTCACACAGTTGGATGACATACAGTGCCTTGCAAAAGTATTCATCCCCCTTGGCGCTTTTCCTATTTTGTTGCATTACAACCTGTAATTTCAATGGATTTTTATTTGGATTTCATGTAATGGACATACACAAAATTGTCCAAATTGGTGAAGTGAAATGAAAAAAATTACTTGTTTCAAAATAATCGAAAAAATATATAACGGAAAAGTGGTGCGTGCATATGTATTCACCCCCTTTGCTATGAAGCCCCTAAATAAGATCTGGTGCAACCAATTACCTTCAGAAGTCACATAATTAGTTAAATAAAGTCCACCTGTGTGCAATCTAAGTATCACATGATCTGTCACATGATCTCAGTATATGTACACCTGTTCTGAAAGGCCCCAGAGTCTGCAACACCACTAAGCAAGGGGCACCACCAAGCAAGCGGCACCATGAAGACCAAGGAGCTCTCCAAACAGGTCAGGGACAAAGTTCTGGAGAAGTACAGATCAGGGTTGGGTTATAAAAAAATATCTGAAACTTTGAATATCCCATGGAGCACCATTAAATCCATTATAAAAAAATTGAAAGAATATGGCACCACAACAAACCTGCCAAGGGAGGGCCGCCCACCAAAACTCACGGACCAGGCAAGGAGGGTATTAATCAGAGAGGCAACAAAGAGACCAAAGATAACCCTGAAGGAGCTGCAAAGCTCCACAGCGGAGATTGGAGTATCTGTCCATAGGACCCTTTTTAAGCCGTACACTCCACAGAGCTGGGCTTTACGGAAGAGTGGCCAAAAAAAAGCCATTGCTTAAAGAAAAAAATTACAAACACGTTTGGTGTTCGCCAAAATGTATGTGGGAGACTCCCCAAACATATGGAAGTAGGTACTCTGGTCAGATGAGACTCAAATTGAGTTTTTGGGCCATCAAGGAAAACGCTATGTCTGGCTCAAACCCAACACCTCTCATCACCCCGAGAACGCCATCCCCACAGTGAAGCATGGTGGTGGCAGCGTCATGCTGTGGGGATGTTTTTCATCGGCAGGGAAACTGGACAGAATTGAAGGAATGATGGATGGCGCTAAATACAGGGAAATTCTTGAGGGAAACCTGTTTCAGTCTTCCAGAGATTTGAGACTGGGATGGAGGTTCACCTTCCAGCAGGACAATGACCCTAAGCATACTGCTAAAGCAACACTCGAGTGGTTTAAGGGGAAACATTTAAATGTCTTGGAATGGCCTAGTCAAATCCCAGACCAGAATCCAATTGAGAATCTGTGGTATGACTTAAAGATTGCTGTACACCAGTGGAACCCATCCAACTTGAAGGAGCTGGAGCAGTTTTGCCTTGAAGAATGGGCAAAATTCCCAGAGGCTAGATGTGCCAAACTTATAGAGACATACCCCAAGAGACTTGCAGCTATAATTGCTGCAAAAGGTGGCTCTACAAAGTATTGACTTTGGGTGAATAGTTATGCATGCTCAAGTTTTCTGTTTTTTTGGTCTTATTTCTTGTTTGTTTCACAATAAAAAATATTTTGCATCTTCAAAGTGGTAGGCATGTTGTGTAAATCAAATGATACAAACCCCCCAAAAATCCATTTTAATTCCAGGTTGTAAGGCAACAAAATAGGGAAAATGCCAAGGGGGGTGGATACTTTCGCAAGCCACTGTATCTGGACCCTTCCCATTATTTCTTTATACAGATGGGCCTCTGGGATTTGAATGTGTGTGTGTGTGTGTGTGTGTGAGAGAGAGAGAGGGGGGAGATGGATGGGGAGAGAGAGAGAGGGGGAGAGAGCGAGAGAGCGAGAAGAAATTAAAATGGGGAAATTCTGTGTGTGTGTCATTGAGCTAATGGAGGGTCTTGGCCTGTATAATGGAGCCCCTCCCTCTGGACAGAGCAGATAATTTAATTGTCAGCCTTCTCTCCTCCCTCTCTCCTCTCCTTCTCGCCCTCCCTTCCCTCTTTTCCAAGTGACTCATCTGCACATATTGCTGCTCTTAACACTCTCATCCCCATCCTCTGAACTCATCCACAATATAGAGCTTCCCAACATCCTACATCATTCTTTTGTTCTTCGTTAGTTGGATCAAGTACAGTGGCTTGTGAAAGTATTCACCCCCCTTAGCATTTTCCCTATTTTGTTGCTTTACAACCTGGAATTAAAATTGATTTTTTGGGGGGTTTGTATCATATGATTTACACAACATGCCTACCACTTTGAAGATGCAAAATATTTTTTTTTGTGAAACAAACAAGAAATAAGACAAAAAAAAACAGAACTTGAGCGTGCATAACTATTCACCCCCCCAAAGTCAATACTTTGTAGAGCCACCTTTTGCAGCAATTACAGCTGCAAGTCTCTTGGGGTATGTCTCTATAAGCTTGGCACATCTAGCCACTGGGATTTTTGCCCATTCTTCAAGGCAAAACTGCTCCAGCTCCTTCAAGTTGGATGGGTTCCGCTGGTGTACAGCAATCTTTAAGTCATACCACATATTCTCAATTGGATTGAGGTCTGGGCTTTGACTAGGACATTCCAAGACATTTAAATGTTTCCCCTTAAACCACTTGAGTGTTGCTTTAGCAGTATGCTTAGGGTCATTGTCCTGCTGGAAGGTGAACCTCCGTCCCAGTCTCACATCTCTGGAAGACTGAAACAGGTTTCCCTCAAGAATTTCCCTGTATTTAGCGCCATCCATCATTCCTTCAATTCTGACCAGTTTCCCAGTCCCTGCCGATGAAAAACATCCCCACAGCATGATGCTGCCACCACCATGCTTCACTGTGGGGATGGTGTTCTCGGGGTGATGAGATGTGTTGGGTTTACGCCAGACATAGCGTTTTCCTTGATGGCCAAAAAGCTCAATTTTAGTCTCATCTGACCAGAGTACCTTCTTCCATATGTTTGGGGAATCTCCAACATGCCTTTTGGCAAACACCAAACGTGTTTGGTAATTCTTTTCTTTAAGCAATGGCTTTTTTTTGGCCACTCTTCTGTAAAGCCCAGCTCTGTGGAGTGTCCGGCTTAAAAAGGGTCCTATGGACAGATACTCCAATCTCCGCTGTGGAGCTTTGCAGCTCCTTCAGTGTTATCTTTGGTCTCTTTGTTGCCTCTCTGATTAATGCCCTCCTTGCCTGGTCTGTGAGTTTTGGTGGGTGGCCCTCCCTTGGCAGGTTTGTTGTGGTGCCATATTCTATCCATTTTTTAATAATGGATTTAATGGTGCTCCGTGGGATGTTCAAAGTTTCAGATATTTTTTTATAACCCAACCCTGATCTGTACTTCTCCAGAACTTTGTCCCTGACCTGTTTGGAGAGCTCCTTGGTCTTCATGGTGCTGCTTGCTTGGTGGTGCCCCTTGCTTAGTGGTGTTGCAGACTCTGGGGCCTTTCAGAACAGGTGTGTATATATACTGAGATCATGTGACAGATCATGTGACACTTAGATTGCACACAGGTGGACTTTATTTAACTAATTATGTGACTTCTGAAGTTAATTGGTTGCACCAGATCTTATTTAGGGGCTTCATAGCAAAGGGGGTGAATACATATGCACGCACCACTTTTCCGTTATTTATTTCTTTGAATTTTTTGAAACAAGTTATTTTTTTCATTTCACTTCACCAATTTGGACTATTTTGTGTATGTCCATTACATGAAATCCAAATAAAAATCCATTTAAATTAAAGGTTGTAATGCAACAAAATAGGAAAAACGGCAAGGGGGATGAATACTTTCGCAAGGCACTGTAGCTACACGTTCATGCATAGAGAAAATGTCTCTATACATCTTTATCCAGTACACTATCTTCCTCTCACGCTCTCTGGGCTTTTAAGGTTTATGGATGGCAGCCATATGTAGGGGTCATTGTTATGATCCATGGTGTACTGGCTCTGCCCAAAGTGAATGCCTGCTTTAGCCAACCTGTCATTGTAGAAGGCAATTTGTTGGTACAAACAGTCTGGTACCAAGGCTAGCTACCTGAAGATTCACAAAAGGAATAAGCTTTTGCCGACCATTGTTCTCTGTTTTCTGCGTAGTTCAGACTCATCCGCTACAAAATTATGATGACATACAGAACCCCAGCAAGCACAGACGGTTTGACAACGTTTGCGTTTGGTTGAAGTTTGATGCCTTTTCTGAGATCAACCCTGGCCTGAATGTGGGCGGTTTACAGTAACTTTCCTTTCTGTCTATCTATTCTACAGGTTGTAAATCTTTATCTGACCTCTGCTCTGTGTTTTCTACAGGTGGTATAGCAGGGGGTATAGAGATCTGTATCACCTTCCCTACTGAGTATGTGAAGACTCAGCTACAGTTGGACGAGAAGGCCAACCCTCCCAAATACAGGGGCATCGGTGAGTGTCTGACTGTGTGTGTGTCCTCTCACCCCACAACACAACAACCCAAACCCTTTCCCTATCCATCTCCCTTCATACCTCTCTACCTCTTCTTCCCCAATGCATCTAACCTTCCTGAGATACAGGGTCGTCAGTGTGTCTACCAAATCAATGAACCTCCATCTAGCTCTATCTCTTGCTCTCCCTCCATTTCTTGTTCTCGCTATCTCTCTCCCTCTCTCTCTTTCTCTCTCTCTGTCCCTCTTAGGATCTAATTATCAAATTACCCATCATCCTCAGGTGCATTAGTGATTCTGGCAAGCTGTCACGCTACTTGTTTGTATGAGACACACACACACACACACACACACACACACACACACACACACACACACACACACACACACACACACACACAGTCAGTCTGGCTTCTCTTGGCTGGAGCTCTGAGGATCTGAGACCATCTTAATGAGCCATGCACACAGCTGTCTCTGCCTCATACTAACTAGCTATGTTCATCAAGGAGTTTTCATACTGTTGTGTCTCTCCATGTGTGAATATGAAGTTATTTTAATACTCTCTGTGTGTCTGTAGCTGGTTGTGTGTTTATGTAATGATGTGTGTGTGTGTGTGTGTAGGTGACTGTGTAAAGCAGACGGTACAGGGTCATGGGGTGAGAGGACTGTACAGAGGACTCAGCTCACTGCTCTATGGATCCATACCCAAATCAGCTGTCAGGTATGTGGATGGCATCTAGCCCTACACACACACACACACACACACACACACACACACACACACACACACACACACACACACACACACACACACACCAATTATTTTGGTCCATTACCCACAATGCATAGCTGAAATGTCACGCTGGTCTCCTGTGTAATTATGTTATTCTTTCCCAGAGATTATATTTATTCTCCTACCTGCTTTATTCCACATTCCACCGTTCTATGGAGAACTCGGTGTCAGACAGGGGCATTTAGCATCTCTCTTTCTCTGAATGTGTTTGTTTGTGTGCATGTGTGTTAAAGGGCAGAGCCTGTCTGTAGAGTGAACAGACAGACCCAGCCATGCGGAGCAGAGCTGCCAATTCATGTATCAGTGGAGATACAGAGAGGAAGACCTGTTGGTGTGTGTCTGTGTGTCAGTCAGTCAGCCTAGGGGAAGGGCTCAGTAAGGAAACAGGGTATAGAGATGGACAGGGCAACAAGAGTAGGCCACATCATCTGTCTAGTCTGACAGCTATGTGTGTTTGTGTGTGTGTGTGTGTGTGTGTGTGTGTGTGTGTGTGTGCGAGTGCTTTTCTTCTCCCAAACTTATTTTCCCATTCCCTCTGTCCCCCTCCCACTACCAATCCATCATTTTCTCCCCTTTCCCACCATCTCCCCCATCCCATTAGCTGATTGCCTGTTATGTACAGTGTGGAGCAGTGGGGGGAGGGACAGGGGAGTGAAGGAGATAAGAGAGTGGTGACGTTGAGACCAGAGAGACACTGGGCTTTAGTGGAGAGAGACTGACCTTTTTCATCCACCCATTTAACTCCACCTGCTTTCTCATCCACCCCTTTCCTTTTTCCCTCATCCTTTCTTTCCCATATACCTCCCTCCTCCCCTCATCTCTTGGCGAGGAGCGACTGACCTTGCAGATAGAGCCCTAATGGGGTTGAGGAGACGTTCCATGGTCTCTGTGACGACCAAGGTGCCTCTGACTCATTCTGGACTTTGGCTGCTGGCCCGGCTGTTATCCATCATGTTGGGATGATAACGTTTTTTCTGTCCATTTGAATTGGCTAAAGAGAGGAGGTAGTTTAGCCTTAGCACATTGAAGTCAATTTAATCATTTTAATGGGATAATGTAAGGTATAGTATAGTGAAAAAAACACTATACAGCCAATTCCTTGCAGTCCAATTAAGGTGGATGAGAGAGAGAGAGAGAGAGAGACCTGTTTTGAAACTACATCATTGCCTTCTGTTTGCCAGTCGAGTCTGTGTGTTCCTGCACGACAGAGAGAGAATGTGAGTTGTGAAGCGGCTATCACTCAAACAAACAAACATGATTCTTGAGTAGAGACAGAGAAACAGATGCTACATTTTAATGAACAAAAAAATATGAGGTGAGAAAAAGAGAGCGAAAGAGAGTGAGAGCAAATGGAGGGGTAGAGGGAGAAGATATGACGAAATAAAACAGCGAGACACACCCAGAGATGGAGACAGACATCGGTCAGACCAGACACTCTCAGGTTAGAGGGCAGAGGCACAGGAAACCTAGCCTCGTGAAACCCGCCTGATCTTGCAATATATATTTGTCACATGCAGCGAATATAACAAGTGTAGACTTTACCGTGAAATGCTTAATTACAAGCCCTTTCCCAACAATGCAGTTAAAAAGTATGAAAATTAAATTTACAAAATTAACAACAAGAAAATAGTAACACAATAAATTAACACAATAAAATATCAGTCTGTTTTACCAGGCTACAAGAAAACAAACCGTTAATCAACACTAAGTGGCAAAGTGTCTTTCCTCCCCCTCAACACACACACACTCCTGGGGGGAGACAGAACACTCAGCTCGCTTTCATGGTAGCAGTTGCTGGGCGTCCGCTGCTTCCTGAGTCATCAGACTTTATGGCTACATCTTTTAACAAGGATGTGCCTTACCTGCTGGGTAGCAAAACATTCTGCATCATTAGCAGTTTGTTTCACTTCACCTTGGCATCGAAGGAAGTCGTTTGCTTCTTGCCTCGAGGTGTATCTATGTGTCCACTTCCATAGGACTGGGGCAAGACTTCTACTAAGATTAATAATCCGTTTTATGGTGCTCAGACAGGAAACTGGTATGAAATTCAGCTTATCAGTAGTTTAGCTGATTAAACCCAACCTGGCTTCCTCTAAGGTGTCCAGTGGGGTTAGAACTCGTTGAAGACTCTTTGTTGTTTCCATATCTCATCCAGAGATATCAGTAACTCTGACCCTTCTCATCTTCACAGTTATACAGTATCAGTTTCTGTGTTTTACTGTCACCTAGGTAACAAGGAGCCAGGCTAGAGGGATATTCTATTGAGAGTTTTCTAGATTCATGGTTCTAGTCTGATATTCTATAAAATTCTAGGATGAGATTTTAGACAATATTCAAGTCTAGAATCAAGCCTAACTCCTCTTCCTGATATCACTGTACCACACTCAAACCTGAGAAACAACAGCTCTGCTTGTTATTGATGACTCTCACTCATGAGAACGACATTGATTGAACTAATCAACTGGACTGGACATTATACTAACATGTTCTCTCCTCCCCCTATCTATCTCTCTCCTCCCCCTATCTCAGGTTTGGTGTGTTTGAGTATCTCAGTAACCATGCCCGTGACGAGGCAGGGAAGTTGAACAGCACCAGGGGTCTGCTATGTGGGCTTGGTGCTGGAGTCATGGAGGCTGTAGTCATAGTCTGTCCCATGGAGACTGTCAAGGTACGTCTGAGACAGAGCATCTCTATAGCCTCCTTTATAGTCTATCTCCTCCTCTCCTCTCCTCTATAGCTCTGTCTCCTTTTCCTGACTCTCCTGCTCCTCTCCTCCATACCCACCTCTCCTCTTTCTCTCGCTCCCCCGCTCCTCTCCCTTGTCTTTATCCCCCTGCTCCCCTCCTCTCAGATTCGGTGTCACTGATACCCCCTACCCACTGGTCTGGGGTCAGCTGTTTAGCTGATAATTGTTTTGATCTGACCTGATCCCAAATCAGTCTCTATATTTGTTACTTATCTAATCCAACAGCTGAATGAGGGTTGACCCAAGCCTTCCAGGAATGTATTCCCTTCAATCATACTCTTTGATATGATCTGAATTAAAGGCTAGACAGACAAAAACATCCCTCAAGGCTGTCTGTCTGCTCTCAGTGCTCTGTCAAACTGATAATAAAATAAAGGATCAGAAAAAAACATGATAATGCAATTTTTCCAGGTGCACGATTGGGTTTGGGTAATAATACTGTCTGTCAGTGTGTGTGTGTGTGTGTGTGTATGTTTGGTGATTAAGCTGTCCCTGTGTTCTCTCTCAAGGTTAAATTCATCCACGACCAGTCTTCAGCCAACCCCAAATACAGAGGCTTCTACCATGGAGTCAGGGAGATCATCAGAACCCAAGGTAAGGAAGGAGGAGGGGGAAGTTGCCCTAGCCTAGACACTGATTTAAGGCTATTGTTTAGGGAGGGTAATCTGGTCCTTCCACCCTAACCTTGAGCGATCAACAAAGGCCATGTATGCGTCCCAAATGGCACCCTATTCCCTATATAGCCCCCATAGGGCTCTGGCCAAAAGTAGATGCAGATTACCTTATGTGTGGATTCACACTGACAGTTATTGTTTAAAGCTGAACTGAACTTGAGAACCAACTTCTCTCATTGAAAACGGCTTATGTGACATCGATTTTGGTCAAACATTTCCAGTGCCAAAATTGACTAAAAAGTGCAAGTAGGTTAATTTTGTATGGTCAAGTGCTGCAAAGAAATACCTAGTTAAGCTGCAGCTGGCCCAGAACAGAGTGGCACGTCTTGCTCTTCATTGTAATCAGAGGGCTAATACTATGCATGCCAGTCTCTGTTGGCTAAGAGTTGAGAAGAGACTGACTGCGTCACTTCTTGTTTTTATAAAAAACATTCATGTGTTGGAAATTCCAAATGGTTTGCCTAGTGAACTTACACACAGCACTGACACAAACGCTTACCCCATCAGACATGCCACCAGGGGTCTTTTCACAGTCCCCAGGTCCAGAACAAATTCAAGGAAACGTACAGTATTATACAGAGCCATGAGTGCATGGAACTCCCTTCCATCTTATATAGCGCAAGTGAACAGCAAACCTGGTTTAAAAAACAAATGAAACAACACCTCACGGCACAACGCCTCTCCCCATGTGACCTACTTGTTGTGTGTATGTACTGACATACAGTGCATTCGGAAAGTCTTCAGACCCCTTTACTTTTTCCATATTTTGTTACCTTACAGCCTTATTCTAAAATGGATTAAATAAATAAAAATCCTCATCAATCTACACACAATACCCCATAATGACAAAGCAAAAACAGGTTTTTAGAAATGTTTGCAAATTTACTAAAAATAAAGAACATAAATACCTTATTTACATAAGTATTCAGATCCTTTGCTATGAGACTCGAAATTGAGCTCAGGTGCATCCTGTTTCCATTGATCATTCTTGAGATATTTCTACAACTTGATTGGAGTCCACCTGTGGTAAATTCAATTGATTAGACATGATTTGGAAAGGCACGCACCTGTCTATATAAGGTCCCACAGTTGACAGTGCATGTCAGAGCAAAAACCAAGCCATGAGGTCGAAGGAATTGTCCGTAAAGCTCAGAGACAAGATTGTGTCGAGGCACAGATGTGGGAAGGGTACCAAAACATTTCTGCAGCATTGAAGGTCCCCAAGAACACAGTGGCCTCCATCATTCTTAAATGGAAGAAGTTTGGAACCACCAAGACTCTCCCTAAAGCTGGCCGCCCGGCCAAACTGAGCAATCGGGGGAGAAGGGCCTTGGTCAGGGAGGTGACCAAGAACCGATGGTCCTCTGACAGAGCTCCAGAGTTCCTCTGTGGAGATGGGAGAACCTTCCAGAAGGACAACCATCTCTGCAGCACTCCACTAATCAGGCCTTTATGGTAGAGTGGCCAGACGGAGGCCACTCCTCAGTACAAGGCACATGACAGCCCGCTTGGAGTTTGCCAAAAGGCACCTAAAGAACTCAGACCATGAGAAAAAAGATTCTCTGGTCTGATGAAACCAAGATTGAACTCTTTGTCCTGAATGCCAAGCGTCACGTCTGGAGGAAACCTGGCACCATCCCTACGGTTAAGCATGGTGGTGGCAGCATCATGCTGTGGGAATGTATTTCAGCGGCAGGGACTGGGTGACTAGTCAGGATCGAGGGAAAGATCAACAGAGCAGAGTACAGAGAGATCCTTGATGAAAACCTGCTCCAGAGCGCTCAGGACCTCAGACTGGGGAAAAGGTTCCCCTTCTAACAGGACAACAACCCTAAGCACACAGCCAAGACAATGCAGGAGTGGCTTCGGAACAAGTCTCTGAATGTCCTTGAGTGGCCCAGCCAGAGCCTGGACATGAACCCGATCGAACATCTCTGGAGAGACCTGAAAATAGCTGTGCAGCGACGCTCCCCATCCAACCTGACAGAGCTTGAGAGGATCTTCAGAGAAGAATGGGAGAAACTCCCGAATACAGGTGTGCCAAGCTTGTAGCATCATACCCAAGAAGACTCTAGGCTCTAATCGCTGCCAAAGGTGCTTCAACAAAGTACTGAGTAAAGGGTCTGAATACTTATGCAAATGTGATATTTCTGTTTTTTATTTGTAATACATTTGCAAAATTCTCTATAAACCTGTTTTTGCTTTGTCATTATGGGGTATTGTGTGTAGAGTGATGAGGAAAAAAACAATTTAATCAATTTTAGAATAAGGCTGTAACGTAACAAAATGTGGAAAAAGTGAAGGGATCTGAATACTTTCCGAATGCACTGTATATAACTGATAGATGCACGCACACACACACTACATGTTGTTTTTAAATGTATGTATATTGTAAAGTATTTTGTCTGTAATCTCTAAATCAAATCAGTATCGTCCAAAACTGAGATTTGTGAGATTTGTGTATAAGAGTTCGTCATGACTTACACTGAGTATACTAAACATTAGGACACCTTAATATTGAGCTGCACCCCCTTTTGCCCTCAGAACAGCCTCAATTCATCGAGGCATGGACTCTACAAGGTGTCGAAAGCGTTCCACAGTGATGCTGGCACATGTTGACTCGAATGCTTCCCACAGTTGTGTCACGTTGGCTGGATGTCCTTTGGGTGGTGGACCATTCTTGATACACACAGGAAAATGTTGAGCGTGAAAAACCCAGCAGTGTTGCAGTTCTTGACACACTCATACCAGTGCGCCTGGCAACTACTACCATACCCCGTTCATTGGCACTTACATTTTTGGTCTTGCCCATTCACCCTCTGAATGGCACAAATACACAATCCATGTCTCAATTGGCACACATATACAATCCATGTCTCAATTGTCTCAAGGCTTAAAAATCCTTCTTTAACCCGTCTCCTCCCCTTCATCTACACTGATTGAAGTGGATTTAACAAGTGACATCAATAAGGGATCATAGTTTTCACCTGGATTCACGTGGTCAGTCTATGTCATGGAAAGAGCAGTTGTTCTTAATGTTTTTATTACTCATTGTACTTGAGGGTTGGGTTTTGATTTCGACAATGCCCATTTGCCCACTACCATGGGATAAACAGCTACGGTCATTGCGGTCTATTTAATCGTACGGCAGAACACACAGACAGTGAGACAGACCTGCCCAGCAGCACAGTGGAGACGACTTTGTTTACATAAGACAACACGTCACACATTTTTGAATTTGAGAAATACTGCACCAAACACATTAGCTAGATGTAAAATAGCGCAACTAAAAGTTCCTCGGCAAAAATGTCAAAATGAATTACAGATTTATTGAGTTATCTTAGATTAATTCTGACTATTTTGAGGAAGTGATACTGGCTTTGTTCCTATGGTGTCTCATGGGGGACAAACATCAGTAACTGCCACATCGAACAACAACCCCAAGACTGAAATCTCGTTTTTCTTAATGAGCAACAGAAAAACACATGCGGAATCGGTGTGTTCAGTCGCTCTTTAAAGTGGGTAGTGCATAATGCTGCTACTACATCCAGTGATGCTAACTGCTGCTAACTGCTGCTGTCTGCTACTGTACCCCAGGTATTAGGGGGACGTACCAGGGCCTGACGGCCACCGTCCTGAAGCAGGGCTCCAACCAGGCCATCCGATTCTACGTCATGACCTCCCTCAGGAACTGGTACAAAGGTACGGGAGTGTCAGCTAACATTATCAGGATTCCAGGGGCCATATGTATCAAGTGTCTCAGAGTAGGAGTGCTGATTTGGGATCAGCTTAGCCTTTAGATCACAATGAATATGATTACATCGACAGAGGGGAGCTGATCCTGGGCCCTGGATGCATGTTTACAGGTCTACACCACACAGACAATGCTGACCTCTAGTGGTCACTTGTAAAAAGGCACTCTCTTTGACAAGCGTACTGTGTGTATCCCACTTGGGTGAGTGTTAAAGATCATTCTGTCTTGTGTGTCTCCTCTCCCCAGGGGATAACACCAATAAGGCCATTAACCCCATGGTGACGGGAACGTTTGGAGCCATCGCAGGAGCAGCCAGCGTGTTCGGGAACACCCCCCTAGATGTCATCAAGACCAGGATGCAGGTACAGGATAGGGTACCGTTATAGGCACTTGTGTACATCTGAAAGAATTGAATGTGTTAGAAATACATGTATGGCGTAACTCCACCTCTGTCTAAGTGAATAACCCTGTGTCTTTCTCTTTCTAAGGGTCTGGAGGCTCATAAGTATAAGAGTACGCTGGACTGTGCCTTGAAGATCATGAGACACGAGGGTGTACGAGCGTAAGTGCACCACTATACTCTTCTATACAATCAAACTTTATGTATAACTCCCTTAAGGAACATAATGGTACTATTTACTGCTCATTCCATCTCATTCCTGAGGTTCTACTCCATAGAGATCCTGAGTTCTACATATATGATGTTCTACTCTCCTTGTTCTGTGTTCTCTAGGTTCTATAAGGGGACGGTTCCTCGGCTGGGTCGTGTGTGTCTGGATGTGGCCATCGTCTTCATCATCTATGAGGAGGTGGTCAAGGTTCTCAACACGGTCTGGAAGACGGAGTGAGGGGGCAGGGCTTGAGCCACCTCTGACCACACTGGGCCAAACAGGATGTGACTGGACAACTGAGCTTTCTACCAGTCTACGTCTCAAATGAGACCTTATTCCATATATACAGTGGTGCGCTACTTTTGACCCATCAGGCTCTGGTCAAAAGTAGGGTATTGTGTAGGGAATAGAGTGCCATTTCAGACGCAGCCTACCCATAACTGTACTCACCGGCTGAGCTGTAGGCGGAGTGAAAGTTGTCATATGAATAATATCTATTTGGACATAGCTTACCTATTTGGATGCAGTGGTCACAAACCCTGGTCCTGGAGAGCTACAAAGTGTACAGGCTTCTGTTCCATCCCTGCACTAACACAACAGATTCTTTCAAACAAGGCCTCCATGAGTTGAATGAGGTGTACTGCTAAACTGGGACAAAATCCTGCACGTAATGTCACTCTCCAGGACCTGGACTGAAGAACACCAAAATATTTTTATTTTTTTATACACTGCTCAAAAAAATAAAGGGAACACTTAAACAACACATCCTAGATCTGAATGAATGAAATAATCTTATTAAATACTTTTTTCTTTACATAGTTGAATGTGCTGACAACAAAATCACACAAAAATGATCAATGGAAATCAAATTTATCAACCCATGGAGGTCTGGATTTGGAGTCACCCTCAAAATTAAAGTGGAAAACCACACTACAGGCTGATCCAACTTCGATGTAATGTCCTTAAAACAAGTCAAAATTAGGCTCAGTAGTGTGTGTGGCCTCCACGTGCCTGTATGACCTCCCTACAACGCCTAGGCATGCTCCTGATGAGGTGGCGGATGGTCTCCTGTGGGATCTCCTCCCAGACCTGGACTAAAGCATCCGCCACCTCCTGGACAGTCTTTGGTGCAACGTGGCGTTGGTGGATGGAGCGAGACATGATGTCCCAGATGTGCTCAATTGGATTCAGGTCTGGGGAACGGGCGGGCCAGTCCATAGCATCAATGCCTTCCTCTTGCAGGAACTGCTGACACACTCCAGCCACATGAGGATTGTCTTGCATTAGGAGGAACCCAGGGCCAACCGCACCAGCATATGGTCTCACAAGGGGTCTGAGGATCTCATCTCGGTACCTAATGGCAGTCAGGCTACCTCTGGCGAGCACATGGAGGGCTGTGCGGCCCCCCAAAGAAATGCCACCCCACACCATGACTGACCCACCACCAAACCGGTCATGCTGGAGGATGTTGCAGGCAGCAGAACGTTCTCCACGGCGTCTCCAGACTCTATCACGTCTGTCACATGTGCTCACTGTGAACCTGCTTTCATCTGTGAAGAGCACAGGGCGCCAGTGCCGAATTTGCCAATCTTGTTGTTCTCTGGCAAATGCCAAACGTCCTGCACGGTGTTGGGCTGTAAGCACAACCCCCACCTGTGGACGTCAGGCCCTCATACCACCCTCATGGAGTCTGTTTCTGACCGTTTGAGCAGACACATGCACATTTGTGGCCTGCTGGAGGTCATTTTGCAGGGCTCTGGCAGTGCTCCTCCTGCTCCTCCTTGCAAAAAGGCGGAGGTAGCGGTCCTGCTGCTGGGTTGTTGCCCTCCTACGGCCTCCTCCACGTCTCCTGATGTACTGGCAAGTCTCCTGGTAGCGCCTCCATGCTCTGGACACTACGCTGACAGACACAGCAAACATTCTTGCCACAGCTCGCATTGATGTGCCATCCTGGATGAGCTGCACTACCTGAGCCACTTGTGTGGGTTGTAGACTCCGTCTCATGCTACCACTAGAGTGAAAGCACCGCCAGCATTCAAAAGTGACCAAAACATCAGCCAGGAAGCATAGGAACTGAGAAGTGGTCTGTGGTCACCACCTGCAGAACCACTCCTTTATTGGGGGTGTCTTGCTAATTGCCTATAATTTCCACCTGTTGTCTATTCCATTTGCAAAACAGCATGTGAAATGTATTGTCAATCAGTGTTGCTTCCTAAGTGGACAGTTTGATTTCACAGAAGTGTGATTGACTTGGAGTTACATTGTGTTGTTTAAGTGTTCCCTACTTTTTTTTGCAGTGTATCTACGTAAATGATTTACAGTATCATTATGAGTTTACTGTATGGTAGTGGATGCCATATCATCCTGAGATAAAGCATAGTGGTTCTGCTTATGCTTCAACAGTTACAGTAGCAACTACAGTGGGGAAAAAAAGTATTTAGTCAGCCACCAATTGTGCAAGTTCTACCACTTAAAAAGATGAGAGAGGCCTGTAATTTCCATCATAGGTACACGTCAACTATGACAGACAAATTGAGAATTTTTTTCTCCAGAAAATCACATTGTAGGATTTTTAATGAATTTATTTGCAAATTATGGTGGAAAATAAGTATTTGGTCACCTACAAACAAGCAAGATTTCTGGCTCTCACAGACCTGTAACTTCTTCTTTAAGAGGCTCCTCTGTCCTCCACTCGTTACCTGTATTAATGGCACCTGTTTGAACTTGTTATCAGTATAAAAGACACCTGTCCACAACCTCAAACAGTCACACTCCAAACTCCACTATGGCCAAGACCAAAGAGCTGTCAAAGGACACCAGAAACAAAATTGTAGACCTGCACCAGGCTGGGAAGACTGAATCTGCAATAGGTAAGCAGCCTGGTTTGAAGAAATCAACTGTGGAAGCAATTATTAGGAAATGGAAGACATACAAGACCACTGATAATCTCCCTCGATCTGGGGCTCCACGCAAGATCTCACCCCGTGGGGTCAAAATGATCACAAGAACGGTGAGCAAAAATCCCAGAACCACACGGGGGGACCTAGTGAATGACCTGCAGAGAGCTGGGACCAAAGTAACAAAGCCTACCATCAGTAACACACTACGCCGCCAGGGACTCAAATCCTGCAGTGCCAGACGTGTCCCCCTGCTTAAGCCAGTACATGTCCAGGCCCGTCTGAAGTTTGCTAGAGTGCATTTGGATGATCCAGAAGAGGATTGGGAGAATGTCATATGGTCAGATGAAACCAAAATATAACTTTTTGGTAAAAACTCAACTCGTCGTGTTTGGAGGACAAAGAATGCTGAGTTGCATCCAAAGAACACCATACCTACTGTGAAGCATGGGGGTGGAAACATCATGCTTTGGGGCTGTTTTTCTGCAAAGGGACCAGGACGACTGATCCGTGTAAAGGAAAGAATGAATGGGGCCATGTATCGTGAGATTTTGAGTGAAAACCTCCTTCCATCAGCAAGGGCATTGAAGATGAAACGTGGCTGGGTCTTTCAGCATGACAATGTTCCCAAACACACCGCCCGGGCAACGAAGGAGTGGCTTCGTAAGAAGCATTTCAAGGTCCTGGAGTGGCCTAGCCAGTCTCCAGATCTCAACCCCATAGAAAATCTTTGGAGGGAGTTGAAAGTCAGTGTTGCCCAGAGACAGCCCCAAAACATCACTGCTCTAGAGGAGATCTGCATGGAGGAATGGGCCAAAATACCAGCAACAGTGTGTGAAAACCTTGTGAAGACTTACAGAAAACGTTTGACCTGTGTCATTGCCAACAAAGGGTATATAACAAAGTATTGAGAAACTTTTGTTATTGACCAAATACTTATTTTCCACCATAATTTGCAAATAAATTCATAAAAAATCCTACAATGTGATTTTCTTGATTTTTTTTCCTCATTTTGTCCGTCATAGTTGAGGTGTACCTATGATGAAAATTACAGGCCTCTCTCATCTTTTTAAGTGGGATAACTTGCACAATTGGTGGCTGACTAAATACTTTTCCCACTGTACATGAATTGTAACTTATACCACCTGATGGGAAAAGTTTTTCCTTTTGAGAATTTATTACCAACCCTTTCATGCAATCATTTTACTTGTGTGATATGACATTTATTTTTATAATAAATATTATGGTTGACTATTAATATTTAATTGCAGAGTATATTGTTTTACGCAGTTCCAGATGCCAAGCCCATCCAGTAGCAAGCTGCCAAGTTGTGACAAAGTATACAATTTATTGTCACAGTTCTACTGTAATACCACTAACCCTTTTGGGCTGGCCATGGCTAACGGCTTTTTCCTCAAGTGAGAGGTATACATAGAGTAATATATTCTGACCAAGAGAAGAGAAATTGGTAAATAATATATTGATTCATAATATATTGATCAGAGTCTTTATCAATGTATTTATTGAATGTTGAATGTGTAGTAATCTCTGTGTTTGAGACTCGCTGTTATACTGTGCAGTGTTATGTACTAACTCGTAAGCGAATGCTTCATGGTGTTACATTACAGTACTGTATGGATTGGGTGGGTGCAAGAGGTCAACGCTTTTTTGTTCCTGTACAGTATATCACTGCTGGTCTCCATTCTGGCTCAAACATACAGTAACTCAGTTTCCCAGCTCAGATGGCATCCTGCCACAGATGGTTGTGTTCCAGACAGATCAGCATTGTTCTGAGATGGAAACTTAGGTGAACATTCCCATTCCATTCACACACATTCATATCTTTTGGTGCCATTTTGGGGGTTGTTTTAGTTTTAAATTCATGAGGAAAACAACAATTTTGAAACCATCACAATGTATTTTCTTAATCAATCTCATCTAGGTTTTCAGGTTCTTGATCATAAAGTGTATTGCTATGTGTTGTAGTCATGTACCATATCTTATTATGTAAGAGCATTCTGAATCTGCACAAATATCTGCCCTGACGATTGAGGTCAAATCTATAACAAGAAAATATGGCTTTATTTTGCATCGGTGGAATAGAAAATGAAACATGCTTTTAGAGCCCAATGCCTTTGTGTTGTCGGTTATGGAATACTGACTGTTTTGACTCTGCTTTTACAGTGTTGTATATACAACATGTACTGTAAGGTGTGGGAGGCCTCAGTCTCCTCCTCAGCATATTCTGTCTAAATTATCTTAATCTCACCATCAAAATTAAATGGATGTCATTCCAAATTCCTAGAGGAATGCACTGTGTTTCTTACGTTATTATAACCTCTAAATCTAAGGTGGTATTACACCAAGGACCAATAAATAACCCCTTTGCATGCCTTTATTTTCAATTTTGCACTCTCTGCTCTTTCTGAGGGAATCTTTTGCCATCGCTACACTGTCTGTCACAAACCCCAGATTCTGTATTACATTTTCCAGTCTTTTTCGATCTTTCCCCAGCTCCATCAAAGCCTCCTCGTATGCTTCCTTCTCTTTCTGTTTCTCCTCCTTCATTCTCTCCTTCTCACCTTCTGTTATCCCTCTCACTCTCTCCTTTTCATCATCCACCTCTTCTCCATGTACTCCCGCTCTCTCTCATTCTATTTATTTTCCTTCTTCACCAACGCCATCTCTTTTTCAATCTCTTCATACCACATCTTTTTCACAATCTTCATCTTCTCCTTTAATCCTTCCAACTCCTTCCTCAATCTCTCCACCTCTTCCTCCTCTTTCTCTCAATCTCATCTCTGTCATCTTCTCCTCCACTCTCTCACGCTCTTCATCTCAGTCTTCCACTTCTCAACCACATCTAACTTTATCCTCTTCAACTCCTCCATTACCCCCCCCCCCCCCCTCTCCAGCATCACCTAATTAAACATTTCCTCTCTCGCTTTCATCTTCTCCATCACTCCTTCCAACTCCTGTCTGACACTGTCCACATCCTCTTCTCTCTTTATCGATCTCCTGTCTCCCGTTTATTTGATCTTTAACAATCAATTCTTTAAGTCTCTCCATTTTGACCTTCCACTTTTCTTCTGTCCCCACCTTCACCTGCTCAACCTCCTTCTCCTCCATTTCTGCTGTTACCCTCTCTACCTCCATCTTCAGCATCTTCTCCATATCCAACTTCACCTGCTCCACCTCCCTCTATTGCTGCAGTTACCCTCTCTACCTCCACCTCCAGCTTCTCTTCCATATCCAAAATCACACGCTTCACCACCTCCTCCTTCCTATGCCCAAACTCCTCCTCCTCTCTCCATTTCTTTCTCTCATTTTCTCCATCTCCTTTCCCTTTTTAATCTTCTCCTTCAATCCCTCCAACTCCTCTTTCACTTTCTTCACCTCTTCCTTTGCGTTCTCTTCCACATCTATTTTAATTTGATAATCTTTCTTTTTAATCATCTCCTATTCTTGTCATTTTCTTCCATCTCTCATCCACTTTTAACCTTTCCACTGTTATTCTTCCTCTCCAACTTATCTTTCTCCTTTCCAACTCCAACTTACTCCATCTGTGGAGCTGGTTAGGGGCGTTCTGGTGAACTGATCTGAGGAATCCCAGGTCTGTTGTGCCTTGGAGCACTAAACCTCTACACTGCTCCAGGACCACTGCTCCGGGGTTGACTCTCTTGTGTAGTCCAGTCTAATCTAGTCCAGTCCAGTCTAATCAAGTCTAGTCTGCCCAGTTAAAATTAACCCATTTATCTTAACATGGCAAAGTTAAATTTACTCAACCTAATAAAAAAAACAGCATAACATAATTATAGCTACATTGTTTATGCAAATAGCCCACCAAAATACACACCAAATAGGCTATTTAATAACAGAATGTTGATATGTGAACTCAAAGCGTAGGACGTTGTCCAGTGTCCTCTCTGGTTTATCAGGTCAGTGGGGAACAAAAGTGAAATGACTATTAATTTCCACCTGATGAGCTTAAGTATCTAGACTTATTGGTGTCACTCAGGCCAATAGGTCACTGATAGATTTGCTTCTGTTCTGTTCCAAGTGTTCAGCAGAAGTGAAAGAGAAATTGAATTAATTTGTGCAACATATGGATCGTTGGGTATGTTGGCATGACAACAGCACTATGACACTATAGACTGATGTCCCCAGAGGTCTGCTACTGTCATGTCAGTGCCTAGGCCTACTTTTCTGCCTAATCCCCCATGTGACCAGACTGGACTAGATTACACTTGTCTGGACTGAATATAATATAATAACGTATCTAAGAAGTTCCTTCACATGACAAATAGTTATATTATATTCAGTACAATCCAGTCTAGTCCAGTCTAGTCTAGTCTAGCCAGTTAAAATGTATCCCCATTTCCCTTAGCATGGCAGTCAGATTCATTGAGAAATGTTAACATTCAAAAGTGGGGAAGTTGTTTAAGATCATTATAACATCTACATTGTTTAGGATAATCGCCCACCAAAATACCCACCAAATAGGCTATTTAATTACAGACTACTAGCGGCATCCCTCAGATCACTGGAAATGAATAGTTGGATTCAATGCAATTCCCTCCTCCAGTTTACTGTATTATAATATAGATTGATCAGGGAAAACTCACAGCATACTGTAGGACATTGTGTGTTGTCTTCTCTCTGGTTCTTCAAGTCAGTTGGGGAAACAAAGAGATGAAAAAGGACAGTAAGTTCCTTAATTTCCACCTGATGAGTTTAAGTATCTAGACTTATGGGTGTCACTCAGGTCAATAGGTTGCTGATAGGTTTGCTTCTATTCTGTTCCAAGTGTTCAGCAGAAGTGACTGAGAAATCGAATTTATGTGTGCAACATCTGGATTGTTTGGTACGTTGCCATGACAACAACACTATGACGCTCCAGAATGATGTCCCCAGAGTTCTGCTACTGTTACATTGCTAAATTCCCTGCCTAGTTTAGTTTAGTTTGTTATGATCCCCATTTGCTACTGCACATGCAGCAGCTACTCTGCCTGGGGTCCACATAAAATGTACAAATACATGACAAAGTACAGAACAGTTATAGACAAGGACATCTTTTTTTGTTTTTTTAAATAAGAGTTATATATTTTGGTAAGAAACCAAGAGACAACAAAAATACTATTTACACACTATTCATATATACATTTAATATTCCCAGTTAAATTAGATCTTTAGAAAGAGGAGAGGTGCTGTGATAAAATAATATTGTATCTGTTTTATCTGTGCTAAATTTGCAGAGCATTCTATCCTATCTATTATATTTTAATCCTAGGCCTACTGTGCTGGCCTAATGCCCCATGTAGGCTAGTTATACCATTCTGCTATGTAATGGGTGTTGCTGCTATTTCGGGACAAGTATCAAAAATAGAGATTCTGGATCTCAATGAGATGACCTGTATAAACAAAGGATAAAAACAAATGATCTACAGCCAACAATGATGAAAAGTCTTGACATCAGGACATTTTATTCAGACACTTTTGGGAGATGAGTGTTTGAAAGAACATTTACACAAAATAAATACATTTTTAAGTTCACTCAAAAACAAGAGACAAAGTCTCTAGTGTTTAGATGCACTTGAGACAGAGCCAACTACGATGGGTAACTCAATCACCATAGGAACATCCAGGTAGACCTGAAAAGAAGAAGAACCCATATTAGTCTTTCACATTACTGAGCCCTTACTGTTGGGAAGTGCATCATAAACTCAGGAAAATTGGAATAACATGATAAACACATAATGGGCCTGATTTACTAACACGTGAACTTCAGCTGAATGGCATAACAAGCAGTGTTCTTCCTGGGAAACATTTGTTCTTGCCCACCACTAACACTCCTAGATTAATCTTATCAAGGGCATGATGATTAGTTGAATCAACAGTTGGTGCTGGGCTAGAGCAAACATGTGCACAGCCTGTGTATCATAGGACCAGAATTATTCAGAAAACCTGTCCTGGTACGTAACATGAGCTTGCACTCCACTTTGATGATGGAACTGTGGAACAGTGGAGGAGAGAGGGGGCCAGGTCCCCTGGGGTCAGCAGCTCCTTGGTTAAACTATGTTTAAGGAATGACTACCCCACCTATTTTATTATCAGCATGTTGCGGACGTGCATCTTACATGTGGAAACAAAGATCTGCCTCTGATCCAGATCTATCTTTAGCGTCAGGAACCGTTGAAGATCTCAGTTGTGAATTTCAACATCTCACATGCAGTCACAATGAAAAAAGTCGAATGTTTTTTTGTTTTGCCTGGAATGAGTCTCTATGGTCATCCATCTGTGCATGCAAAGTAAACTAGTGTCTTTCTCACACACCTATGACAACTGATTCCAAGTCACTTCTTTGCAGGTAAATAACTCATTTTATCTCATCTAATGTATAAACTCAAATCATAAGGCTGATGAAATAAATGGAACCTGGCAGGTAGTACATCCTGTCCATTTTGACACATAGTGACGTCTCCGGACATAGGAAAACTCAATTTCTTCTCCATGGTGCAATCCTGGTTTGAGACAAAGTTGAAAGTAGCTTGGGCTTTGCTTGTAATCCGCATAGATCTGCTCAGTTCAGCCTTCACTGAGTAGACAACCTCTCCATGAAGACATTTATAGGATGATGGTCTCTGATGATGGAGGTGAAAAGTACATTTTAGTATATTATGTAGGCAACATTGGGAAAATGTAGACTTTTTCAATATAATCAAATCAAATCAAAAATCAAATTTGATTGGTCACATACACGTGTTTAGCTGATGTTATTGCAGGTGTAGCGAAATGCTTGTGTTTCTAGCTCTGACAGTGCAGTAACATCTAACAAGTAATATCTAACAATTTCACAACATTTACATTTACATTTTAGTCATTTAGCAGACGCTCTTATCCAGAGCGACTTACAGTTAGTGAGGCATTACATTTTCATATACCCAATACACACAAATCTAAGTAAAGCAATGGAATTAAGAATGGCCAGTGGCCAGTGATTTCTAATCTATGTATATAGGCAGCAGCCTCTAATGTGCTAGTGAAGGCTTTTTAACAGTCTGATGGCCTTGAGATTGAAGCTGTTTTTCAGTCTCTCGGTCCCAGCTTTGATGCACCTGTACTGACCTCACCTTCTGGATGATAGCGGGGTGAACAGGCAGTGGCTCGGGTGGTTGTTGTCCTTGATGATCTTTCTGGCCTTCCTGTGACATCGGGTGCTGTAGGTGTCCTGGAGGGCATGTAGTTTGCACCCGGTGATGCGTTAAGGCAGACTGCACCACCCTCTGGAGAGCCCTGCGGTTGTGGGCGGTGCAGTTGCCATACCAGGCGGTGATACAGCCTGACAGGATGCTCTCAATTGTGCAGAAGAGTTTCACTTTGAAGGAATTCAAAGTGAATTATAGGGAGTGAATAGAACTTACTTTGTAAGAAAAGGGGTAGCCTACTCATGGCGTCCAGGTTCAAAAATGTTTCTGCCTGTAAAAACACATCACTGCTCATAAGACATTTTATGCAGAAATATGACATTTACATAAGTATTCAGACCCTTTACTCAGTACTTTGTTGAAGCACCTTTGTCAGCAATTACAGCCTCCAGTCTTCTTGGGTATGACGCTACAAGCTTGGCACACCTGTATTTGGGGAGTTTCTCCCATTCTTCTCTGCAGATCCTCTCAAGCTCTGTCAGGTTGGATGGGGAGCGTTGCTGCACAGCTATTTTCAGGTCTCTCCAGAGATGTTAGATCGGGTTCAAGTCCGTGCTCTGGCTGGTCCACTCAAGGATATTCAGTTGTAGAAACATCTCAAGAACCTTCAATGCTGCATAAATGTTTTGGTACCCTTCCCCAGATCTGTGCCTCGACACAATCCTGTCTCTGAGCTTTACGGACAAATCCTTCAACCTCATGGCTTGATTTTTGCTCTGACATGCACTGTCAACTGTGGGACCTTATATAGACAGGTGCGTGCCTTTCCAAATCATGTCCAATCAATTGAATTTACCACAGGTGGACTCCAATCAAGTTGTAGAAATATCTCAAGAATGATCAATGGAAACAGGATGCACCTGAGCTCAATTTCGAGTCTCATAGCAAAGGGTCTGAATACTTATGTAAATAAGGTATCTGTTTTTTAATACATTTGCTTAAAAATGTCTATAAACCTGTTTTCGCTTTGTCATTATGGGGTATTGTGTGTAGATTGCTGAGTTTTTTATTTATTTATTCTATTTTAGAATAAGTCTGTAACGTAACAAAATGTAGAAAAAGTAAAGGGGTCTGAATACTTTCCGAAGGCACTGTAGGCGTTTGACCGTTACTTCCCAGCAAAGAAAATCCTCTTTACCCTCAGCTTTAATCAATAAAGACTGTATTTCGACCTCTTTGGGCATCTCCAAATAGACCTTTCCTGATATGACATCTCCATTTAAAAAAGTATTAGACTCATGTATTGCCTCATTATGACATTGAGAACCAGTTGCGGAGTGGGACCAGAAATCAGCCCTGGCATTTCTAACACACTGGCTACATTTTTTTCCCTTGAGGCCCCCACACCAGCCCATGTTTTTCCTCGAGACCCCCACACCAGCCCAATGTTTTCCACGAGACCCCCACACCGGACAATTTTTTCCCTTGAGGCCCCCCATTATTAGCCAGATAATGATCGCAAAAAAGACAAGTCAGACAGGTCCACTGGGCTAAAGATGGACAAGCCCATCAGGCATTTGCTTGAAATTCCAGATGGCCAGTCCGCCCCTCTTTCACTCTGGATAACATTATTGATGCACAATGAGACTATCCTGCCAATGAGTAATTGTAGACTTCTGTATACCTGATGCTCTTATACTGAATGCTACTGTATAGGCTACTTGATGTAATGCTTGCTCTTTGAGAGAAGGAATAAAACACCTGATCCTAATCTACATACAGTGCCTTCAGAAAGTATTCACACCCCTTGATTTTCTCCACATTTTGTTGTGTTACAGCCTGAATTTAAAATGGATTACATTTAGATTTTTTTTTGTCACTGGCCTACACACAATATCCCATAATGCCAAAGTGGAATTATAGTTTTAGACATTTTTTACAAATTAATACAAAATGAAAAGCTGAAATGTCTTGAGTCAATAAGTATTCAACCCCTTTATTATGGCAAGCCTAAATAAGTTTGGAGTAAAAATGTGCTTAACAAGTCACATTATAAGTTGCATGTGTTCACTCTGTATGAAATAATAGTGTTTAACAATTTTTGAATGACTACATCATCTCTGTACCCCACACATACAGATAATTTTAAGGTCTCTCAGTCGAGCAGTGAATTTCAAACACAGATTCAACCACAAAGGTTTTCCAATGCCTCGCAAAGAAGGGCACCTATTGGTATATAAAAAAGCAGACATTGAATATTCCTTTAAGCATGGTGAAGTTATCCTGTTTGCAACAAGGCACTAAAGTAATACTGCTAAAAATTTGGCAAAGCAATTAACTTTTTGTCCTGAATACAAAGTGTTATGTTTGGGGCAAAACCAATACAACACATTACTGAGTACCACTCTGCATATTTTCAAGCATAGTGGTGGCTGCATCATGTTATGGGTATGGTTGTAATCATTAAGGACTGGGTAGTTTGTTTGTATAAAAAATAAACGGAATAGAGCTAAGCACAGGCAAAATCCTAGAAGAAAACCTGGTTCAGTCTGCTTTCCACCAGACACTGGGAGATTAATTCACCATTCAGCATTTAGGACAATAACCTAAAACACAAGGCCAAATATACACTGGAGTTGCTTACCAAGACATTGAATCTCCCTGAGTGGCCGAGTTACAGTTTTGAAAATCTATGGCAAGACATGAAAATGGCTGTTTAGCAATGATGAACAACCAATTTGACAATTTGAAAAATAATAAATGGGCAAATGTTGCACAATCCAGGAGTGGAAAGCTCTTAGAGACTTACCAAAAAAAACTCACAGCTGTAATCGCTGCCAAAGGTGCTTCTACAAAGTATTGACTCAGGGGGTTCATTTGTAAACATTTCTAAAAACATGTTTTCACTTTGTCATTATGGGGTATTGTGTGTAGATGGTTGAGAAAAAAAATGATTGAATTCATTTTGATCTCAGGCTGTAACAAAACAAAATGTGGAATAAGTCAAGGGGTACAACTACTTTCTGAAGGCACTGTAGACTCTAGTAATAACTAATGTGGGGATGAAGATCTGGTTTAACAAGCTCAGTTGCCAAGGTGAACTGTTACCTGTTCTGAGAAAAGAGACACCTGACCTGAGTCACACACGAGGGACCTACACTGAGTGTACAAAACATTAGGAACACCTGCTCTTTCCATGACATAGACTGACCAGGTGAATCCAGATGAAAGCTATGATCCCTTATTGATGTCATCTGTCAAATCCACTTCAATCAGTGTAGAGACAGGTTAAAGACAGATTTTTAAGCCTTAAGACAATTGAGACATGGATTGTGTATGTGTGCCATTCAGAGGGTGAGTGGGCAAGACAAAATATTTAAGTGAGTTTGAACAGGGTATGGTAGTAGGTGCCAGTCACACCTACTAGTGTTTCGAGAACTGCAACGCTGCTGGGTTTTTCACACTCAACATTTTCTCGTGTGTATCAAGAATGGTCCACCACCCCATAGGACATCCAGCCAACTTGACACAACTGTGGGAAGCATTCGAGTCAACATGTGCCAGCATCCCTGTGGAACGCTTTCGACACCTTGTAGAGTCCATGCTCCAATGAATTGAGGCTGTTCTGAGGGCAAAAGGGGGTGCAGCACAATATTAAGGTTTTCCTAATGTTTTGTATACTCAGTGTATATCTGGTCACAAGACCGTGATTAGCCTGATGATCACTCACTTGTGATTTATAACTCTAGCTGTGATTTTAAAAAATTGCTCCACTCCACAATTAAAATGGATTGGAAAACAAACCACTGTGTATGTGCTCAGGATAGACCTACTGGTTGTAACAATCAGAAGGAAGAGGCTACATGTACCTGCAACCTGATGCTACAGATAAGATGAGCCATGGACATTTTCCATGAAATGAAATAGCCTACTTTTGAAATATTCAAAGGACATCTAATGTAGGACCAGGGGCGGCCTGTTCAATAGGGCGATATGGGCGACGCACTGCCAAACGGGAAAAGGAAGGGATTTTTTTTCTAATCAATTATATCACGGCAACAGTAGTTATCAGTGTTGTAATCTATACGTCTGATCTGCCACAGTGCCACACTGCCACTAAATGTCGAATCAGGCTAAAGTCGTGCTTCAAATGGCTCCCCCCCCTTTTGGGGCGATTTCAGTCAGGTTGAAAATCGCCCAGAAGTCTCTCATAGCCTCTAATGTAAAATCTATTTTTTTCAAATTTCAGAGCCTTCAATACAATCTCTATGGGTGTCTGAGGGCTTGCACTTACGCGCTTTCGTCATACGTAACGTAACGTAACCATGAACGTAACTGAGAAAAGAGCGGATTGTGTCTTTGAAAGAAGTTCCTTTTTGTCGGCGAACAAATGAAGATAAATTGGCAACGAAACAATTAGGACCTCCCAGACCAAATTTAATAATTCAACAGGTTTCTACTAAAGGCGGAAAGTCCTACACCCGAGGATTTTCCAAAAATTGGTACGAACGGAAAAATAACATTGCCACTCAACTTGATGAGGGATACAGGCTAGCTGTCCGCCGCCACAACGATGAGGTTAGTGTTGATAATCACAAGTTTACTGGAGAACTGAGACCAAGTAGAGACTTTGGACAGGGTGGATATGGTATAATAAAGGCAGTTTATTCAGAGGTAAAGATATCTGGAATCGCGTGCACGGACCCGTTCGTCAAACTCTTAGGGAGCTATAAATTAAGCCCCATTACTTACCATATCAGATAAGAGAAATTGCTGCAGCTACATATATTTTACATCCTGGCCCAACATAGTTCACTATTTGCATCACTTACCAAAATATTACATGTGGTCATATATGCTTGGAAAGTGGAGATGCCATAGAACGTCAAAAAAGTAAACATTGCTGGAGACACATTGCCGTTTTGGAGAAGACATCGCGTTTGCTAGCGAAGAGATTTGTTGTGGCAAATGAACTTGGGCTGGGAATTGCCAGGAACCTCACGATAAGATATATGCATCAGCATTGCGAGTCTCATGATTCTATACGTATTGCGATTCGATACTGTGATTTTATTGCGCACCATATGTCTGTTGCAGAGGGATCAGAAAGCCATGAGAACGAGTTTTGATCAGTCATGGAAATAAAAGTGCTGAAAACAAATTGGCTCCCAATGTGAAAAGATTGAGAACAAGCTATGAAGGAACAATAATGGTGTTTTGGTGCAGGTACAGCCAACTAGCGCTAAAATATTGCGATATTGTCAATACAGTATATCGTAAAGTATCACTATGTAACTCGATTTCTTTCACCCCAATCCCTCAAATTAACGGTAAATAACTGAATTGTTTGCCCCACATTTAGCTAAGATGATTAGCTAGCCAGCTAAAATGTTTTATTTAGTTAGCAGTCGCATCTACAATAGTTTACTGTCAATAACATGTCTCCAAAAATGACGTGGTGTCTCCAATTGTGTTGACATTTTACAATTGCGATGCGCATCCATGAGTATCCACTTTCTGTAGCTCAGCTGGTAGAGCATGGCGCTTGTAACGCCAAGGTAGTGGGTTCGATCCCCGGGACCACCCATACACAAAAATTTATGCACGCATGACTGTAAGTCGCTTTGGATAAAAGCGTCTGCTAAATGGCATATTATTATTATTATTATTATTATCTGAAGAGAGCCCCGAAACATTGTGTGCAGACATTTTATGCAATAAATGAAGTAGGTTGAATCTAGTAGTTCTGATCTTCTGATTGGTCCTGATGAGTTGGGCGAGGTCCCCTCCAGGCTACTGTCACTGTTGCATTGGCTCTGAGTCGGGTTCTCTGTCTTCAAATGTTCAGCCTAAGAGAGGGGATTTTTGTGTGTGTGTGTGTGTGTGTGTGTTTAACAGTGATGATGTGTGTGTGTGTGTGTGTTTAACAGTGATGATGTGTGTGTGTGTGTGTTTGTGTGTGTGTGTGTGTGTGTCCTCAGAGCAAGAACTCGTGAGTTGGAAGAACTGAGAGGCCTATGGCGTGGGTGTTGTCCTTGGCCACCTGCTGACAAGGCTGACAAGATAGGACCCTTTTGTCCATTGTTATTGGATAGGAACAGAACTTATAACCAGCTCCTGACCTAAATAGATCTTAGCACAACATTTTACTCAACATATCATATTCCATATTCACTATAACAAATATATTTACTACGACATTAGCAAGAACCGCCACATCCTCAGCCGGCTAATCCAGTGTGTGAAGTTTTGCGGAGTGTTTGAGTTAGCTTTGCGAGGCAAAGATGAAACTGAGGGCTCCACCAACCCTGGTAAGCCAACACTTTTGAGATCAGTCAATAAATGCTTCTGGTATTGACTTATATGCTGCCCCTGTCTTCATGTTGTTGCTGGACATATCTTTTTTAAAATGTGTGTAGGTCACCTAAATCATCAGAAAAATTGCCCCCCCCTGAGAATTTTTTCAGGAGCCGCCACTGTGTAGGACCCAAATGAATACCCACTTGACCAGGGCAGAGATACTGGATATAACAATGGGATTTGTTGTCCACAGAGCGGAACGGCAGCTGTCAAGCTTCCGCCTATTCCTCTCTTTGGATTGGTGATAAATCTCGTTATATGAATACTTTGTTGAATATTCGATGAGGGGTGTTGACGTCAACCACCTGTGTTCAATGGAGAGTGAGATGCTAGCCTCATAAATACGCATAGACTGTCTTGAATTTCAACTCGGACAATTCCGATATAAAACATTGTTTTCTAAAAAGTTGCCGGGATGTCAAGTGCATCACAGTTATATTAGTATACTCGTAACAATCTAAACATTACGAAACTTCTATTAGATCCAATAAGCCTCACGTATGAAAATAGTAATGAATTTATATCTTGACAAAATTCGACACTCATTGCCCCCATATAAAAACTCATAATTTGCTTAATAATGAACGATCTGCTTAACGTGGACAGATTTTTGGGGGAGTAAACCCTCTCGCTTCGCCTCTTCCTGACCAGGGTCAGAGATTTAATGGGGCAATCAGCAGTTGAAACAATAACAAAGCGTTACCCCCGCCCGTTTCTGTAAAAAGCTGATGGATGGGGCTGAATAAATGTAACCACTCAATTTCATAGACAGAGATATGGATGCAATGACTGACCATCCATGATATAAAAATTATAATATGCCATTTACAGTTGAAGTCGGAAGTTTACATACACAACCGGTCAAAAGTTTTAGAACACCTACTCATTCATGGGTTTTTCTTTATTTTTACTATTTTCTACATTGTAAAATAATAGTGAAGACATCATAACTATGAAATAAAACATAACATAAGTGTTAAACAAATCAAAATATATTTTAGATTTGAGATTCTTCAAATAGCCACCCTTTGCCTTGATGACAGCTTTGCACACTCTTGGCATTCTCTCAACCAGCTTCACCTGGAATGCTTTTTCAACAGTCTTGTAGGAGTTCCCACATATGCTGAGCACTTCTTGGCTGCTATTCCTTCACTCTGCGGTCCGACTCATCCCAAACTATCTCAATTTGGTTGAGGTCGGGGGATTGTGGAGGCCAGGTCATCTAATGCAGCACTCCATCCCTCTCCTTCCTGGTGAAATAGCCCTTACAAAGCCTGGAGGTGTGTTGGGTCATTGTCCTGTTGAAAAACAAATGATAGTCCCACTAAGCGCAAACCAGATGGGGTATCGCTGCAGAATGCTGTGGTAGCCATGCTGGTTAAGTGTGCCTTGAATTCTAAATAAATCACAGACAGTGTCACCAGCAAAGCACCCCCACACCATCACACCTCCTCCTCCATGGTTTACGGTGGGAAATAAACATGCGGAGATCATCCGTTCACCCACACCACGTCTCACAAAGACACAGCGGTTGGAACCAAAAATCTCAAATTTGGACTCCAGACCAAAGGACAGATTTCCACCGGTCTAATGTCCACTGCTCGTGTTTCTTGGCCCAAGCAAGTCTCTTCTTCTTATTGGTGTCCTTTATTCGTGGTTTCTTTGCAGCAATTCGACCATGAAGGCCTGATTCACATAGTCTCCTCTGAACAGTTGATGTTGAGATATGTCTGTTACTTGAACTCTGTGAAGCATTTATTTGGGCTGCAATTTATGTGGCTTGTAACTCTAATGAACTTATCCTCTGCAGCAGAGGTAACTCTGGGTACTTCCATTCCTGTGGTGGTCCTCATGAGAGCCAGTTTCCTCAGAGCGCTTGATGTTTTTTGCGACTGCACTTGAAGAAACTTTCAAAGTTCTTGAAATGTTCCGTATTGACTGACCTTCATGTCTTAAAGTAATGACGGACTGTCGTTTCTCTTTGCTTATTTGAGCTGTTCTTGCCATAAAATGGACTTGGTCTTTTACCAAATAGGGCTATCTTCTGTATACCTACCTTGTCACAACACAACTGATTGGCTCAAACGCATTAAGAAGGAAATAAATTCCACAAATTAACTTTTAAGAAGACACACCTGTTAATTGAAATGCATTCCAGGTGACTACCACATGAAGCTGGTTGAGAGAATGCCAAGAGTGTGCAAAGTAGTCATCAAGGCAAAGGGTGGCTATTTGAAGAATCTCAAATATAAAATATATTTTGATTTGTTTAACACTTTTTTGGTTACTACATGATTCCATATGTGTTATTTCATAGTTTTGATGTCTTCACTATTATTCTACAATGTAGAAAATAGTACAAATAAAAGAAAAACCCTTGAATGAGTAGGTGTTCTTTGGATTAAAGTGTCTGCTACAGTTGAAGTCGGAAGTTTACATACACCTTACCCAAATACATTTAAACTCAGTTTTTCACAATTCCTGACATTTCATCCTAGTAAAGATTCCCTGTCTTAGGTCAGTTAGGATCACCACTTTATTTTAAGAATGCAAAATGTCAGAATAATAGTAGAGAGAATTATTTATTTCAGCTTTTATTTCTTTAATCACATTCCCAGTGGGTCAGAAGTTTACACACACACTCAATTAGTATTTGGTAGCATTGCTTTTAAATTGTTTAACGTGGGTCAAACGTTTCGGGTAGCCTCACACAAGCTTCCCACAATAAGTTGGGTGAATTTTGGCCCATTCCTCCTGACAGAGCTGGTGTAACTGAGTCAGATTTGTAGGCCTCCTTGCTCGCACACGCTTTTTCAGTTCTGCCCACACATTTTCTATAGGATTGAGGTCAGGGCTTTGTGATGGCCACTCCAATACCTTGACTTTGTTGTCCTTAAGCCATTTTGCCACAACTTTGGAAGTATGCTTGGGGTCATTGTCCATTTGGAAGACCCATTTGCGACCAAGCTTTAACTTCCTGACTGATGTCTTGAGATGTTGCTTCAATATATCCACATAATTTTCCTTCCTCATGATGCCATGTATTTTGTGACGTGCACCAGTCCCTCCATGTCGTCAAGCAAAGAGGCACTGAGTTTGAAGGTAGGCCTTGAAATACATCCACATGTACACCTCCAATTGACTCAAAATATGACATCATTTTCTGGAATTTCCCAAGCTGTTTAAAGGCACAGTCAACTTAGTGTATGTAAACTTCTGACCCACTGGAATTGTGATACAGTGAATTATAAGTGAAATAATCTGTCTGTAAACAATTGTTGGAAAAATTACTTGTGTCATGCACAAAACTATAATTTGTTAACAAGAAATTTGTGGAGTGGTTGAAAAATGAGTTTTAATGACTCCAACCTAAGTGTATGTAAACTTCCGACTTCAACTGTATACCAGTTAGGCTCAACACCCGTTGTAAAGCAGATTAATGTTATTTGGCCACTTTAGTTGTAATACAAACCTTATCAAAACATATAGGCCTATGAGCTAGGCTACATGAGGTGTGCGACTTAATTTGAAAAAGTCGCAAAAAAAAGCCTGCACTGTTTCTTGCCTTAAGCTGGGCATCATTCACAAGTGATAATATTTCATTCACAAGTGATAGGCTAATATTGTCACCCATCACACTATTCTTGATTTAATCTTGTCTTTACATATACTAAATAATATATGTGTGAAATTTGTTTTGATTTAGAATGGACCATTATCGTGCACCCGTCTGGAAACCGGAGCAGCGGGTAAAATGTCATCTATGCACTTAAATAGCGAATGGAGGACGCTTTTCCCGTGGTTAATTTTCATGCCAGCCAGGTAGGCTATACTCCTGTTGTAAAGAGAAGCAATGTGCTTAATATTAGAAAAGTTGAGAAATAAATATAGTAGGCCTAGCGTATAGAAAGCTGATGGGATCCTCCACTTTTTAAAGAGGCCATTACTCTGTTTTTTCATGCAACTGCATAGCCTATAGAAATGTTGCGCAACATGAGCTCATGGGCTCTCATTAAAGTGTTTGATTAGATTTTCGATTACATTTGAATTGATGTCAGAGTGATTAGAGGGACAATAGAGTGCTGAGTAGAAGGCAGTTAGTGATGTATATTCTTTAATAAATTAGAAGATAGAACTGGGTTAATCACGAACATTGAGTTAGAATTGTTTGTTACTGGGCTAGGAATTTTATTGGGGCATTTCACTGTGTGTGTGTGGGAGAGTAGAGGAAAACTGTCCTAGGGTCAAAGTGCTTGCTCTTACTTAAATCCATGGCTGCCTTTTGTCTCTCTCTTCAAACACAGTGAAGGGAGCGGCACCAGGGTTGAATAGAGTTTGGGCTAGACCTTTGTCTCTTTGGTATCTCCTTGATTGATTACAGCTTGAGGGGGTGAGGTACAGGGGAGCGTGTGATTGGTTGGAGTAATAGTTCAGCCATCCTCAGGGACAAAGGAAGTGGGCGGAGCAATAAAAGAGCGGGAAAACTGAAGCGGACTATTTAAGATGGAGAAAGACCTTAAGAGGGTGTGCTCCTCTGCAGACGAGTATCGGCTTTGTTGGAAACTTTAATAAAGTCATTTCTTGGTGCAACAAAAACTCTGTAAGACCTTATTTGTAATAAAGTATGGTGGTTATTTTCCACAACATTAGCAAGTTTGGTAGGCTACTAATGATCATCGGCAGCATCAGAGCTTGGAGAAGCCTAATTACCTTGACTAAACGGTCACGTGTAATTTGACTGCCGTCATTACTCGTGACTGCCAGTGTGGCGGTAATATGGTCACCTTAACAGCCCTATCAGTGGTTTCAAGTTTGTATCCGTACATTTCTTATGACCTGATCATAGCGAAAAAGCAAATACTTTAGCATTTGCTGCTATGTAAGGGTCAGATCAAAAAATATTTTAAATTGTTCCATGTTGAGTTTATATTTTTGTTCAGTATAGATTATGTAAATCTCGACAAACATAAAATACATCCCTCCCTACCTTGTAGGCTTAACCAATATCGAAGACTTCACCAATTGCCGCTGCACAGTTTGGATTGATTGATTTTATTTGTCATTAAATTAAAAAAGACATACTGGCTGGCAACGTTCTTATCCCTTGCTTGCTAGCTAGCCAACTACGGCTAACTTACAGTCACGTCAAAAAGTGCAGCCAGAATAACAGCAAAGTAGCTGCATTTGCATTTGTTTAAGCTGTTTTCTAGTGACATTTATTTGGATACACCCATAACAATGAGCTAATGAGGCGTGATTTCGCCTGGCATAGAAAATGTGCTCACTTGTCAGGACACTGTTGTTCAGAGGAGCTAGCCAACAACACAGCTACAGTAACACAATCACTTCAGACTGAAGCTGGAAAGACTGCAAATTAGCTGCATTTCATTGTACCTTTTTTAAATTGACATTTTTTGGTATATATCCATAAAAATGCCAGCTGATTCATGATTTCGACTGGCTGAGAAACGCTGCCTGCCTGTCTGTCTCGTCCCGACTCCCGACACATTCATTACTATGGGACAGCAGGAGATTTTATTTCAATATTGAAACAATGTTGCAAATGTCAGAGAGACAGACAGCAAGGTTTATACAAATCTCCGCTGTTGAAAACTAAATGTTAGTCTAAAAGAAATGTGAGATAATGTCTAGATGCTTTTTAAAGTGGAGATCAAGTTTATAAATTGCCTGTCTGGGTTGATGAGACAGTGGATTGCGCAGTCAGATGGAACATAGTAAATAGGCATTTTAACATAATAGATTTAGCCGGTGGCAACTTGTGGAATAGACACCGTCTGGAATGCGGTTTTAACCAATCAGAATTCAGGATTAGACCCATCCGTTGTATAAGCTATGATAGACAATTTGATCCGCTACAATTTTATTTATTGGCTTTACATCTACCGGCTAAGGGAAACACTGGCGCATTTTCCCATCAGAGTTGTGTTGCCATCAAATTGACTTGTTGCAGATAAAAGTCTGTGCGTAAATACGTAGTGCACAGAAAAATTACTTCAGGTTAAATTCCCATGTACTGAATAAAAAAATACAAGTTAAATGGGTTTCCATCGCATTTTCAGCTCTAGGCCTATTGATGGTTTTGCGTAGGTATAGTGAATGTACCCACTCAGGTATTGGCACGTGCACTCTAGCCAACAGCTTGCCGATACAGTGCAGGTATAGTCTACTACATGATGAGATTATCACGGACAAAGGTGCAAGATTATTATTTATTTTGTCAAATGGCAGCCAAGCATCGATCATCATGTCATATTTATTGAAAGGAGCATCAACCTCATCACTGTGCACTTTCACCACCCTGTAAAGTTAATCATAATGTACTTAATCTGTAGCCTAATAAACTGCATGCTTTCCCATGATGTCGTGACATTTTTTATCCAACATTTGGGCTACTTCACTGCATAAATAGGTTTGATGGAAAGCCATTTTGAGGATGCTGGAATAATATTTTGGATGAATGTGTGCATGCCTACAGGAGCCTTTTGAAGTAGCCTAATCAGATTTTAAAAAACATTGTGACTGGTTGTTTATGCCACATATCAAAATGTAAATCATTTGAAGTTAAATTATAAATATTTAGGCTATATTGAAGCCTTAGGTTCTAGGTGCGCGAGGTACAGCTGCTCGGATTGGAGAGATGGCAGAGCGCGTTTTAAGCTTTCCTGAATAACTGGGCCTGCCGGGAGCATATGTGGCCACCTTATTATAGGACAATTTGGGAGAATGATGATCTGCAACAGACAGAGCATTCAGTATCAGAAGTAAGACTAGCCTGCTGTGCCTTTCTAGACCTGTGCCTTTCTAGACCTTATAAACTGTTGAAAGTAGACCCACAACTGATCCAAATCGAATGAAACATTCAAATCACAGGGCTTTTGCACCATTATACAAATGACATTTTCACTGCAGCCTAGAGTAGAATTTTGTACTCACTTGAAAACAATAATGCAATTATTCATTGCCTTGTGGTGTTGTAGGCTGCTATATTCTAGGTAGGATACTCCCTAAACAAGATCAATAGGGGAGCTTTTTGAGCTGTGTGTTTCATGTCTTCACTGTTCTTTCATGCGCAATGATGCACCTGGCCTGTCTGCTGCCTATCAGCTATTCCTATTTGTACTTGTCAATTCATATTGAAAATTGATGCAGCTTTAAATGCTTTTATGTGTGGTATGATTGCTAGTTAGCCCATCTGCAACAATCCACCTACCAATATGAATGGTTGATAGATGGCAGGATAGACTTAGACTGGTAGACTATACTGACTGTGGTATAGTAAAAGTTAGCACATGGAAAAGCGTAGTGCATAAGAGAAGTACCAAAACATCTTGATATAGGGGAGGCGCATGCAAGCAGAAAAGGAAATTTGGCTAGGATGGAAAAAATTATATAGTAAAACCTGCAAAAGAGCTAATGTTAACCAGGAAAAAAAATGCACTAACCTCCTCTGTGCCCAATAAAAAACACACACAACCCTCCCCAAAGCAACAAAAAAAAAGTTTGACAACCCTCCCCTATTTTGGGCCACCCTTCCACCCCAGTAAATGTGATCTGTCCCTAAACACATTGCAAATAGGCTCAGGATAACTCATCCTGAAAGAGTTATTGATCCTGTCTGCCCCCCATCTTTTTATGGTGTTTTACAAACAGTAGGCCTACCACATAGATGGGCATTCCTAAAATTACATTTCAGGCGACACTGTAGGCTATACCTCAGTAAGCACGGACCGACGCTGACGCCTTTTGGACGTCTTTTTTTGGTCCTGTCCAAACTTATTTTTTTGGTGTAGTCCAGACTGGCCTTGATGTCCACGGACATTGGATCTTTGTCCGGTCCGGACCAGCCTTGACTTGGCCCAAACATAGATGACTATAAATGACGTCTTTTCAACTTACATTCACAACCGAAAATGAACCTGATTTCAACGTCTGGAAAATACATATTTTCAACTTTCATTCCGAACCGAAAAGGAACCTGATTTCAAGAACCTAAATTCAAAATACATATTTTTGTCATTTTGCTTATTGGGACTATTCTAGTTTTGCAAGGGCAGACATTTTTTTGTCTTGCCTAGGGCAGCGGAACGGCCTGGCCCTGAATATGAGTAGTCTCTAGCCAACTCTCCTGCTATCTCTCTCAGAATGACCTTCTTGATCCAAACCAGTCAGGTTTCAAGACTAGTCATTCAACTGAGACTGCTCTTCTCTGTGTCACGGAGGCTCTCCGCACTGCTAAAGCTAACTCTCTCTCCTCTGCTCTTATCCTTTTAGACCTATCTGCTGCCTTTGATACTGTGAACCATCAGATCCTCCTCTCCACCCTCTCCAAGTTGGGCATCTCCGGCGCTGCTCACTCTTGGATTGCGTCCTACCTGACAGGTCGCTCCTACCAGGTGGCGTGGCGAGAATCTGTCTCCGCACCACGTGCTCTCACCACTGGTGTCCCCCAGGGCTCAGTTCTAGGCCCTCTCCTATTCTCTCTATACACCAAGTCACTTGGCTCTGTCATATCCTCACATGGTCTCTCCTATCATTGCTACACAGACGACACACAATTAATTTTCTCCTTTCCCCCTTCTGATAACCAGGTGGCAAATCGCATCTCTGCATGTCTGGCATACATATCAGTGTGGATGTCGGATCACCACCTCAAGCTGAACCTCGGCAAGACGGAGTTGCTCTTCCTCCCGGGGCAGGACTGCCCACTCCATGATCTCGCCATCACGGTTGACAACTCCATTGTGTCCTCCTCCCAGAGTGCAAAGAACCTTGGCGTGACCCTGGACAACACCCTGTCATTCTCCGCTAACATCAAAGCGGTGACCCGATCCTGCAGGTTCATGCTCTACAACATTCGCAGAGTACGACCCTACCTTACACAGAAAGCGGCACAGGTCCTAATCCAGGCACTTGTCATCTCCCGTCTGGATTACTGCAACTCGCTGTTGGCTGGGCTCCCTGCCTGTGCCATTAAACCCCTACAACTTATCCAGAAAGCTGCAGCCCGTCTGGTGTTCAACCTTCCCAAGTTCTCTCATCACCCCGCTCCTCCGCACACTCCATTGTCTTCCAGTTGAAGCTCGCATCTACTACAAAACCATGGTGCTTGCCTATGGAGCTGTGAGGGGAACGGCACCTGCTTACCTTCAGGCTCTGATCAGACCCTACACCCAAATGAGGGCACTACATTCATCCACCTCTGGCCTGCTAGCCCCCCTACCTCTACGGAAGCACAGTTCCCGCTCAGCCCAGTCAAAGCTATTCGCTGCTCTGGCACCCCAATGGTGGAACAAGCTCCCCCACGATGCCAGGACAGCGGAGTCACTGACCACCTTCCAGAAACACTTGAAACCCTACCTCTTTAAGGAATACCTGGAATAGTATAACAGTAATCCTTCTACATTTACATTACATTTTAGTCATTTAGCAGACGCTCTTATCCAGAGCGACTTACAGTTAGTGAATACATATATATATATATTTTTTACACTGGCCCCCCGTGGGAAACTAACCTACAACCCTGGCGTTGCAAACGCCATGCTCTATCAACTGAGCTACATCCCTGCCGGCCATTCCCTCCCCTACCCTGGACGACGCTGGGCCAATTGTGCGCCGCCCATGAGTCTCCCGGTCGCGGCCGGCTGCGACAGAGCCTGGATTCGAACCAGGATCTCTAGTGGCACAGTTAGCACTGCGATGCAGTGCCTTAGACCACTGCGCCACTCAGGAGTTCTACCCCCCACCCCCCCATTAAAAAAAAAAAGTTGAATGCACCAATTTGCTAAATGACTTAAATGTAAATATCAAAAGTCAGTCAAGTGGATTACCTATATCCACATGAGGGAATTATATGAGGATGACATTTAGCTCAATGATATTAGGTTGGCCTAGTGCCCAGGTAGGTTCATATACAGTGGGGGGAAAAAGTATTTAGTCAGCCACCAATTGTGCAAGTTCTCCCACTTAAAAAGATGAGAGAGGCCTGTAATTTTCATCATAGGTACACGTCAACTATGACAGACAAATTGAGAAAAAAAAATCCAGAAAATCACATTGTAGGATTTTTAATGAATTTATTTGCAAATTATGGTGGAAAATAAGTATTTGGTCACCTACAAACAAGCAAGATTTCTGGCTCTCACAGACCTGTAACTTCTTCTTTAAGAGGCTCCTCTGTCCTCCACTCGTTACCTGTATTAATGGCACCTGTTTGAACTTGTTATCAGTATAAAAGACACCTGTCCACAACCTCAAACAGTCACACTCCAAACTCCACTATGGCCAAGACCAAAGAGCTGTCAAAGGACACCAGAAACAAAATTGTAGACCTGCACCAGGCTGGGAAGACTGAATCTGCAATAGGTAAGCAGCCTGTTTTGAAGAAATCAACTGTGGGAGCAATTATTAGGAAATGGAAGACATACAAGACCACTGATAATCTCCCTCGATCTGGGGCTCCACGCAAGATCTCACCCCGTGGGGTCAAAATGATCACAAGAACGGTGAGCAAAAATCCCAGAACCACACGGGGGGACCTAGTGAATGACCTGCAGAGAGCTGGGACCAAAGTAACAAAGCCTACCATCAGTAACACACTACGCCGCCAGGGACTCAAATCCTGCAGTGCCAGACGTGTCCCCCTGCTTAAGCCAGTACATGTCCAGGCCCGTCTGAAGAGTGCATTTGGATGATCCAGAAGAGGATTGGGAGAATGTCATATGGTCAGATGAAACCGAAATAGAACTTTTGGGTAAAAACTCAACTCGTCGTGTTTGGAGGACAAAGAATGCTGAGTTGCATCCAAAGAACACCATACCTACTGTGAAGCATGGGGGTGTAAACATCATGCTTTGGGGCTGTTTTTCTGCAAAGGGACCAGGGCGACTGATCCGTGTAAAGGAAAGAATGAATGGGGCCATGTATCGTGAGATTTTGAGTGAAAACCTCCTTCCATGCAAGGGCATTGAAGATGAAACGTGGCTGGGTCTTTCAGCATGACAATGATCCCAAACACACCGCCCGGGCAACGAAGGAGTGGCTTCGTAAGAAGCATTTCAAGGTCCTGGAGTGGCCTAGCCAGTCTCCAGATCTCAACCCCATAGAAAATCTTTGGAGGGAGTTGAAAGTCCGTGTTGCCCAGCGACAGCCCCAAAACATCACTGCTCTAGAGGAGATCTGCATGGAGGAATGGGCCAAAATACCAGCAACAGTGTGTGAAAACCTTGTGAAGACTTACAGAAAACATTTGACCTGTGTCTCAGCTGGTAGAGCACGGCGCTTGGAACGCCAAGGTAGTGGGTTCGATCCCCGGGACCACCCATACACAAAAAATGTATGCACGCATGACTGTAAGTCGCTTTGGATAAAAGCGTCTGCTAAATGGCATATTATTATTATTATTATTAACAAACGGTATATAACAAAGTATTGAGAAACTTTTGTTATTGACCAAATCCTTAATTTCCACCATAATTTGCAAATAAATTCATTAAAAATCCTACAATGTGGTTTTCTGGATTTTCTTTTCTCATTTTGTTTGTCATAGTTGACGTGTACCTATGATGAAAATTACAGGCCTCTCTCATCTTTTTAAGTGGGAGAACTTGCACAATTGGTGGCTGACTAAATACTTTTTTTCCCCACTGTAGACAATGGGAGGACATGCCCTTACCAGAAGATGTGGTTGGTTGTCATCTCTGTGGCTGGCAAAGTTGAACTCCTTCTCTAACTCCTTGGTTAGATGCCAGGGCCTGTGTATCGCCACCTTCATTGAGTAGATTATACTGCCATGCACCCCATGGAAAGAAGAGGAGAAGTTTCTGAATGAAAATGAGTGCTACAATAAAGGTCAGACCTTGAGTATGCAACAGTGAATAAAGCAAACAACTACTGTACTAGACTTCATACAAACCCTTGTGGAATTTGGCATGTGACCGGGTACACATGGGTTCCTGGTTGAAGTGTGGTGTTAGGGACCACTGAAGGTGGAAAACAAAACAGTTTTAACAATTTAAACACAATACCACAGTTATGATCATAACTCCAATGTGATCACAGATACACGCGCGGGCACGGACACACGGGTGTATCAGAATTCAGATTACTTTGTAGCTAAGTAGCTACCGTTATTTTCTTGCAATACGTATTGAGAGACGTTGAAGAATTCCAGCTTTGCCGAGTGGACTCGTCGATGCCTTCTGCGTCGTCCTCCACCTCCCCTTTGTGTTGTTCACTGTACCTTTGCTTTTCCATTAAATGTCATTGTTATGGAAGTGAGCTTTGTTTCCTTCGAAAGATCAAAGGAAATCTGACCTGTCATAAAGTCTCAACGTTTCTCCAAACATTTTGCACAATTAAAAATATAAATCTAAATTGCTAGAGGCTCTATGTTTTAGTTAATTGTAACATAAATTAAAATGTTGACTTGTGTCACGAAGAAATAGCAACAATTACAGTGGTGGGTGTCGATAGTTTAGATCAAACTGCGCAAGCGCAAAATATGCAGACGGGCGTGTCTTGTGGTTATTGAATGGGAATGTTATCCCGTTCATGTCCCTTCACTCAATCAATTTATATCCAAAAACGTGGAACAAGTGCCGTCCCACGGTTTAGTTAGTTATGGCGATTCGTTGAGTGTAGCATGATTTAGAGATGCGAAAGTAATGAGATGTGGCCAAGTTAATTAAGTTCGATTCACTAACTGCACTGACAATTACAGCCAACTACGAGTACGAATAGCTACAACGTAGCTAGCTAACTCTAACTGTTAACTATAGCTAGCTCAGTTTTTCCATCCTTCAAAACATCATTAATTCCATGGAGAGCAGCCTTTGAGTGAGTATTTTGAGTGAAACTTATGAACTTCACATGCGCTGGTCAATTTCTATTGTCGAGCTACGGTGGTTTGATTTGCTTTGTTTGTGAGAAGTTACAGCTAAGTGACTAACTACTCAAACGTGCACTGAGAAGGCCAAGGTCAAGACACACCTGTCAACGCGATAGCTAACAGATGGCCCTCGCCAGAAAAGCTAGCTACTTCGGCCTGGAGTAGTGTCAACACTAGCCTGGGCAGCGGCTAGTAGGTTTCTAGTGTGAAGCCCACTAGCGGCTGCCTAGGCTATGTCAACACCTGGGCCTTGTTCAGTAGGACACAATGAGAACATTCATTCAGATAGGAATATAACCGACAGACATGCCTTTGACATGTAGAGTAAGGAATCTTGTCAGTACTGCAGATGGAATTTACTTTACATGTCAGAGAGGTGTGTCAGTTCTACAAAATACACTACATGACCAAAAGTATGTGGACACCAGCTCGTCGAACATCTCATTCCAAAATCATGGGCATTAATATGGAGTTGGTCCCCCCTTTGCTGCTATAACAGTCACTTTCCACTAGATGTTGGAACATTGCTGCGGGGACTTGCTTCCATTCCGCCACAAGAACATTCGTGAAGTCAGGCACTGATGTTGGGCAATTAGGCCTGACTCGCAGTCTGCGTTCAAATTAATCCCAAAGGTGTTCGATGGGGTTGAGGTCAGGGCTCTGTGCAGGCCAGTCAAGTTCTTCCACACCGATCTCGACAAACCATTTCTGTAAGGACCTCACTTTGTGCACGAGGGGATTGTCATGCTGAAACAGGAAAGGGCCTTCCCCAAACTGTTGCCACAAAGTCGGAAGCACAGAATCGTCTAGAATGTCATTTTATACTGTAGCGTTAAGATTTCCCTTCACTGGAACTAAGGGGCCTAGCCCGAACCATGAAAAACAGCCCCAGACCATTATTCCTCCTCCACAAAACATTACAGTTGGCACTATTCATTGGGGCAGGTAGCGTTCTCCTGGCATCCGCCAAACCCAGATTTGTCTGGACTGCCAGATGGTGAAGCGTGATTCATCACTCCGGAGAACGCGTTTCCACTGCTCCAGAGTCCAATGGCGGCGAGCTTTACACCACTCCAGCCGACACTGCTCGGCCATGGAAACCCATTTCGTGAAGCTCCCGAAGAACAGTTCTTGTGCTGACGTTGCTTCCAGAGGCAGTTTGGAACTGTAGTGAGTGTTGCAACCGAGGACAGATTATTTTTATGTGCTACGTGCTTCAGCACTCGACGGTCCCATTCTGTGAGCTTGTGTGGCCTACCACTTCGCGGCTGAGCCATTATTGCACCTAGTCGTTTCCACTTTACAATAACAGCACTTACAATTGGCCGGGACAGCTCTAGCAGGGCAGAAATTTGACAAACTAACTTGTTGGTAAGGTGGCATCCTATGACAGTGCCATGTTGAAAGTCACTGAGCTCTTCAGTAAGGCCATTCTACTGCCAATGTTTGACTATGGAGATTGCATAGCGGTGTGCTCGATTTTATACACCTGTCAGCAACGGGTGTGGCTGAAATAGCTGAATCCACTAATTTGAAGGGTTGTCCACATACTTTTGTATATATAGTGTATTTCCATGTGAATGTTCCACAACAGTGGCCTAATGAACACAATCTGATTTAAATACCAACCTCCCCTCTGATCTTATCGGTTCAGGTGCATTCTCAGACCAACCAGGAGGTGACAGACAGCAGTGTCCAGCTCTAGCCCAGCAGTAATGGCTCCCCCTACCACTGGTGCTGCTTCTCCCAGCCCTCAGGTCAGAGAGAACCCCCCTCCCAGGCAGGGCAGGACTCGCCGGGCCCGTGGAGGAGGAGGAGGAGGCCACAGCCGCCGACACCTCCTCCGCTTCAGTGTCATGCTAATGACGGTAAGACGCATGGTTACCAGCCACACCAGCCTGGTCAGACGCTTACTCCCCTTCCTGTCCTCCATGTGCTCTAGCCTGGAACGCATCGCCGTGGCAGCGGAGGGGTACACCACCACCAGTACTCCCTCCACCAGCACAAACACTCCCTCTATTGGGTCCTCCTCTGCTCGTGCTGCCTCCACCACCCCAGCCGCTGCCAGCCATGCGCTCTCTAACCCACCCAATCCACCCAGGGCACTCTCCACCTCCCAGATCCGCAGTCGTACTCGCACAACCGGCGCCCGTCGATCCCTCATCCGAGCCCGGACCAACCGCAGAATGGGCCTGTCTCGTATCATTGAGAGCCATCTGTCCAGACAAGGCTCCCTCCGTGAGAGGGACAGATGAGAGGAGTGAGGGACTCAGATGGGGTTTCTGTTTTCTATGTTGCCTACCTTGTTTTTGGTGACCTGTTCCTTGGTTTGTTTTAATAAATGCCACCTCTGAATGTAGATGGGTTTTGTTGACCTGCTAGCGTTGCTGGCTGCACGTACAGTGTTATCTAAGCCCAGCGATGTTTATTTTTGGTGAAATGTACAGATTCATTACCCTTACAGTACATTTAATTTTCATGTGGGTTCAACGAGGTTCTACTCCAATTTATTTTCCTGGTGATATTGGAAATGATGGTGTTTATATTGTTAACTAAAATCACTGTTTCCCTTAGCCTCATTCATAATTGCAGACTATTCTTCAATGGTTAATGATTTATCATTGTTTAGTCCAGTGAAAGCACTGACTGTGTACTTGCAGTAATAGTATGTACTTCTAAGGCATTGGTTGTTTTTTGGTTGTTATTCGATGCTGTGGCACTGGTTCTTTACAAATTACAGTAGTGCTACTGTGCAAGCCAAGCACTGGCCCTCTAATGGTAATGGTGTTTAATGCAGTGCTACAACACTCATTCTTCTGAGACAGACTCTGACTCCACTCTCATGTAGAAACTGCCCTGTCCTCTCGGCAGGTTTGGTGCCCATCATCTAACTATACCTATAATGATGGCAAGAATCGCTAATGGACAACATCACATGGTTATTTTCTGAGCAATAACATTGCAAGAGATTGGGGAAGGTACCACACTGAGAAAGAATGGGAGAGAGCTTTTGTGTGGTGTTAATTTGCTAGCTTAATTTGTTATGTGCATCTGTCAATGTCAAAATGGGCATCAAAGTGATTTATAAACCAAATAATTTGTATATTTACTACTATTGCATATCATATATTTGAGATTACTTTTGTTATACGTTAACTTGTTCATTTGTAAGTTCCTGACATCAAATAAAGATTTCACTTGATTTTGTCAATGAATTTGTTGAACAGTGTTGCACATTCAGAGATGGTGACAACTAAGGTGTAGGGTTCTTTTCTTGCCACTAGATGGTGATAGTTCCTTTTTTAAATCGTATGACGTTCAGTGTTTCATCTGAGTAGCTCAATGAAGACAACTTTAATAGTCCTAGGTTGTCATCCTTTTAGACAAGTCAGAAGGGGTATGCTAAAAATCTGTGCAGGCTGCAATGAGATGCACACACAAAGCCATTTTGATTGTGCGGTTGTTGAAGGATGAATGTGTTTAATCTTACAGGGAGCCTATCGGTAACATTTAAATATTAATATTTTCAATTTCATGAGTCAATCTGCAGTTGTATTTTCATAGCTGCACTCTGCACTCTGGTTTTCAGAGACAAAACAATCTCCACGTAATGTTAAATTGTCTATTAGATAAACATTTTTAGGGACATAAAATCACTTGATGCAAGTTTACTTTGAGCACATTTATATCTTTCCATTCCCATTGTCTCGTTCTTCATGATGAACTTAGCAGAGAGAAATCATACTGCCACTGCTCTTGTCTTCAGTGTGAGTATACTATGGTTGCATCCCAAATGTCACCCCATTCCTCTGGTCAAAAGTAGTGTACTGTTTAGGGAATAGGGTGCCATTGAATCCTTCTCACTGGAGGGCAGTGAAGTACAACAGTGAACAAATGACTTGTCAGGGGTCATGCTGTGTTGTGTAGATGTATGGAGGCCATGCATTACAAGACGTAAAGCATATCTTGGTCTTGTAACAATGAGAGTTACTAGACAGCTATCGTACCACACTGCATGGCTCACCGATCAATGCTGTCAGAACACTGCATCTTGACAGTTACACACCACTACACACAAATGCATGGATTCTATTCTATTGAGTCCTCTTAAAGGCCCAGTGCAGTCAAAAACATGATTGTCCTGTGTTTTATATATCGTTTCACACTATGAGGTTGGAATAATACTGTGAAATTGTGAAATTGATGATAATGCCCTTTTAGTGTAAGAGCTGTTTGAAAAGACCGGCTGAAATTTCAGCCTGTTTTGATGGGAAGGAGTTTTGGCCTTCCATGGTGACATCACTATGCAGTAAATTTGTTAAAGGTGCTTCACATGGGATGTTTTTTAATTTTCACAGTATTACTGACCCGCCAGTGTTGTGATTGGCTGTGATATTTGCCTATTGTTTTCTCCAGCTGGAGTGGCATCTGTTGTCAAACTGGGACAGCTGTTCTAACTTTGGCTGTGTTATCTTGTGGAAATCGCTCTGTCATTTCCTGGTTGCAAGAATTCTACACTGTTTATGTGCGAAAACAAGCACTGAATAGTTTTTACAACTGTTTGAGGTTGGTGGATCAAAACCAAAAGTTACTTTCGGTTCGGTTTTGGTCCACCAGCTTCAAACAGCTGTAAAACAATATTTTTTGTTATTGAAAATATATTTTACAGCAATTTAGATGGTACGATTCCCTCCGCTAGACAACACAGCCACAAAGTCAGAACAGTTTTCCCAGTTTGACAACAGATGCCGCTCCGGCGGGAGAAATTAATAGGCGAATATCAGCCAATCACAACACTGGCAGGTAAGTAATACTGTGAAACATTATCATTCCACTATTAGCGACAGATATATTATGGACATTTTCTGAAATTACAATGCAAAAATTCTAAATAATCCTATGTGTAGCACCTTTCATAGACCAATAAGAAAGAGAGTTCCAAACATCTCTGCCAATAACGGCACATTTTCAGAATTCCCCTTCCAACTCAAACCACTCCCAGACAGTCCTAGCAAAATTCTTGCTTGAGAAATTGCTCTTTGCTAAGAAGCTATTTTTGATTCTTTCTGACCATTTTCATTGAAAACAATCACAGTAAGGTATTTAGTTATTATCCAGAAATGATTTAATATTGTGTGAAAAATTGGAACTTTAAGCAAAGGAGAGAAGGATTGAAGAATGAGATCTTTAAAATAGAGCTGTTTAGGATAATTTTTTTGAATATGTGAGGGAAAATATATCTTTATGGCATTTGTATGATATTTAGACCATAACTCTTCAAGAGCATTCCAAACCCATCTCAAAATAAGAGTTATATTCAACATAAGAGCAAGCTGTCATCATTCATTGAGGAAAGCGTCTTTACCTGGTGATCTTACCCTTGAATTGTCCATTAGACGTGATGACTCCTCTCTTGTTCCCTTTTATCTTGAAGGGATAGTTCCCTTGCAAGCAGTCTATGCACAAGGTATGACAGCAATTCATGTTTTGGTTTTTGCGCATCATTTCCAAATAATCTATAAGTGATTTTGTTGAGCTACACAATCAATTTGTGATACTTCAGAATGGTTTGGACATGACGCACGAAAGATGCTAATGCAGAGAAATGCTAATATAGAAAGAACCCAATTCAGATTTTTCTTTCTGAGTGTCCACACCCATATTCAATTTGCGCATTTCCACTGATCTATGCTTTGGTTTACTGCCACTAATGTAGCGCACAGATGCAATGCTAATTCCAAAGCATTAAACCTGTTATTGGGGGTATCCCTTTAGGAAAGGATGGGAGGGCCAAGAGACCAGAGGTCGCAAAACGGAGTACTCGGGTTGGGATGTAGGGTTTTAGCAGAGCCTGAAGGTAGGGAGGGGCAGTTCCTCTTGCTGCTCCATAGGCAAGTACCATGGTCTTGTAGGGGATGCGAGCTTCGACTGGAAGCCAGTGGAGTGTGGAGAGGAGTGGGGTGACATGGGAGAATTTGGGAAGGTTAAACAACCAGGCAGGCTGCGGTGTTCTGAATAAGTTGCAGGGGTTTGATGGCACAAGCGGGGAGGCCAGCCAACAGTGAGTTGCAGTAGTCCAGATGGGAGATGACAAGTGCCTGGATTAGGACCTGCGCCACTTCCTGTGTGAGGTAGGGTCATACTCTACGGATGTTGTGGAGCATGAACATGCAGTAGCGAGTCACTGCTTTTATGTTTGCAGAGAACGACAGGGTGTTGTCCATGGTCACGCCAAGGTTATTTGCACTCTGAGAGGGGGACACCGTAGAGTTGTCAACCGTGATGTCAAAGGGGTCAAGTGTTCGTTTCTTGAGGAGGGGAGCGACTCGGGCCATTTTGAAGTCAGAGGGGATGCAGCCAGTGGTCAGGGATGAGTTGATGCGGGAAGTGAGGAATGGGATGTCTCCAGTGATGGTCTGAAGAAGGGAAACGGGGATGGGGTTGAGCGGGCAGGTTGTCGGGCGGCCGGACCTCACTACTTTGCAGGATTTCATCAGGAGAGAGAGAGGAGAAAGAGGTCAAAGCATAGGGTAGTTTTCTGTGAGTGGGACCAGTGGACTCAATAGGCTGAATGAATGAGGAGCGGATGTTGTCAACCCTCTTTTCAAAGTGGTTGACAAAGTCTTCCCCAGAGAGAGGGAAGGGAGTGGAGGATTAATCAGGGAGGAGGTGGAAAAGAGTTTCCTACACTCTAAAAATTAGGGGTTCAACAAGGGTTCTTACATTTACCAGACGCTCTTATCCAGAGCGACTTACAGTTAGTGCATACATTTTATTTTTCATACTGGAATCGAACCCACAACCCTGGCGTTGCAAATGCCATGCTCTACCAACTGAGCTACATCCCTGCTGACCAGTCCCTCCCCTACCCTGGGCCAATTGTGCACCCCATAGGTCTCCCGGTCTCGGCCGGCTACAACAGAGCCTGGATTCGAACTAGGATCTCTAGTGGAACAGCTAGCACTTGTCGTATATGATGAATGGTGGTAATATTGCTGATGAACAAAAAGTCCGTTATGCTGCATCGTGTCAGAAGTTTTTATTCATACCACGAGGTTACAGCATAAATTCACAGACACGCGTTGCCTGGAGAACGCCTCCCAGATTGTTATGGCCGTTCTGTCGTCTCATCGTTTAACTCCTATTTATAAACAATGCAAAGGGAGGGGCTACTCCCTCTTCTGGCCAATCACCAGTCTCCCCTCGGGCGTCACCCTCCAAGCGGCACATTTCAAATAACATCATAAAACATCCCCCCTTTGGCCTGAACAACCAACATTCCATTTCGTCATGAAAAACATTTAACAAAGGCATAATCTTCAGATACGATATTCCCCCCTTTCGAGACGAAATAAACGTCTCGAAAACAAACAGAATAAGATTATGACTATTAACCATTTATCTCATTGAATATTCTTAACCTTAAACCCAAAAACATTCTCCTCTAGAGTGTAAATACCTTTCTATGAAATACCTGTTTATGAAGTGTGAATACATTACTATGACCCATGAAGAAATCTCTATGGAGTATAAATACATTACTATGACATATGAACAACTGTTTATGAAGTATGAACACATTACTATGAATTATGAATAAATCTCTATGGAGTGTGAGAGCGAAAAACTGTCCAGCAGCCATCCATCCATATCAATCAAGACAGTAAACTTCTCTCACCGTCCCTCTGCCCCAGGCAACCACCGTCGGTACTCCAGATAACCTCATAACTCATGTAAATGCATTTGAAACTATGATGTAATTAAATACCCATGTAAACAAAATCCTATCCATAAATATCCACTCTCAGGCTGGTCAACCCATAGGACCTGAAAGGGAATCTCTCCCTGCTTAAACATTCTGTCCCTAACCCCATCGAAATAAACAAAAGCATCTACGATCCTCATTTGCATTCAATAACATCAAACATAATTCTACTAAAATCAATACCTAAGAATATGACACAATTATGTATTACACATCAAATATGTCTATATTTCATTGCAGACACTGGAATGTAGTCCACTACACTTCCTCTTCCTGTAGTGTCCTCTTCCAATGGACTTGTTGATGATGGAATCAGCCACACCATCCTTGTTTCCTCTCCTCCAATCATATTGTCTTTGTTTGAGTATTCCAATCTCCACATGCTTCTCCCACATGCTTCTGGAATGACAAGAAAATAAACGACCAAACAGTATCCTTTGCAAAACAACCACTTTCAAATTAAACCTCCATTTCACCTAAGAATTTAAAAAATGATACATAAATGATGCATGAATCACATTATCCATTCCCCCCTTTGATTCATAAATCACACTAAAAATCATACTAATATTGAAAAACCAATTTGAAAAATCATAAAATAATCCAAAATGATATTTATCCATTCAGTAGTCCATCTAGACCCCCTCGTCCGTCTTCGTCCAGATCCGGAACAGTCAACACCGGCATCTGAGTGTTGTCTCCAGGCACCACTTCTCCAACCTATCTCAATCTCATAACTTTCTCAAAAGTCAGTACAAACATCACACAGTGTTATCAAAGCTTAAACTACTAGAATCTGACCCATCACTGCCCCTACTGGCCTAATTAATCTTGCAACCAAATCCTTTCAAATGCTTCCCTTATATTATCTAAACTATCTGGACTCACAGGAATACACTAATATTTATCAATATTATCTTCCCAAATGTTACACCATACCATGAATGAAGTCCCCCCTTCTCCCTTAAACTTATTCTTCAATGATAGGCTTGAAGACTATGACATGTCGCCATGTGTCTGCTAAATGACTGAAATGTAAATGTAATGTCACCCTTTTAACCCTAGATTTAGCTGTGTCCAATGCTATCCCTCTTATAATGGTAAAACCTCATATGGAATCTTCAACGTTGACCTGTAACAACATCCTATCCCCCATAGGGTAAGAATATACTCTATCATAATTTCCCCTTATCCTCTAAAATTCCCATAGTCACATTGTCAGTCAAAAGCTAATCTTTTAACCATCAAAGTCCTGCTCTTCTTACTACCTGATATATAAAAAGTAACCTATTATTTGTCATTACTACCCTTAAGGTCATGCTTATCCAAAGTTATCATCTAACATCCCAATCTGATCTTTCCATAAACATACCCCTTACCTCATATGTTTTATTAGAACAAACACAACTTTTAGCCCTCAATATTTCACCTGAATACTTCAGGGTTTGCAATTACCTGATTTTACTTTCCCTCTAACCAATGCTCATAGGGTAATCTTTTCACCCAAGAACACTTAAACCCTACTGGTCTGACAACTACATTATTTTATCGGTCAATGACTGTTGCCGATACCACAGTCATGACAAAGCATAACATTTACCCACACCCGTCAGAGGCCGCGCGACCGTCTAACACGTCTTGGGCTGGCATCCCCAACAGACATCAACCCTCAAGATTCCTCACTGACCCTACAGAATGAGTTAATCTATCTCTAATTTTCACAACAGAGGAACGAGCAGCACTGATCAGATGCCCCCCCCCTCTGTCATCAAAATCAAAAGACCCCATACTGCAGCTTCCATGATGAATCTCTATTCTCCATTTCAGATTAATCTATATTGTTTCTATCTGCTCTATTTTAACCCCATTCGTACCATAACCTCCTGAGTCCCTCTTGCTACCTCTTTAATTTCAGAACAATTGTTGTCAGTATCCTACTCCTATATTTGCTATTGCCATAGTATCATTAATCCCTTCCAAAGTTACCCTTAAAGTAGTTGATTTAGCTGCTGTATCAACCCTAATTACTTCTAGTGCAAAATTTCCCATTATCCTCTGTGTATTATCTACTGTTGGAGTGACTACTGTCCATTCAGTTCTACTCCTCCTGAACTCCCTCAATGACTGTGAAAACTTCCACAGACTTCAAATCTTCCATTATAAGCGTTACTTTATGAATTACATTGCCCTTTAACCAATAATTCCTAACCGAAACAAATTCTAATGCTTGCCCTAAATAAGTACACATATATTCTCCCTAACCTTTCTCTATAATATTACGCAACATAAGTGAACAGTCACTCCTAACCCTATTCCAAACTATACCTCCTTCTACTCCTGGTCCTGATAACAATACTTATTCTCCATATTTATCTCTCCATATGAGAGAAACGTCCCCATCTTAAACCCTAATAAGTATTTTTCCCCCTAAAATTGGTGCTGTACTGGTTCCCTTATAATCAAATGCAATATGTTTATGACTTTAATACCTATCAATGTTGAAAGAGTTAAATTGCTTCTCCCTGTTGTTCTAATAAACTGAAGTGTTAATGTCCTTATTTACTCCTAGTTTTCCCATAAGACTTTGAACTCCTTCCTTGTACTTCCATCTATCACCCCTAGTGTCACTTTTTCCCCCTTTCAGTTCTACCTCTAAACTTTAAACCTCCTGATTATAACAAAATACACCTATAATGACCTTGATCTCCCTACTGGACAGTGTCATTCATTACTGTTCTCTCTCTGTCTTACTACTAACTTTGAAACTTAGCTTACTGTCTCAGAGTCCCTTCAACCTAGCCTACCCCTAACTTATTTTAATCTAATCTTTTCTCTCATAACATTTAAAACCTTTTCCCCTGATCTATTGACAAAATCTCTTACCACCAAATTTTTAGAATATGTGATTGGGAAAGTTCCCCACCTGCTTCTGACTCATTACACACAGACTTGGCAAAACCGACTAAACACCTTTTAGCCTAACCTCAAATCTCTTAGTGTAAGAATGTAACCCAAAATAACAGTCACCCCTATTAAGTTTTTTCCCAGACAGATTGTCTAACAGGCAATCTAATACATTATCATCCTTCCTATGATATTTATCTTTTAAGCAAATGACTCCCCAAAAACCCTACTTCTTAAAATAGTCTCCCAGACAGTCAGTCGTCTATTGTGCCTCTGATTGAATACTTCAATTTACACCATGCATCTCTTCCCAACACTGCCATAACAGCATCTTCTAATATTAGTATGTCTCTTTTACTTCCTCTTTGACTTTTATAGCAGAGCTCAATTGATTCCCTAAGAGTAATTAAACTATTTTACTACTTCCAATCCCTATCCTAACCTAATTAGTTTATTTTACAGAGTGATATGTTTAACCTTTTTAGACTGAACCCCGATAAGTTTTTCCCCTATTCACTATCACTTCTAATGGTCAGTTGTTTCAACTGTTAGCTATTTCCTCTTCTTCTCTAATCGATGCTCTCAGCAATGCACCCCCCTTCATCTCTTCTAGAACAGGTGATCTTCACTTTCTCCTTCATCTTCCTTAAAAATGTTCTCCGTTCTTCCTCCTAACTTGTTGCATGAACAGGTAAAGTACCCAATCTGTCCATAATTATACTAGTCTTCTAAAAGTTGCTGAAAGTGTAGCTGAAATATTCCTCCTTCTTTGTTCTTCTCCCTCTCAAATTCTTTGTCTGTCCAGAAACTGGCGATCGATATGGAACATCTGGTCCCCCCTTGGCTGGTACAATTGCCTTTGATATTGTTCAGTTGAAGCTGTAACAGTGATTGTTGATTTGATTCACTCTGATTCTTCATAACCAACACTTATTTTCTTCTTCTCCACCACCAGTTATAAGTTGTATTTGCTTGAGTTTTCTTCGTCCGGTTCTTCTCATCGTTGATTCTTCAACCTTAGTTCCAAGTTCTGTCCTCGAAATATCATCTTCCATCATCTTCTTACTAGTGGGCTCTTCTTGACCTCAATGTGTTCTTCTTCAATTCTTGGGATTAAAAATGTTCTCCGCAGGTTTTCTCCTTGTCTCTTCTATATCTTCAGCGTCTCGAGCTGTTCCTCTAGCTCCCTTACCTCTCCCAAAGTCGTCTCTTCCTCCAGGCCTGATACGCCTCGGTCTATATCTCCTATTTCTTCTTTGCCAGTCATTGTAGGATAAAATCCTCTTGAACATACAACACCTTTAATCTCCAAATCTTCATCACTTTCTTCATCAGAACTCGAATCTCTTGTCTCCTTCGTTCAACTTTCATCAGAGATCAAGTCTCCAGTATCCTTCTTTCCTCTCTTGCCACTTCCTTCTGATCAGAGTCATATCCACCCATGACCTCTCTCAATCACTCATCTTCATCCTCCTCATCTCCTTAAGTTCCCAGACATCCCATTTTCTTCAGTCTTCTGAATTCATCTTCATCGTTGTTTCTGCTCGTATTCATCTTCATCTCTGATGCCATAATCACCCTGCTAGATGATCATTGTAAGCTGAGAATAAACATCCCTAAGCTCTACTTTTTAAACCTATCTTATCGCTGACATATTTTATCAATTTTTGTTTGAGAATGAAGGGCAACTTTTGTTTCACTTGCCGGATAACCTAGCAACACTTTGATTAAAGGATTACCCCTATTTCCACCCGTGAAATGACTCTCATAGTCCTGATATCTTTTTCCCCATTGTAACACCCTTTTATATTCCTTTATTGTGAACTATCTTATTCTAGACTGTATAAGTTATATAGGCTTCCCCCCTTAAATTATTAATATAACCCTAACAACCTTCAAAAAAATAAAATAAATTTTTTTTTTTTTTTTTTTTCTCCTCCCCAAAAAAAATTAAATAAAATAAAATATGAATATTAAAAACATTCAATTAAATGCCTTATTCAAAAACCCTTTAATTAAAAATAAAAACCCATTAAAAACTCAATTAAAAATTATGAATAATTTAAAACCAATTTTTTATTCCTATATCACCAATTTATCAATTAGTGTTGAGTATATTACCACAACCCATCAAATGCAAGTAAATGCAAGTTAGTAATCTTCAGACTAAAATACCCATAAACAAAGCCTAACCTTCAATACTACAATACTCCAATTCCCATAACCCCTTGCTCCATTAGCTCTAATTATCATAAATTTACAGAAGAATCCTCAATCCATCCTGGATTCCCAACACATCTGTAATTAAACCCCAGTGATGCACATAGCCTCCAAAATGCAATTTTTAATGAAATAGTATTTGCCAAGCCGATGTAAAATTGTCATAACATCACATATCTGGTTAGGATGATTTTGTGTACTAGCCTGATCCGATCCTCTCCTGCATCATGTGATGTCACGTCATGTGACGTCACCCCTCCTCTCTCTCGTCTCGCCATTCCATGTTCCTCTCATATTTCAAAAAACATAGAAACACACAAGATTTCAGCAGTTTATGCAATTAATCAAGTTATCCACATTCAATGCATTATACTTCGTCAACATATATTTAATTTATAAATTTACTACATCTCAACAAATAGTTTAACGTTCACATAACAGTTACTTTAATAATTTTAAAAGAGTCGTGTTCACCTTTTCCGGTAGTCATTACCCCTGAAAAGAACCCTGAAACAATCATATGACCGTACTGGCCACCATTTTGTTCCGTCGCCTCAGCACGACCGCATGTCGAAGATTCAGTGCCGTAAACCAAAACGTGTCCTAATCTCGTGTCATAAACTCCCCCTTTCTGTAGTGTAGTGTCGCAAAATTAAACGCATGCGCACAACCATTCAAAAATACGTTTCCCCATGAAAGAATGATTCTCTCCTCTCTCCCCAAACAGAAAGAATAACAGCCAGCTGTAACTTTCCATTTCCCCCTTATAGTCAAACAACATTTAACAGCGCTCACAAAACATTCAACCTGACTTACAGACAGTGACAAATTTAAGAGACTTTAATCCATCGCAATGGAATCTCTAAGGATATCCATTAGCATGTAGCACGCAACACAATTAGCATTCAACCTTAGCAGCTAGCTTAGCCTACGGTACATCGTGACACAAAACACAATTAGCACTAGCCTCCACGATGTAGCATGATTCACACTTTAGCCTTACAAAAAATTAGCCTTTAGCCTCAAGCCTTAGCATTTAGCATTTCGCCACGATGTACCACGTGACCCGAACCATACAATCAAGCCTTAGCAACGAGGCACCACGTGGCCTGAAACAATCCAGCCTTAACACCAACCTCCAGCTAATTGTAGCCTACTAGCTATACAAATGAACACCCCGCACCGTGGCCAAATAAATAATCGTCCAATTCTCTCCCCGTCTAACTTTTTGTTGCCTTGAAAGATGAATCTCATATCAAGCGGTTATCCCCAAACCAATTTCCCGTCGACCAGAGGCGGAGTATAACATAAATACACCAATTCACTTCATAATTCCCGCTTAAGAAATCAACCTGATTCAGTCTAACTAAGCCCAGGATTTGTAGCCCACTTAATAATAATAATAATAATTATTACAAGTCGCCTCGTTTCGAGGTCTTTTCCGTATTCCCGGTGCCCTAATTATGCAGATATCTCCCAACATATATTCTCTACTAACCCATTGTCACCCGTTACCAATGAATTATACACGTTCAATACTTAAATCCTACCGTTTAATGCTCTAAATTCCAATTAACTGTCGTTTCCGATGAAATAAATTTAGCAGACTTCAGTCGACCAGCAACAAACACCACCTGAGGCCAGGTCATATGGAACATCCCTTCAATGTACACAAGTCATATCCAATCTAACAAACTCCGAAGCGGTAAGAACACACTCACCCTTTTTCGGCCATGCTTCAGAGAGAGTTAGGCCGGCGGTTGACTGAAACAAAGAGGAGACGCAAACCCATGCCCCACGTTGGGCGCCATTATGTCGTATATGATGAATGGTGGTAATATTGCTGATGAACAAAAAGTCCGTTATGCTGCATCGTGTCAGAAGTTTTTATTCATACCACGAGGTTACAGCATAAATTCACAGACACGCGTTGCCTGGAGAACGCCTCCCAGATTGTTATGGCCGTTCTGTCGTCTCATCGTTTAACTCCTATTTATAAACAATGCAAAGGGAGGGGCTACTCCCTCTTCTGGCCAATCACCAGTCTCCCCTCGGGCGTCACCCTCCAAGCGGCACATTTCAAATAACATCATAAAACATCCCCCCTTTGGCCTGAACAACCAACATTCCATTTCGTCATGAAAAACATTTAACAAAGGCATAATCTTCAGATACGATACACTGCGATGCAGTGCCTTAGACCACTGTGCCACTCAGGAGGACGCAGATATCTTCTGATATCCTCAAAGTTCTTTGAAGATGGCCCCCAAAATGGCCCCCAAAAGGTTCTTACAAGAGCCCCACATGAGGTGGGGTTCATCGAGGAACCTCCTTAGTTGGTGGGGGTTCTTGCAGGAACCTAACTGCCCAACTGAAACATTTGTATTTGAATTTGAAGGGACAGAAGGTGCAGGCACAATTTAAGGTAAGGTTTGAACCTTGTATGATCTAAATTAATCTATCTTTTCATATTTTCTAAAACAGAAAATGGACACAATTCAATGGATATCAATCAACAAAGAGGTAAGAATATGTAGGCCATAAGAATATGTTAAAGGCTAGCTTTATTGGGTGCAGATGACTGAACTATTCACTTTTGTGTCTGTGTCTGCAGCTATACAGATGAGCCATACAAAGGTATTATCAAAACAGTTTTTATTCATTCAACACAAAAACCAAGGTATGAATACTGTCGTGTGCATGTTTTGTTAATCATCTGTATAATTACTATTTTTTGTATTCACAGACTTCACCCTCTGATGAATATAACAGGAAACCTGTTCGATCACATTAACATCAACACGCCAGAGGATATGCCCTTGGACTTGGGGCTCTGCTGGGAGTTTACCTCATATTTAGATTTTTTCATTCTGCTTTGCCACTAAAATCATAATAAACACTGAGAACTAAAATATTGGTTTATTGTTGTTATTGTTATGTGTATTATTATTATTATTATTATTATTAATAATAATAGGGGAGGGGGGGTAGTTCAAACATTAACCCCAAAAGGTTATTTGAGGATCCATTAAAAGGGGTTCTTTGAAGAACCCTTTTAAAGGGTTCTTCAAATAACTTTTAGGGGTTCCCCCACAGTTTCCATTTGAAGAACCCCTAAAGGATACTCCATGAATCTTTTATTTTTAGAGTGGCTTTAGCAGTGGAAACAGAGGAAGAGAAGGTAGAGAGGAGGGAGTGAAAGGATGATAGGTCCTCTGGAAGTTTAGTTTTCCTCCATTTTCGCTCAGCTGCCCGCAGCCCTGTTCTGTAAGCTCACAATAAGTCACTCAGCCACGGAGCAGGAGGGGAGGGCCCAGCCGGCCAGGAGGAATGGGGACAGTGCGAGTCATAGGATGCGGAAAGGGAGGATAGTAGGGTCGTACAGGCAGAATCAGGAGACAGGAGGGAGAAGGATTTATCAGAAGGGAGAGATGATAGGATAAAAGAGGAGAGAGTAGTGGGAGAGAGAGAGCGAAGATTGCAATGGCGCATGACCATCAGGGTAGGGGCTGAGTGGCTAGGGTTGGAGGAGAGGGAGAAAGAAAAGGAAACAAAGTAGTGATCAGAGGCCTGTAGGGGGGTTTCCGTGAGATTAGTAGACGAACAGCCTCTAGTAAATATGAGGGCAAGCGTGTTGCCTGCCTTGTGAGTGGGAGGGGACTGGGAAAGGGTGAGGTCAAAAACATTTTAGTCATTTAGCAGGCCTCTTATCCAGAGCAACTTACAGTTAGTGAGTGCATACATTTTCATACTGGCCCCCCGTGGGAATTGAACCCACAACCCTGGCGTTGCAAGCGCCATGCTCTACCAACTGAGCTACAAAGGTTGAAGTTGCTCAGTATGAAGAGTGGTGAGCCATCCTCAGGAAATTAGCTTATCAAGGTGTCAAGCTCAGGAACTCTCTAAGTGCACCTGGTGGGCGATAGATGACAACAATGTTAAGCTTGAGAGGACAAGTGACAGTGACAGCATGGAATTCAAATGAGGAGATGGATAGGTGAGTGAGGGAGAAAAGATAAACGTTTTTGGATGGATTATCAATATCAAACGGATTATCAATATCTGTTCAAATATTTTTTATTGAACACACACAAGAATGGTGTATAGGTATGAAAGACATGTGTACAGTTCTTATCTAAACATAAGAGAACAGACATGAACAACAAGACCCAGAGTTCTGGACACAAAACAAATATTACAAAACACGACATACAGAACAGGGACAGGTAGAAAGAAAAAGGGTAGATGTAACCCCCCACTTATACCCCCCTTTCCCCCCCCCCCCCCCCTCTTATTCCACCCTATTCCCCTCCCGACTGCTGGAGTGTCGGGGCCAGCACACGCTGCCCAAAGGTAGATTACAATATGACAATTGAGAGTGCGTTAAAAAGTACAAATTCACAGCACCGACTGGTCCAGATTTGATCAAATGTTGATAATTTATTGTTCAGAATATATCTAATTCTTTCTAAGTGTACAGTTTTTGCCAATTCGCTGAGCCATAATTTGGTAGAGGGCGCTTCCCTCCTTTTCCAAAACAACAAGATTCATTTTTTTGCCGAAATGAGACTGTAAGAGATGAGTTGTTTTTGGGAGTTGGTTAATCCGTTAAGGGAATCGGACACTCCCAGGATTATCAGAAGCGGGTCTGGGTCTATTGAAGTCTCCAGAACTTCAGAGAGGACCCCAAAAATTCCACACCAATAACCATACAGACTAGAGCATAGGGCAAAGCAGTGGAGTAGTGTACCCTGCTCAGCCTGACATTTATCACACATAGGGGATGTATCAGGAAATATCCTATGCAGTTTAGTTTTGGAATAGTGTAATCTGTGTAATACCTTAAATTGTATGAGACGATGTCTGGAGTTAATGGAGCAGGTGTGGATATACTCCAAGCTATCCTCCCAGTCTGCCACCGAAATATCAGTCCCTAGTTCTTCCTCCCATTTTGCCTTAATGGCATCTGTAGAGGGTGCGCTAACAGATTGAAAAGCGTCATATAGACGAGATATCAGTTTGTCTGAGGTGGGGCATATTTTTATGCATCCGTCAAACATGGAAGGTTTAGCATTCTCAAATGTTGGGAGGTGTTTTCTAACATAGTCTCTAATTTGTAGGTATCTGAAAAAGTTACTTCTGGGAAGGTTATAAGTTTCCCTCAGCGCTTCAAAGGAAGCAAAGGTCCCTCCTATATATAAATCCCCTATGGTACTTATCCCCAACTCTCCCCATCGCTCAAAGGTGTTATCAAGGTTAGAGGGGGCAAAGGAGGGATTCCTGGCAACAGGGAGCATGAATGATATTGGTCTAAGCTCAAAGTGGACTTTAATTTGCTTCCAGATTCGGACTGTGCTATGTATAATAGGATTGTTATGGTAAAGTGACATCTCCAGATTGACAGGTGACAAAATCACGGCACCAATAGAGAAGGGGTGACACTCCTCCCACTCCATGCTAAGCCAGCTGGATGGCGGGGGTGCGTCATCCAGCAAAAACGTAACAGCGCGGAGGTTAGCGGCCCAATAGTAAAATATAAAATTTGGGAGAGACAATCCTCCTTCCATCTTGGATTTACATAGGTGTTTTTTTACCTATCCTGTGTGTTTTATAATCCCAGATGAAAGGATTGATAATAGAGTCCAGTTGTTTATGAAATGATTTAGGTATGAATACTGGGATGTTCTGGTATAGGTAGAACAGTTGTGGGAGGAAGACAATTTTAATGGCATTAATTCTTCCGAGCAGAGAAATTGGGAGAGTTCTCCAAAATGGTATGTTTGCCTTGAGATTTTGCATCAGAGAAGGGAAATTCTCTTTAAATAGTAAGGAGTATTGTTTGGTAACTACAATTCCAAGGTAGATAAATTTTTCTGAAGATAACTTAACTGGAAGATGTTCTAGCCAGGAGGTGTTTTGCAACCGTATGGGCATTAATTCACTCTTGTTCCAATTTATTCTGTATCCCGAGAAGGTACCAAACAAATTAGTCACCTCAAGAATAGCTGGAATACTAGCTTGGGGTTCTGTTACATAGAGGAGAATGTCATCTGCGTATAGGGACATCTTATTTAGAGTATCTTTAGTATTATATCCGTGTATTGCTGAATGAGATCTGATCGCTTGAGCGAGAGGTTCAATAATTAGGGCGAAGCGCATAGGCGACAGCGCACAACCCTGCCTTGTCCCTCTGTGAAGGTTAAATCGGGACGACATTGATTGGTTAGTGAGTATTCTCGCACAGGGGTTCCTATATAAAAGCTGGATCCAATTTATGAACCCATCTCCAATATTACATTTCTGTAGGACCTTGAATAGATAGGGCCACTCAACTTGGTCAAAGGCCTTTTCGGCGTCAAGAGATATAACGGCAAGGTCCACGTTACGTAACCTCTGAGAATACATAATGTTGAAGAGGCGCCTGAGATTGAAGAATGAGTTTCTATTAGGGATAAAGCCGGTCTGGTCCGAATGGACCAATTTGCCAATTAAAGTGCTAAGCCTGTTAGCCAGAGTTTTTGCTAAAATCTTTTGGTCTGTATTAAGGAGGGATATTGGTCTGTATGACCCTACCTCTTCCGGATCTTTACCCTTCTTATGTATAACTGTAATAAACGCCTCATCCAGAGTAGATGGGAGAGCTCCATCCTCATTGGCCCGAACCAACATTTTGTGCAGGTAGGGAGAGAGCATGTTGCTGAATGTTTTATAGAATTCACCAGGGTATCCATCTGGGCCTGGGGTCTTGCCACTCTTTAGAGATTTAATTGTTTCTCTAATTTCTTCAAGAGATATTTCCTTATTCAGGAAGTTAGAGTCTTCCTGGTTCAGGGCAGGAAGATTACAGTCCTCCAAAAAGTTTTGCATAATTAAGGGGTTAGGATCCGCTTTAGATGTACAGTGGGGAAAAAAAGTATTTAGTCAGCCACCAATTGTGCAAGTTCTCCCACTTAAAAAGATGAGAGAGGCCTGTAATTGTCAACTATGACAGACAAAATGAGAAAAGAAATCCAGAAAATCACATTGTAGGATTTTTAATGAATTTATTTGCAAATTATGGTGGAAAATAAGTATTTGGTCAATAACAAAAGTTTCTCAATACTTTGTTATATACCCTTTGTTGGCAATGACACAGGTCAAACGTTTTCTGTAAGTCTTCACAAGGTTTTCACACACTGTTGCTGGTATTTTGGCCCATTCCTCCATGCAGATCTCCTCTAGAGCAGTGATGTTTTGGGGCTGTCGCTGGGCAACACGGACTTTCAACTCCCTCCAAAGATTTTCTATGGGGTTGAGATCTGGAGACTGGCTAGGCCACTCCAGGACCTTGAAATACTTCTTACGAAGCCACTCCTTCGTTGCCCGGGCTGTGTGTTTGGGATCATTGTCATGCTGAAAGACCCAGCCACGTTTCATCTTCAATGCCCTTGCTGATGGAAGGAGGTTTTCACTCAAAATCTCACGATACATGGCCCCATTCATTCTTTCCTTTACACGGATCAGTCGTCCTGGTCCCTTTGCAGAAAAACAGCCCCAAAGCATGATGTTTCCACCCCCATGCTTCACAGTAGGTATGGTGTTCTTTGGATGCAACTCAGCATTCTTTGTCCTCCAAACACGACGAGTTGAGTTTTTACCCAAAAGTTCTATTTTGGTTTCATCTGACCATATGACATTCTCCCAATCCTCTTCTGGATCATCCAAATGCACTCTAGCAAACGTCAGACGGGCCTGGACATGTACTGGCTTAAGCAGGGGACACGTCTGGCACTGCAGGATTTGAGTCCCTGGCGGCGTAGTGTGTTACTGATGGTAGGCTTTGTTACTTTGGTCCCAGCTCTCTGCAGGTCATTCACTAGGTCCCCCCGTGTGGTTCTGGGATTTTTGCTCACCGTTCTTGTGATCATTTTGACCCCACGGGGTGAGATCTTGCGTGGAGCCCCAGATCGAGGGAGATTATCAGTGGTCTTGTATGTCTTCCATTTCCTAATAATTGCTCCCACAGTTGATTTCTTCAAACCAAGCTGCTTACCTATTGCAGATTCAGTCTACCCAGCCTGGTGCAGGTCTACAATTTTGTTTCTGGTGTCCTTTGACAGCTCTTTGGTCTTGGCCATAGTGGAGTTTGGAGTGTGACTGTTTGAGGTTGTGGACAGGTGTCTTTTATACTGATAACAAGTTCAAACAGGTGCAATTAATACAGGTAACGAGTGGAGGACAGAGGAGCCTCTTAAAGAAGAAGTTACAGGTCTGTGAGAGCCAGAAATCTTGCTTGTTTGTAGGTGACCAAATACTTATTTTCCACCATAATTTGCAAATAAATTCATTAAAAATCCCACAATGTGATTTTCAGGATTTTTTTTCCTCAATTTGTCTGTCATAGTTGACGTGTACCTATGATGAAAATTACAGGCCTCTCTCATCTTTTTAAGTGGTAGAACTTGCACAATTGGTGGCTGACTAAATACTTTTTTCCCCCACTGTATATAGAGTCTCATAAAACTGACGGAATCTGTCATTGATGTCTTTGGGGGAGGAGAGTAATTCCCCAGATGCAGATTTAACTTTGTGAATCATTCGGTCACTCACGTTTTTTCGAAGTTGTCTGGCGAGTAATTTGTGTGGTTTGTCACCAAACTCAAAATATTTTTTGCTTGGCATAGAGAAAAGATTTAGCAATTTTAGCCGAGAGGATCTGATTGTATTTAAATTTTAAAGACATAATTTTTTTATGTTTCTCCATAGATGGATGTCTATCATTCTCCCTATCCAGTAAGTGAATTTGTCCCTCCAGTTCTACCAATTTTTTTCTGTTTTGCCTACTCCTGGCCGTCTGAAAGGAGATGATACAGCCTCTCAAATAAGCCTTCAGCGTTTCCCACAATAATGCTGGGGAAGTCTCTGTGTTGTCGTTGGTATCAAAGAAAAATGTAATTTGGTCTTTAAGATGTTCACAGAATGTTGGTTCTGTGAGGAGCTGAGGATTCAACCTCCAGACCCTCTCGTTTGGTACGATGTCACCCAATCTCAGGGAGAAGGTGAGTGGACTGTGGTCAGAGATTATAATATCATGATATCTCACATTACAGGTAAAGGGGAGTAGTTTAGCATCAACCAAAAAGTAGTCAATTCGAGTATATACATTGTGAACATGAGAGTAAAAGGAGTATTCCCTACCCATAGGATTAGAGATCCTCCATATATCAAATAAGTTAGAATTTTTTATGTAGGTATTCAAGAATTCGCTTGAATAGGAGGTAGGGGTTCGCCGGGTAGAGGATCTATCCAAATATTGGTCTAGTACACAGTTAAGGTCCCCTCCAATGACCAGATTAGTATGGGAGATATCTGGAATCAGGGCAAGGACTCTTTTGAAAAAAGAGGGGTTATCAATGTTTGGCCCATAGATATTTAGTAGAGTTACAGAAGTAGAATGGATCTCTCCTATTACGATCACATAACGACCCTCTTTATCCACAATAGTGGTTTTATGTAGAAAGGGAATTCCTTTCCGTACCAGAATCGCTGTGCCTCTCGTTTTGGCAGAGAAGTTAGAGTGATACACTTGCCCCACCCACTTACATTTAAGTCTGTTATGAGATTTGTTTTTCAGATGGGTTTCTTGCAAAAATATAATATCAGACGAAAGTGCTTTCAAGTGGGCTAGGACCCTGCCTCTCTTAATTAGTTCGTTTAAACCCTTGACATTCCAGGAAGTGAATGTAAGTCCCGCCCTCCTCTCATTTGTAGTTCCTATGGTGGCCTGCATAACATGTAACTCACTAAAAAGGTAAGAAAGCGCACCAAACCATCACGATCAGCATATGTAGCACCTACACCCGAGCAGTATCCAACCCACCCCTCCCCCCCGCAAGCACCTTTACTCTCCACCCTGTTCCCCTACTTTCCCCAACCTTTACCCCCCCCCCCCCCCCCCCATCAACCCACATTTAACAGGCATACACACATAGGACAGAAAAAAATATGAAAATAAAAATAAACACATTGTCTGGCCGATGCCAAAAAAGCATGGGCGACCTCGAACAAGAGGTAAAACAAAAATAAAATCCCAACTATACGCTCACCTCTCACTATCCTAGAACTTCTACGAACATATGAACTGAGGAGGCTCCCGCACTTAAAGTGTTCAATTAGCATCTAATAAACCTAAACAGAATAAGTTGCAACTTAAACATATTGCGCACTTACGGTTCATCTTGGGTCAATCCCTGAGATAAGCAAGATGTATCATCACACGATTCTATTGCTAAGCAATACCGGTCTAAACATAAACTATCAGTAACCGACATAGACAGCAGTACAGTTACAGTGGGGAAAAAAAGTATTTAGTCAGCCACCAATTGTGCAAGTTCTCCCACTTAAAAAGATGAGAGAGGCCTGTAATTTTCATCATAGGTACACGTCAACTATGACAGACAAATTGAGAAAAAAAAATCCAGAAAATCACATTGTAGGATTTTTTATGAATTTATTTGCAAATTATGGTGGAAAATAAGTATTTGGTCACCTACAAACAAGCAAGATTTCTGGCTCTCACAGACCTGTAACTTCTTCTTTAAGAGGCTCCTCGGTCCTCCACTCGTTACCTGTATTAATGGCACCTGTTTGAACTTGTTATCAGTATAAAATACACCTGTCCACAACCTCAAACAGTCACACTCCAAACTCCACTATGGCCAAGACCAAAGAGCTGTCAAAGGACACCAGAAACAAAATTGTAGACCTGCACCAGGCTGGGAAGACTGAATCTGCAATAGGTAAGCAGCTTGGTTTGAAGAAATCAACTGTGGGAGCAATTATTAGGAAATGGAAGACATACAAGACCACTGATAATCTCCCTCGATCTGGGGCTCCATGCAAGATCTCACCCTGTGGGGTCAAAATGATCACAAGAACGGTGAGCAAAAATCCCAGAACCACACGGGGGGACCTAGTGAATGACCTGCAGAGAGCTGGGACCAAAGTAACAAAGCCTACCATCAGTAACACACTACGCCGCCAGGGACTCAAATCCTGCAGTGCTAGACGTGTCCCCCTCCTTAAGCCAGTACATGTCCAGGCCCGTCTGAAGTTTGCTAGAGTGCATTTGGATGATCCAGAAGAGGATTGGGAGAATGTCATATGGTCAGATGAAACCAAAATAGAACTTTTTGGTAAAAACTCAACTCGTCGTGTTTGGAGGACAAAGAATGCTGAGTTGCATCCAAAGAACACCATACCTACTGTGAAGCATGGGGGTGGAAACATCATGCTTTGGGGCTGTTTTTCTGCAAAGGGACCAGGACGACTGATCCGTGTAAAGGAAAGAATGAATGGGGCCATGTATCGTGAGATTTTGAGTGAAAACCTCCTTCCATCAGCAAGGGCATTGAAGATGAAACGTGGCTGGGTCTTTCAGCATGACAATGATCCCAAACACACCGCCCGGGCAACGAAGGAGTGGCTTCGTAAAAAGCATTTCAAGGTCCTGGAGTGGCCTAGCCAGTCTCCAGATCTCAACCCCATAGAAAATCTTTGGAGGGAGTTGAAAGTCCGTGTTGCCCAGCGACAGCCCCAAAACATCACTGCTCTAGAGGAGATCTGCATGGAGGAATGGGTCAAAATACCAGCAACAGTGTGTGAAAACCTTGTGAAGACTTACAGAAAACGTTTGACCTGTGTCATTGCCAACAAAGGGTATATAACAAAGTATTGAGAAACTTTTGTTATTGACCAAATACTTATTTTCCACCATGATTTGCAAATAAATTCATTAAAAATCCTACAATGTGATTTTCTGGATTTTTCTTTCTCATTTTGTCTGTCATAGTTGGCGTGTACCTATGATGAAAATTACAGGCCTCTCTCATCTTTTTAAGTGGGAGAACTTGCACAATTGGTGGCTGACTAAATACTTTTTTTCCCCACTGTACATATTGTGGGTTAGGAGAAGGGAACAAGGATTTTGATAAATTGATCGTACCCCCCAATCAAAAAAATTTCCAAAGTAAATAAAAATTTTTTTTAAAAAAATGTAATTTTTTTTTAAATAATAATACATTATTTTAAAATATTAAAAAAAAATAGTGATTATATATATACATATGTGCACACATACACATATACACATCCACACACACACACATACATACATGTGCATACCTACATACATACACACATACGTATATATATACGCACACACACACACACACATATGCACATGTATACACACAAACATACATACACACACACACAAACCCAAAAAAATATATACATATAAAATAAATATTCTTAAATATATACAGATACATACACACGCATACAAACATACATCCATACACACACATCTACATACACAAACATGCATACCCCAGAATAATAATCTATACTAATTTAAAATATACACATACATAATACTAAAATGCTAAGAGAAAATAATAATAAAGTACAAATAATAATTATTATATGTACGCACAGGAATAATGTAAGAATTGAAAAATAAATAACGAAACAAAACAAAAATGGGGGAATATAAGTATATCCATCCGAAAGTGTCAATGATCTGACCTGGAAGGCCTCCCAAACAGGCATCGCTCTAAACCCAGTCGGAATGAAAGTGAAATTAACGTTAAGTGAGAGCTCTGACCGCCCTCCATTGGTCAGCTCATCGTATTACATGTTCGGTAGCCCTTGCTGAGACCGTTTAATAAGGTTTCACCCGTTATGGTATGGTATGGATTCGAGTCCATGAGCAGACCTTAACACACAATGACAAGGCACTCTAACCTGTACGGGGGATTGGTGTATATTCCCGGATAAACTTCTCTGCATCCAAAACCGAGGAGAGCCAAATCTTCTCCCCGGAAGGCGAGGTAATTCTTAGTCTTGCAGGGAAGAGCAAGGCTGGGCGAAGATGGAGTTTGTAGAGTTTGGTCATGACATCTCTGTAGCCAGCGCGGTGCTTTGCCACATCGGGCGCATAGTCCTCATAGACACGAAAGGGGTGCCCTTTATGTAACAGGTTGCCCCTCATTCGAGCCTCGCGCAGGATAAGATCCTTGGTCTTGAAACTGTGACAACAGATGATTACTGGGCGAGGACGCTGGCCCGGTCCAGGCACTGGGACAAGGGCGCGATGTGCACGGTCCAGTAGGGGATCCAACGCCAAAACATCCGGTCCCATTGCATCCTTCAGTAGCTTGCCGAAGAAGTCGGTGGGGCGAGAGCCCGCCTCCACCTCTTCTGCCAGACCCACAACGCGAAGGTTATGACGCCTGGATCTGCCCTCCAGGTCGACCACTTTCACAGAAAGCCTCTGCACATTATCCTGCAATGACGTGCATAGCTTCTCTAACTCGTCGATCCTACCAGCGTTGAATTCAGAAGCTTTCTCAAGGTCCACAATAATCTGGCCCTGCGAAGCGACCGTTCGAATGGTGCTCTCGATTTTAGTGTCCAGTTCAGCAATAGTAGCCTTAAGATCCTCCGCTATAGCAACACGTAGTTCTCCCAAAGCCCGGGTAAGTTCTGTAAGTGTCACGTTGTTACCTGTGCCTTCCGCCATGTTTGTCTCGTTGTTTGGTGGGGAGTAGGCCTCTGATGTGGATTTATTGTCCTTTGGTCGCTTATTACTAGGCATTTTCACATAGAAAGTTACAATATTGTATTAGAAAGAAAAGTTTGTTGTAACAAGTGCAATAAAGTAAGTTAGGTTAGATTATTTCGCAAAAAAGTTGCGGGAGCCTCTCACACACAGCCGTTCACTCCAACATGCTAGCTCCGCCCCCTGTCCACTGTTAAATTTGATCAATATTTCTTTCTCTGGTCCTTATTAAAAAATCTATCTTGTCAGCTTCAGAAAAGAGACATGATAGGGAGCCACTCAGGAGTGCTCTGTTATCCTCACTGCCAAACTTGTAAATTGAAATCTATGCTATTGAGTGAATGCTGAGTTAGCAAACACATCAGGCTTGGTACACTAAGGTCATCAATCCGGATTATCAATATCAAAAGATTATTGCTCTAGCTATTTGTGCATGATTAACACCTGAAGTGTTGGATTGTTTCAGCTGGGTTTATTTCCTTTGCCTCAGTATAAAACACTCCACTGTTAGTAAGAGTGGAAAATCGAGGCCTTTGATTTGCTTTCAGGGGGCTTAATTCCACTCAATGAGAGGTTTTCAGTAACAGTGGAGGGTAGACGTCTGTATCAAAGGTTCCTCAGTTTTGTACATGGGTACTAATCCATGAGAAAGGGAATCCGGCTGGTTTAAAAGAAAGTGGAAGTCTATTTGTTGTGGGCGAGTGTTTGGCACGCTCTGCTACGAGGCTCCTGCTCCGAGGCAACCGGTCCTTTGACTATATACTTTACACACACACACACACACACACACACACACACACACACACACACACACACACACACACACACACACACACACACACACACACACACACACACACACACACACACACACACACACACACACACACACACACACACACACACACACACACACACACACACACACACACACACGCAAGCACAGGCAGACTCACATAAACACACACACACACACTTGTGGCTGTGGCATTTGTAATGGGCTTTGACTTTAGCTGTCTCTGTTAAGGGCACCTATCAGGTTTAGTCCTGTTAGCTCTGTAAACTAACCACACAGGGTACAATACACACACACACACACACACACAAACACACATCTATCTGTCTCTCCATCTCTCTCTCTATCTGTAGTAGTATCACATTGCGTAGTCTAAAGTAGATCATCCAGACATTGTTGATGTGGTGATTGGTATGTACAGTGGGGAGAACAAGTATTTGATACACTGCCGATTTTGCAGGTTTTCCTACTTACAAAGCATGTAGAGGTCTGTAATTTTTATCATAGGTACACTTCAACTGTGAGAGACAGAATCTAAAACAAAAATCCAGACAATCACATTGTATGATTTTTAAGTAATTAATTTGCATTTTATTACATGACATAAGTATTTGATACATCAGAAAAGCAGAACTTAATATTTGGTACAGAAACCTTTGTTTGCAATTACAGAGATCATACGTTTCCTGTAGGTCTTGACCAGGTTTGCACACACTGCAGCAGGGATTTTGGCCCACTCCTCCATACAGACCTTCTCCAGATCCTTCAGATTTCGGGGCTGTCGCTGGGCAATACGGACTTTCAGCTCCCTCCAAAGATTTTCTATTGGGTTCAGGTCTGGAGACTGGCTAGGCCACTCCAGGACCTTGAGATGCTTCTTACAGAGCCACTCCTTAGTTGCCCTGGCTGTGTGTTTCGGGTCGTTGTCATGCTGGAAGACCCAGCCACGACCCATCTTCAATGCTCTTACTGAGGGAAGGAGGTTGTTGGCCAAGATCTCGCGAGACATGGCCCCATCCATCCTCCCCTCAATACGGTGCAGTCGTCCTGTCCCCTTTGCAGAAAAGCATCCCCAAAGAATGATGTTTCCACCTCCATGCTTCACGGTTGGGATGGTGTTCTTGGGGTTGTACTCATCCTTCTTCTTCCTCCAAACACGGCGAGTGGAGTTTAGACCAAAAAGCTCTATTTTTGTCTCATCAGACCACATGACCTTCTCCCATTCCTCCTCTTGATCATCCAGATGGTAATTGGCAAACTTCAGACGGGCCTGGACATGTGCTGGCTTGAGCAGGGGGACCTTGCGTGCGCTGCAGGATTTTAATCCATGACGGCGTAGTGTGTTACTAATGGTTTTCTTTGAGACTGTGGTCCCAGCTCTCTTCAGGTCATTGACCAGGTCCTGCCGTGTAGTTCTGGGCTGATCCCTCACCTTCCTCATGATCATTGATGCCCCACGAGGTGAGATCTTGCATGAAGCCCCAGACCGAGGGTGATTGACCGTCATCTTGAACTTCTTCCATTTTCTAATAATTGCGCCAACAGTTGTTGCCTTCTCACCAAGCTGCTTGCCTATTGTCCTGTAGCCCATCCCAGCCTTGTGCAGGTCTACAATTTTATCCCTGATGTCCTTACACAGCTCTCTGGTCTTGGCCATTGTGGAGAGGTTGGAGTCTGTTTGATTGAGTGTGTGGACAGGTGTCTTTTATACAGGTAACGAGTTCAAACAGGTGCAGTTAATACAGGTAATGAGTGGAGAACAGGAGGGCTTCTTAAAGAAAAACTAACAGGTCTGTGAGAGCCGGAATTCTTACTGGTTGGTAGGTGATCAAATACTTATGTCATGCAATAAAATGCAAATTAATTACTTAAAAATCATACAATGTGATTTTCTGGATTTTTGTTTTAGATTCCATTTCTCACAGTTGAAGTGCCCCTATGATAAAAATTACAGACCTCTACATGCTTTGTAAGTAGGAAAACCTGCAAAATCGGCAGTGTATCAAATACTTGTTCTCCCCACTGTATCTGGTTTGCGTTTATAGCATAACAATCTCTAAGGTTTTGATTGGCATTTCTTCCTGGTTTAGTTTGGTTTGTAGCCTATTATCTAAGGATGTTTGATATCTTTGTCATTTTGATAGTGTTATTGTCTGTAGACCAGTCTTCTCCATGCTGTACTTATACGTAGAAGCACTCATAAATAAACCTTATAATGAGGTACCAGGTGTTGTGTTCCAACTCTTTTTCTCATTTAGAGCAGTGACATGCCTACAACCCTTTCCGTTTACCTGGCAAGTTTACCTGACATACAGGCATCCCCATATGCTGTAATGCACAGGGAGAGAGGGAAAAGAAAGAGAAGAATACAGAAATTAATTACTTCCATACAAAAACTTGGTTTTAGGCCAACTGAACTGTATTTCATGTTTAGGACAATATGCATCTTTCTATTTGCAACTTATTTGCGTAAAAGAGACCTCATTCAGAAATGTCTGAATCAAAAGCAGGGTAAGACAACCCAGTTGATAAGCTGAGTTACTGATCTCTTGTTTCTCTGTACTGCCTCTCCCCTCTTGTTAATCCACAGGGTAGGCCTGATGACATTGAGGAGCTACACTGGTCGTGCACTACTTCCATTTGCAATTCAGATGGAGGGCTGAAGAAGAGGAGGGCGGGAGGAGGAGAGGGGGAAATGGGGAAAGGATGAGTGGTAATGAAGAGGAAAGATATACAGTGCCTTCAGAAAGTATTCATACCCCTTGACTTATTCCACATTTTGTTGTGTTACAGATTGAATTCAAAATTGATTAAATAAATTAAAAACTACACACAATACCCCATAATGACAAAGTGAAAACGTGTTTTTAGAAATGTATGAAAATGTATGAAAATAAAATACAGAAACATCTAATTTAAATAAGTATTCACACCCCTGAGTCAATACATGTTAGAATCACCTTATAGCAGCGATTACAGCAGTGAGTCTTTTCTGGGTAAGGCTCTAAGAGCTTTGCACACCTGGATTGTTCAACATTTGCACATTATTCTTTAAAAAATTCTTCAAGCTCTGTCAAGTTGGTTGTTGATCATTGCTAGACTGCCATTTTCAAGTCTTGCCGTAGATTGTCAAGCCGATTTAAGTCAAAACTGTAACTCGGCCACTCAGGAACATTCAATGTCGTCTTGGTAAGCAACTCCAGAGTATATTTGGCCTTGTGTTTTAAGTTATTGTCTGCTGAAAGGTGAATTTGTCTCCCAGTGTCTGTTGTAAAGCAGGTTTTCCTCTAGGATTTTGCCTTTGCTTAGCTCTATTCCGTTTCTTTTTATCCTAAAAAACTCCCAAGTCGTTGCTGATGACAAGCACATTCATAACATGATGCAGCCACCACCATGCTTGGAAATATGAAGAGTGGTACTCAGTAATGTGTTGTTGAATTTGCCACCTACATAACACTTTGTATCCAGGACATAAAGTTAATTTCTTTGCCACATTTTTTGCAGTTTTACTTTAGTATCGTTTCAGTTAGTATTGTGGAGGAACTACAATGTTGTTGATCCATCCTCAGTTTTCTCCTATCACAGCCATTACACTCTGTAACTATTTTAAAGTCACAATTGGCCTCATGGTGAAATCACTGAGCGGTTTCCTTCCTCCCCAGCAACTGAGTTAGGAAGGACACCTGTATCTTTGTAGTGACTGGGTGTACAGTGAGGGAAAAAAGTATTTGATCCCCTGTTGATTTTGTATGTTTGCCCACTGACAAAGAAATGATCAGTCTATAATTTTAATGGTAGGTTTATTTGAACAGTGAGAGACAGAATAACAACAACAAAATCCAGAAAAACGCATGTCAAAAATGTTATAAATTGATTTACATTTTAATGAGGGAAATAAGTATTTGACCCCCTCTCAATCAGAAAGATTTCTGGCTCCCAGGTGTCTTTTATACAGGTAATGAGCTGAGATTAGGAGAAATACACTCTTAAAGGGAGTGCTCCTAATCTCAGCTTGTTACCTGTATAAAATACACCTGTCCACAGAAGCAATCAATCAATCAGATTCCAAACTCTCCACCATGGCCAAGACCAAAGAGCTCTCCAAGGATGTCAGGGACAAGATTGTAGACCTACACAAGGCTGGAATGGGCTACAAGACCATCGCCAAGCAGCTTGGTGAGAAGGTGACAACAGTTGGTGCGATTATTTGCAAATGGAAGAAACACAAAAGAACTGTCAATCTCCCTCGGCCTGGGGTTCCATGCAAGATATCACCTCGTGGAGTTGCAATGATCATGACAACGGTGAGGAATCAACCCAGAACTACACGGGAGGATCTTGTCAATGATCTCAAGGCAGCTGGGACCATAGTCACCAAGAAAACAATTGGTAACACACTATGCCGTGAAGGACTGAAATCCTGCAGCGCCCGCAAGGTCCCCCAGCTCAAGAAAGCACATATACATGCCCATCTGAAGTTTGCCAATGAACATCTGAATGATTCAGAGGAGAACTGGGTGAAAGTGTTGTGGTCAGATGAAACCAAAATGGAGCTCTTTGGCATCAACTCAACTCACCGTGTTTGGAGGAGGAGGAATGCTGCCTATGACCCCAAGAACACCATCCCCACCGTCAAACGATGGACGGGGCCATGTACCGTCAAATCTTGGGTGAGAACCTCCTTCCCTCAGCCAGGGCATTGAAAAGGGGTCGTGGATGGGTATTCCAGCATGACAATGACCCAAAACACACGGCCAAGGCAACAAAGGAGTGGCTCAAGAAGAAGCACATTAAGGTCCTGGAGTGGCCTAGCCAGTCTCCAGACCTTAATCCCATAGAAAATCTGTGGAGGGAGCTGAAGGTTGGAGTTGCCAAACGTCAGCCTCGAAACCTTAATGACTTGGAGAAGATCTGCAAAGAGGAGTGGGACAAAATCCCTCCTGAGATGTGTGCAAACCTGGTGGTCAACTACAAGAAACGTCTGACCTCTGTGATTGCCAACAAGGGTTTTTCCACCAAGTACTAAGTTTTGCAGAGGGGTCAAATACTTATTTCCCTCATTAAAATGCAAATCAATTTATAAAATTTTTGACATGCGTTTTTCTGGATTTTGTTGTTGTTATTCTGTCTCTCACTGTTCAAATAAACCTACCATTAAAATTATAGACTGATCATTTCTTTGTCAGTGGGCAAACGTACAAAATCAGCAGGGGATCAAATACTTTTTTTCCCTCAAAGTATCTAGAACCTACAATGGTTCTTCGGCTGTCCCCATAGGAGCACCCTTTGAAGAACCCTTTTTGGTTCCAGGTAGAACCCTTTTGGGTCCAGGTAGAATCCTTTTGGGTTCCATGTAAAACCCTTTCCACAGAGGGTTCTACATGGAATCCAAAAAAGTTCTACATGGAACCAAAAAGGTTTCTACCTGGAGCCAAAAAGGGTTCTCCTATGCCAGGGCTCCCAAATAGGCAGCCCACGGACTGAATTTTGCCTGGGGATGATTTTATTTGGACCCCCAAGTTTTCTGAGCAAAAAAGTCAAATGTTTTATATTTTGGGGCTTCTTGCAGTCAATTTGCCATCTACAAATTATTAGTAATTATGTTCCGGCCCCCCGACCATCCGCACAATAAAAAATCGTCCCGCGCCTGAATCTAGTTGATGATCAAATTATTTGTAATTATGTTCCGGCCCCCCGACCATCCGCACAAGAAAAAATCATCCCGTGCCTGAATCTAGTTGACGATCCCTATGGGTACAGCTGAATAACCCTTTTATAAGCCTTTTTTCTAAGACTGTAGAGAAGAGGTGCTGTCTAAAATGAGTTGATACTGCATATGCATGTAGGGTGGGACACTTGAAAAATAGGCAATAAAAGGGTTAACCTTGTCAGATTTGTTCAGTTCTGTGCCTTTTGCACTTGCCCAAAGAATTCATGCAGCAAAACAGGAAGCCACAGAGAGATCAGTTGGCAACTCTAATCTGGTCCAGATCCTTTGATAACTTTCTTCTCCTAAAACAATGCTGGTGAGGGTTCTGCTAGAATCAAGCTCTGTCGAAAGACCCAATAATTAGGCCTCTATGTAATTTTCTACTGATCTTCACTAAGAAATGGTTTAGAATAAATAATTCAACACTAAGCTGAACTCTGTCTGTCTGTCACTTTCTCTCTCACACACATTCTTCCTACCCATCTCCCTCTCGATAACTCACTCACTCTCCCTCTCTTTCTTTCTTTCTTTCTTTCTTTCTTTCTTTCTTTCTTTCTTTCTTTCTTTCTTTCTTTCTTTCTTTCTTTCTTTCTTTCTTTCTTTCTTTCTTTCTTTCTTTCTTTCTTTCTTACACACACACACACACACACACACACACACACACACACACACACACACACACACACACACACACACACACACACACACACACACACACACACACACACACACACACACACACACACACACACACACACACACACACACACACACACACACACACACACAGTCTTGTACAGCTAACCTTGTGGGGACACAATTCAGTCCCCTATTTTCCCTAACCCCTAACCCTAAACCTAACCCTAACCCTAACCCATACTCTTACCCTTACCTTAACCCTAACCCTAACCCAAAAACCTAACCTTAACCCTAACCCTAGATCCTAACCCTAACCCTAAAACTAACCCTAGTTCCTAACCCTAACCCTTAATGTAATTCTAACCCTAACACTAATTCTAACCTTAACCCTAAACCCCCTAGAAATAGCATTTGACCTCGTGGGGACTAACAAAATGTCCCCAGTTGGTCAAATTTTTGTTTGTTTACTTGTGTGGACTTCTGTGTGTGTGTGTGTGTAAGTGAGTTTGTATATGTGTGTTTCCCCAGCCAAAGCCTGTCCAGCTTATCCAGACAGTGCCACTGTAACGTGATAGTGAAACAATGGAAAACAGGCTGTTAGGTTTCTTGATAAGCCTATTACATCATGAAGTCAGGGTGAAAGAATCTGAACATTAAAAGGAGTGACGTGGTTCGTGGTTTGCCCGATCTTTCTGCAGTCCAGCTGTAAAATCCCATACTGCCGCTATGATGTCATAACCACAGCGGTAACACTACTGCTAATGAGAGTGAGGCACAGCATGGACACGTATGGGCACATACACTATTACACACACAAGCATGCACACACATTTCAACCAAAAAATTAAATGTGACGATGTTGAATCAAAGTGGAAAACTGATTGGATTTGAGAAAAGTCCTAAACGGAAGGGTATTTCATAAATTTTCCCCCAACTTTTAACCTAAATCCAACGATGTAAATTTTTTTGTTGAATTCACGTTAGTTGACAACTCACCAAAATGTAAATCAAAACTAGATGTTGAACTGACGTCTGTGCCCAGTGGGTTACCTTGGTAAAACAAAGGAGCTGCTTTGTTCCGTCGTTGGGCTAAATCCTCCCTTAGCAATTACCGTTCACCTTCCAAAGACCTCGAAGAGGGAGAAAGCTTTTAACAGGAGCAGCGAGGCCTGAGCGCATGGACACTCTACAGAAGACATCAAGCCTGGGGACAGTGTTCATTCATACCCACTGATTAAGTCCCTGTAAAAATTACATCCATTTAGTCTTTTGTTGTGGGAACATGAGTCGGTTCCATTGTATTGTAAGAAGTTGTTCAATAGCTTTGAAGTTATCAATGTTTGTTGGGTCTTCTTAGTTGGTAGAGAAAATTGTATTTTGTACATCTGCACGACACAACATTCAGAAAATCACAAATAACAAATGGAAGGATAGAGGTAAGGATCAGATGTGGTTTCCAAACATGGATCAGATCTAGATGTTTTTTTGTGTACAGTGCATTTGGAAAGTATTCAGACCCCTTGACTTTTTTCACATTTTGTTACGTTACAGCCTTATTCTAAAATGGAAGTTTATTTTAATTTTAATTTTGTATCTACACGCAATACCCCATAATGACAAAGCAAAAACAGGTTTTTAGAATTTTCTGCAAATGTATTAAAAATGAAAAACTGAAATATCACATTTACATAAGTATTCAGACCCTTTACTCAGTACTTTGTTGAAGCACTTTTGGCAGCGATTACAGCCTCGAGTCTTCTTGAGTATGACGCTACAAGCTTGGCACATCTGTATTTGGGGAGTTTCTCCCATTATTTTCTTCAGATCCTCTCAAGTTCTGTCAGGTTGGATGGGGAGCGTCGCTGCACAGCTATTTTTAGGCCTCTCCAGAGATTGGGTTCAAGTCCGGGCTCTGGCTGGGCCACTCAAGGACATTCAGAGACTTGTCCCGAAGCCACTCCTGCGTTGTCTTGGCTGTGTGCATAGGGTCATTGTCCTGTTGGAAGGTGAACCTTCGCCCCAGTCTGAGGTCCTGAGGACTCTGGAGCAGGTTTTCATCAAGGATCTCTCTGTACTTTGCTCCGTTCATCTTTCCCTCAACCCTGACTAGTCTCCCAGTCCCTGCCGCTGAAAAACATCCCCACAGCATGATGCTGCCACCACCATGCTTCACCGTAAGGATGGTGCCAGGTTTCCTCCAGGCGTGACGCTTGGCATTCAGGCCAAAGAGTTCAACATTGATTTCATCAGACCAGAGAATCTAGTTTCTCATGGTCTGACTCCTTTAGGTGCCTTTTGGCAAACTCCAAGTGGGCTGTCATGTGGCTTTTACTGAGGAGTACTCTACCATAAAGGTCTGATTGGTGGAGTGCTGCCAAGATGGTTGTCCTTCTGGAAGGTTCTCCCATCTCCACAGAGGAACTCTGGAGCTCTGTCAGGGTGACCATCGGGTTCTTGGTCACCTCCCTGACCAAGGCCCTTCTCTCTCGATTGCTCAGTTTGGCCTTGCAGCCAGCTCTAGGAAGAGTCTTGGTGGTTCCAAAACTTCTTCCATTTAAGAATGATGGAGGCCATTGTGTTCTTGGGGACTTTCACTGCTCTAGACATTTTTTGGTACCCTTCCCCAGATCTGTGCCTCAACATAATTCTGTCTCGGAGCTCTACGGATAATTCCTTAGATCTCATGGCTTGGGTATTGCGCTGACATGCACTGTCAAATGTGGGACTTTATACAGTGGGGGAAAAAAGTATTTAGTCAGCCACCAATTGTGCAAGTTCTCCCACTTAAAAAGATGAGAGAGGCCTGTAATTTTCATCATAGGTACACGTCAACCATGACAGACAAAATGAGGAAAAAAATTCCAGAAAATCACATTGTAGGATTTGTTATGAATTTATTTGCAAATTATGGTGGAAAATAAGTATTTGGTCACCTACAAACAAGCAAGATTTCTGGCTCTCACAGACCTGTAACTTCTTCTTTAAGAGGCTCCTCTGTCCTCCACTCGTTACCTGTATTAATGGCACCTGTTTGAACTTGTTATAAGTATAAAAGACACCTGTCCACAACCTCAAACAGTCACACTCCAAACTCCACTATGGCCAAGACCAAAGAGCTATCAAAGGACACCAGAAACAAAATTGTAGAACTGCACCAGGCTGGGAAGACTGAATCTGCAATAGGTAAGCAGCCTGGTTTGAAGAAATCAACTGTGGGAGCAATTATTAGGAAATGGAAGACATACAAGACCACTGATAATCTCCCTCGATCTGGGGCTCCACGCATGATCTCACCCCGTGGGGTCAAAATGATCACAAGAACGGTGAGCAAAAATCCCAGAACCACACGGGGGGACCTAGTGAATGACCTGCAGAGAGCTGGGACCAAAGTGACAAGGCTACCATCAGTAACACACTACGCCGCCAGGGACTCAAATCCTGCAGTGCCAGATGTGTCGCCCTGCTTAAGCCAGTACATGTCCAGGCCCGTCTGAAGTTTGCTAGAGTGCATTTGGATGATCCAGAAGAGGATTGGGAGAATGTCATATGGTCAGATGAAACCAAAATATAACTTTTTGGTAAAACCTCAACTCGTCGTGTTTGGAGGACAAAGAATGCTGAGTTGCATCCAAAGAACACCATACCTACTGTGAAGCATGGGGGTGGAAACATCATACTTTGGGGCTGTTTTTCTGCAAAGGGACCAGGACGACTGATCCGTGTAAAGGAAAGAATGAATGGGGCCATGTATCGTGAGATTTTGAGTGAAAACCTCCTTCCATGCAAGGGCATTGAAGATGAAACGTGGCTGGGTCTTTCAGCATGACAATGATCCCAAACACACCGCCCGGGCAACGAAGGAGTGGCTTCGTAAGAAGCATTTCAAGGTCCTGGAGTGGCCTAGCCAGTCTCCAGATCTCAACCCCATAGAAAATCTTTGGAGGGAGTTGAAAGTCCGTGTTGCCCAGCGACAGCCCCAAAACATCACTGCTCTAGAGGAGATCTGCATGGAGGAATGGGCCAAAATACCAGCAACAGTGTGTGAAAACCTTGTGAAGACTTACAGAAAACATTTGACCTGTGTCATTGCCAACAAACGGTATATAGCAAAGTATTGAGAAACTTTTGTTATTGACCAAATACTTAATTTCCACCATAATTTGCAAATAAATTCATTAAAAATCCTACAATGTGGTTTTCTGGATTTTCTTTTCTGATTTTGTTTGTCATAGTTGACGTGTACCTATGATGAAAATTACAGGCCTCTCTCATCTTTTTAAGTGGGAGAACTTGCACAATTGGTGGCTGACTAAATACTTTTTTCCCCCACTGTATAGACAGGTGTGTGCCTTTCCAAATCATGTCCAATCAATTTAATTTACCACAGGTGGACTCCAATCAAGTTGTAGAAACATCTCAAGGATGATCAATGGAAACAGGATGCACTAAGCTCAATTTTGAGTCTCATAGCAAAGGGTCTGAATACTTTTGTAAATAAGGTATTTCTGTTTTTTATTTTGAATACATTTGCAAAACTTTCCAAAAACCTGTTTTCGCTTTGCCATTATGGGGTATTGTGTGTAGATTGATGAGGGAAAAAAACAATTTAATCAATTTTAGAATAAGGCTGTAACGGTACAAAATGTGGAAAAAGGGAAGGGGTCTGAATACTTTCCGAATGCACTGTATATTGCAGAGCTGTTCCAACTCTCTGGAGTAAATGTAACGTTTATGTTGTGTAAGAGCCATTTGGCCTACTTATGTTGTTTATAGTTTGTTTTTGTATTTGCCACGTAAGTAGAGGGCACTATATGATGGGTAATGGGCCACTGGTCACATGCACAGGTATAGAGAACGTACAGTTCTTACGGTTAGTGCTATATGGGACGTTCTAGGGACGTCCCTACCCAAAACACTAACTCTAACCTTAGCCCCTAACCTTACCCTACCCTTAACCCTAACCCTTACCTAACCCTAACCTTAACCCTTATTTTAACTGTTTTCAATTTCAACTTCAATGCGGTGACGTCAGAGTTGGACGTCCCAAGGAACCCGTTTCCCAGTTCTTAGCTTGCTCACCGATTACACTTTGGAACAATGATACACGATTATGGTAATTGCGTCTGCCTGTATGAAAGTATTGCTATTGTTTTATCTTTGCAGCTAAGTAATGGGTTAAAGATCCAACCAAAGATGCACATTTGAAAGCAGTTGTTTGAACATTTGCAATCCCACCTGTGCTAGAGTGGCTTTCAGGAACCTTTGACTCAGTTAACCACAACAGTTGTATTAACTCTCTTGAAACATTTTCATCCTCCCCAGCTCATCCTCAAGCCAGGTGTGAGTTCGGTAATGAAATGGAAAAAGTAGTGGTGTTGTCAGTTGTCCATATTCTCAGGTTGTTAGTTGTCATCTAGTCTCGCGTAGCCATATCTCGAAATCATGTTGTTGTCATGTTTCCGAGGCTAGTTGTCATCAAAAGCTAGAGTATAAAGTGTGTACAGTGAGGGAAAAAAGTATTTGATCCCCTCCTGATTTTGTACGTTTGCCCACTGACAAAGAAATGATCAGTCTATAATTTTAATGGTAGGTGTATTTGAACAGTGAGAGACAGAATAACAACAAAAACATCCAGAAAAACACGTCAAAAATGTTATAAATTGATTTGCATTTTAATGAGGGAAATAAGTATTTGACCCCCTTTCAATCAGAAAGATTTCTGGCTCCCAGGTGTCTTTTAAACAGGTAACGAGCTGAGAATAGGAGCACACTCTTAAAGTGAGTGCTCCTAATCTCAGCTTGTTACCTGTATAAAAGACACCTGTCCACAGAAGCAATCAATCAATCAGATTCCAAACTCTCCACCATGGCCAAGACCAAAGAGCTCTCCAAGGATGTCAGGGACAAGATTGTAGACCTACACAAGGCTGGAATGGGCTACAAGACCATCGCCAAGCAGCTTGGTGAGAAGGTGACAACAGTTGGTGCGATTATTAGCAAATGGAAGAAACACAAAATAACTGTCAATCTACCTCGGCCTGGGGCTCCATGCAAGATTTCACCTCGTGGAGTTGCAATGATCATGAGAACGGTGAAGAATCAGCCCAGAACTACACGGGAGGATCTTGTCAATGATCTCAAGGCAGCTGGGACCATAGTCACCAAGAAAACAATTGGTAACACACTATACCATGAAGGACTGAAATCCTGTAGCGCCCGCAAGGTCCCCCTGCTCAAGAAAGCACATATACATGCCCGTCTGAAGTTTGCCAATGAACATCTGAATGATTCAGAGGAGAACTGGGTGAAAGTGTTGTGGTCAGATGAGACCAAAATCGAGCTCTTTGGCATCAACTCAACTCGCCGTGTTTGGAGGAGGAGGAATGCTGCCTATGACCCCAAGAACACCATCCCCACCGTCAAACATGGAGGTGGAAACATTATGCTTTGGGGGTGTTTTTCTGCTAAGGGGACAGGACAACTTCACCGCATCAAAGGGTTGATGAACGGGGCCATGTACCGTCAAATCTTGGGTGAGAACCTCCTTCCCTCACCCAGGGCATTGAAAATGGGTCGTGGGTGGGTATTCCAGCATGACAATGACCCAAAACACACGGCCAAGGCAACAAAGGAGTGGCTCAAGAAGACGCACATTAAGGTCCTGGAGTGGCCTAGCCAGTCTCCAGACCTTAATCCCATAGAAAATCTGTGGAGGGAGCTGAAGGTTCGAGTTGCCAAACGTCAGCCTCGAAACCTTAATGACTTGGAGAAGATCTGCAAAGAGGAATGGGACAAAATCCCTCATGAGATGTGTGCAAACCTGGTGGCCAACTACAAGAAACGTCTGACCTCTGTGATTGCCAACAATGGTTTTTGCCACCAAGTACTAAGTCATGTTTTGCAGAGGGGTCAAATACTTATTTCCCTCATTAAAATGCAAATCAATTTATAACATTTTTGACATGCGTTTTTCTGGATTTTTGTTGTTGTTATTCTGTCTCTCACTGTTCAAATAAACCTACCATTAAAATTATAGACTGATCATTTCTTTGTCAGTGGGCAAACGTACAAAATCAGCAGGGGATGAAATACTTTTTTCCCTCACTGTACTTCAGAAAAGAATAGTGCTCCCTCTTTATCGCTTTTAGGCAGTGGGGTATATCACACACACACACACACACACACACACACACACACACACACACACACACACACACACACACACACACACACACACACACACACACACACACACACACACAAGGGGAAGTGGGTGTGCAAAAACAGACAAGACACATACAAATTCTGCTGCAACATTAGTACGATTTTCCAGTCGCAGCTGGGCTGACTGTGGTGTACCCTGGGTAAAGGCCTCTCCCTCTGCTCTCTGGGGCTAATCACTCCAGTGTGTGTGTGTGTGTGGAGGGGGGGGGGGGGGGGGGGGGGGGGGGGGGGGGGGGGGGGGGTTATGGATGGAAACACACATGCGGTAGAAACAGCCTTTACCTGTATTGAGCCATCATCCCTGGCCATGGAATCTCTTGGCTCTCTCTCTCCTCTACTGCATTTCCACAGAAGGCACTGATGTGTTTTGAATTGTCTGTGCACATTTATTATTGTTATCTCTGAAGGTATTTTGTTTTAGCAGACATCTCTATTTAAACCTGCTTAAAATCGGATGGCCTACCTAGCTGACTATGATAGGCTGAGTGCTGAAGAAAGTGACATAAGAAAGTGAATGAATGGATGAAGGAATACAGAATTTACTGTAGGAAGTGTCAAAGCTGGTCTGTCTGCACATATGTTTTTAGTTACCAAGGGAAAACGATCCTGGCATGTGATGGTATTTACTCCATTCAGTAAACAAAGTGTTGGTATGTTTGGATTTTTTATGGTGTGTGTGCGAGTGTGTCTGTGTGTGTGTGTGTGTGTGTGTGTGCATGTGTGCGTGTGCGTGTGTAGCCAACGAAACTGTTATTCATTAGCACTTTACAAAACAAATTACAAACAGACTCACATGCACACACATTTTGGTGATCCCAAAATGCACAAACAACTTTCAGTATATCAGTACTACACAACTACATAGCAATGTCCATTTAGGGCTAGTAGCTAGCTTCCTCGCATGGAGTGTACATGGAAGCAAGGTCAAATACTCGCTTTGAGCTTTCCTGCTGTTTCAAAACAAATCTGTTCTTTTTACAACCACCGCTCCCCCATCTGGGGATCCTTGAAATCAAATCCAGACAACCACCTCAGCCTCTCAGCCTGCTACTTTAGGAGTAACTGCAGATAGAGATGGTCTCACCCAATTGAAGGAACTGTTGCCCTTACTCAAGTTTTACACGTTTCCTGATTGGAAAATTACTTGATCACATGGAGAGGCAGGCACTAAGGACAGTAAAAAACAGGTGGTAGTAAACCCACTCATCTCAAAGACATGAATGCTTCCAGAACCAGATTCAATCCAACCCGCATTGCTGAATTTATACAGTAACTATTTTCCCCCTAGTCAAATACAATCACAGAATGGTCTTGGGCACTGATGCATTCACATTCTTCGGAACAAGAAATCAAATCAAATCAAATTTTATTTGTCACATATACAGTTTACTGCAGGTATAAAAGGTGCAGTGAAAAGCTTATATGCTAGCTCCCTCAATGCAGTACATTAGATAACAATAAAAACAATAAAAAGAGTGTAGTCAAAATTAACAAGTAATATAATTAATAAGAGAGGTAGTATGCATAGTAATAATGGACTTTACTACACTGTATTTAGAAATATAAAGTAAAGTGACTTGGTCACGCAGTGGAATAAATAGTCAATCGAATAGAAGCGTGTGTGCAGGCAGTAGTACATTACTACGTAAACTTAGCATTGGCGGATTCGATTGAACTCCAGACTGTGACCATCTTATCCATTGAAAGACTTCTGGTACCCATGTTGTTTACGTTAGGGGAAAGGGAAGCTTCCAGAGATGAACGTCCAGACAGACTAACTGTAGGTCCAGTTATAGAGGAGGAGAAGAGAGAACAGGGAAAACTTCCCGTCCTGACCTCCATCTAGACCCATCCATTATCCTGGCCTGGAGAGGGGGAAAGGAACCTCCAGCCACACCTGAGCTACACCCCCAGGCCCTGGCATGTCTGCACTAGACATCTGCACTGAGGAGAAGGTCTGTCAGTAAGATCACATTAGACAGAGGAGAGACAAGGAACAGCTGTGACTGAGGATACACTAACTCAGACATGCGCTTGCACGCACACACTCATCTGCAGCTTTATTACCCAGAGTCCTCTGCGGTTGCCCGCCTTGCACTCCAGCGCTCCAATGTTCCGTCGGGCACATCAGCACCCAGCGCACGCTTGGTACGCCTCAAATCATCAGGAATTTCACCAACAGAAAACCTGCCTGGAATTCAGAAGAAGGCTGAGCATACATTTTACATTTTTACATTTTAGTCATTTAGCAGACGCTCTTATCCAGAGCGACTTACACTTAGTGAGTGCATACATTTTAATTCTGGCCCCCCGTGGGAAACGAACCCACAACCCTGGCGTTGCAAGCGCCATGCTCTACCAACTGAGCTACATTAATTGTAATGGGAGTTTTTCCACCTCTGCTGAACTGGCCTTTTCTGTGCTGAGTCTGATCACGCAATACTATTTCATCTCGGCAATGTAATTAAGACAGAAAATGAGCTCCACCGATATATGGAATATGCTGTTTTACATGTTTAATAAGGGAGGTTTGGCTTTTCACCCATAGTGTAACAATAAGATTTAAAAAAAAACATCTTAATGGTAAGACTAAGATTCCATTTGCCTCTGGCTATCAGTAGAGCTGGATCAACACATGTAGCTATTTAATATTTAGAAGAAGAAGAAGAAGAATATTTTATTGATCCATATTTCCTTGCAGTCAACAGAAGTTCATCTTCTGCTTTGATCCCAACCCCTCTGAAACTTATTAGGCTTATGGGTTCAAAAGTACAATCTCAACCTTTGTTACCTCACCCCCCAAGAATATTCCCTCAAGGCAATTTGATCATGATCACAATGAGATTTGTGTTCATCAGACTGTCTATGATTTCCATTCTCAGATTACCATTCCATATTGACAGACTATAAACACGTATTACCAGCCTAGATAGGGTGGCAGGTAGCCTAGCGGTTATTTTGTGAATTTTTATTAGGATCCCCATTAGCTCACGCTGTAACGTTAGCTAATCTTCCTGGGGTCCAACACCAATTAATGAGACATTACAAACAATTACAAATTTAGACTTTACACACATTTAACAAGTAGACAATACAGACAATTAAAATACCTGATAGGTAACACATTTAACATTCAGTTGATGCTTTCTATTTCCTGTCCAGTCATATGGTCTATCGCATTAGATGTTCTTACATTTTTTTCTTGAAGGTGTATTTACTTTTTGCCTGAAAAATATGTATTGGTAAAGAGTTCCATTTAGCTATGGCTCTATATAAAACTGTAGATATAAGGCGATATGTCCTTGGCTTGGGTTGTCTTAGATGCCCTGAACTTACCTGTCTGGTTTGGTGGTTATGTGTGTTGCTAGTATGTACTAACTGGTCTGAAAAATACTTTTTTTTATATATATAACATTCCTAAAGAAAATCAGAAGAGCCATAAGAGATTCTGATGCATTTGGATAATATTCATAAGGATAGAGCAATGAAAAGCTTATCCGGCAGCCCTGTTTTGGGCGATTTTGAGTTTTTTTATATCTTTCTTTGCTGCAGATGACCATATAACTGGACAGAACTCTAGGTGTGATAGGACCAGGGATTTAATCACCTGATTCAGAGTGCTAGATGTTACATACTCTGAACATTTTCTTGTAACAGCAATTCCCTTACCCATAACAATATTATCTATGTGTTCTGACCATGATAAAGCTGCGTCCAACATGACGCCTAGTAGCATCGTTTTTTTCACTTGCTCTACATGCATTCTATTCATCGACAAATTCAATTGGGGATCATCAGCAAGCATATATCTTGAACCAAATACAATACATTTAGTTTTAGAAATGTTCAACACCAATTTGTTCACATCAACCCACTCAGACACCATTCTTAGTTCACTACTCAGTACATCTGTTAGCTCATTACATTCTGATGCTGCTCTATCCATTGTAGAGTCATCAGCATACATTACCACTCTTGCTTTGTTCAGCCTAGGCAGCTTCCTTGTGGAACACCACAGTGTATATCTTTACTGTTTGAAAAGCTAGCATTAAATAACACTTTTTTGCCTTCTCTTGGATAGATAGCTTTCCATCCAGGATAGAGCTGCAGACTTAAAACCATAACATTTGAGTTTACCTAGTAACAGTTCATGATCTATTACATCAAAAGCAGCACTGAAATCTAGCAACACTGCACCAACTAACTTCCTGTCATCCATACTCTTTAACCAATCATCTGTCATTTGTGCTAAGGCCATACTCGTAGAATGCCCTTCTTTGTATGCATGCTGGAAACCCTTACATGAGAAATAATCCTTGATTTGTACAGATACCATTTCTTCCAATAATTTACTTAACACAGATACCAGGCAGCAAGCTTATAGGACGACAATAACTTTTTTTATCCTTAGGTAGTGGAATAACCTTTGACTCTTTCCAGACTTCTGGGCACACCCAATGCATCAAGCACTTATTAAAAATATGAGAGATTGGGGTAGATATCTGGTTAGCTGTAACTCTAAGCAATATGGCGTCAAGATTATCTGTACCAGGTGACTTGTCATCCGAAAGAGACAACAGCATCATTTCAACCTCTTCCCTTTCTACTTGGTGAAATTCGAACATGCATTGCCTTCATGATACAATCTTTTATAAGGGTATTTGACATGGAGCCATCAGTTGAACTCATTGGAATTCCTCAAATTGTCCACTTTGCCTGTAAAATATTCATTAAAGTAGTTTGCGATGTTGTGTGGTTTTGTAATAAATATACCCTCTGATTCAACAAAAGAGGCGGACATGTTCCAATTCCTACCCATAATAGCGTTCAACGTTCTCCACAGTTTTTTCCTATCAACCTTTACTTCATCAATGTTGTGCTGATAGAATCCCTCCTTCTTTCCTTTGTTTAGCTTGGTCACAAGATTTCTTAATTTACAATAACTTTGCTTATCAAACAGAGTGCCAGATTTATCTGCTGCTTTTTTGGCATCATAACGTTGAATCATTACATTTCTCAGCTCATTGTCAATCCATGGGGCACCGTTTGACCTCACAGTGCATTTTCTTAAACGGGCATGCTTATCAGCAATACTCATAAATTATTTCATAAACAAACTTACTGACATTTCAGGATCATCCTTACTACACACTTCTAACCATTGCACATTCTTAATCTCATCCACAAATTAGTCCTGATTGAACCCTCTGTAGGACCTTCGGTAGATTACCTTAGGGCCAGCCTTTGGTATTTTAGTTTTCCTAGTGTGTGCAACCAAGTTATGATCACTACAACCTAGTTCCACTGATACAGCTTTAGAACAATGTTCAGCCATGTCAGTAAAAATGTGATCAATACAAGTTGATGATGTGATACCGGACCTATTAGTGAACGTTCTGGTATGGTGATGTCATAACTTGGGTCAGGTTACATACATTGGCAACAGAAATACGTTTCTTTCTCATTGGACAGTTGGTGTTAAAAAAATCAATATTCATATCTCCCAACAAATATGTTTCCCTATTTTCATCAGATAGCTTATCCAACATTTCGCAAATGACATCAAGATATTCAAGATATTTCACATCAGCACTAGGTGGCCTATAGCAGCAACCAACTAGTATAGGTTTCAAATGTGGTAAATGCACTTGTACTCATAGCGCCTCTAATCCATTCAACATTAAGTCCTTACGTTGTTTTGTTGGAATATGACTCTGGATGTAAACTGCAACTCCACCCCATATCTATTTCTGTCCCTCCTGAACAAATTGTATCCATGTATAGAGATCTCAGCGTCCTCAAAAGAAGAGTCCAAGTGAGTCTCTGATATTGCCAATACATGAATATCGTTTGACTGCACTAGACAGCATATTTCATGAATCTTGTTCCTTAAACTGCATATATTCAAGTGAGCAATTAACAGACCTTTCTTTGGTAGCTAGCTTCTAGACATGAATCAGCAGTTCTGAATCTGAGAGAGAGATACTCAGTCAGTGTGTGTGTGTGTGTGTGTGTGGGGGGGGGGGGTCTGAACAACATTGTGACTGTAAGTCTCCATGCAGGGCATCACACCCTCTGTGACTGCATTCCAAATGTCACCCTATTCCCTACGTAGTGCTAGGGCTGGAATTACTTGTGTCTGTCGCTCCTCCTAACTCCTTGGGAGGGAGGGTGAACAATCAGTTTGTCATACCTCAGGTAGGCTATGTCACCTCGTTCTCTTGCAGCCTTCATAGCTGGTATTAGTTCCTTTCTTCTTTGACGGACTGCATCAGAGAAATCCTCATTGATGAAGATGTAGGACCCTTTAAGGCATTTGGCTTTTTCAAGGACTGCAAACTTATCCTTGAACCTGACGAATTTCACTACAATTGGCCTGGGTCTGGTTCCATTGGCACCACCATTGGCACTACCAGTGCCCCCTGGTTTCCCAGACCGGTGAGGACGTTCCAGCTCAACCTGTTGATCCAATTGTAGCTTCTCAGAAAACAGCTTTCGAACTTTGTCCTCTGATTCAGCCTATGTCTCACTTTGGCTCTCCTGGATACCATCTATTACAAGATTATTTATCCTCGATTGTCCATCCAGGTAATCAGCCTTCCTAGACATGTTCTGGAGGCCCTCCCTGACTGTGGTGATTTTATTCCGCATAGAGGAACAGTTTCTGGAAAGTGTGTCCTGTGTGGTATTCAATACATCCACATCCTTCTGTGTAAACTGAAGGCTTGTTTTAATGTCTTGTACATCTTTAGTCAGGTCGTCCAGCCGTTTGTTGGTAGACTCCATGATCATTTGTATGAAGCTTTTAAAGTAATTTTCCTGCTGAAGTATCATTTCCTTATAGAATACTTTCTGCTTCTCCAAGGGTTCACGTACCTGCCCAGCGGAGATGTGATCCTCGTCTTTTTTCGGAGGCATGGTAGTACTAATAGTAGGGCGAGCCCACTATTCACTCCGTAAAATGAGAGACGCCGGCAGGAGAAAACTCTAGAAATCGGTAGTCCTAAGCCCGGGACAAATACAAGTGCGGCCCTAGCCACAAGGGCTAACCGCTTAGTGGGCTTGGTAGCAGTAGACCAGGTTGCCTAGCTTGATAGGCTAGCTGCTTCGCCAATGTAGTACCACCTTGTTTGAGCAAGGTTCCCGGGACATATATCAGCGGTCCCAGCGTTAACGCTAACTGAGTCGCAGGATCCAGATATGAATGGGAAAACTATTATAAACTTTTATTAGCTAACTAAGTAGTTTGTTGTTAAAGTAAAACAAACCGAGTCTCTAGTCTTGAACTGTGCGCTCTGTTGATGACGAGTGCCGCTGTATGTAATATGAGGTAAATGTGCGTTGGGCCAGTAGCAGAAAAGTCGCTGGTTCAAATCCCCAAGCTGACTAGGTGAATAATCTCTTGATGTGCCCTTGAGCCAGGCACTTAACCATAACTGCTCCTGTAAGTCGCTCTGGATATGAGCGTCTGCTAAATGACAACATTTTAAAATGCAGATAATGATTTATATCGGTACATAGATGATCAAATGATGTATGAACGCTGTGCTACACTTGGCCATACACAGCAAACACTATGGGGTTTCCGTTCCATTAGAGATGAAGTCATGTTGTCCCAATGATGTCTGAACATCTGTTCAGAAACACTAGAGGACCTACAATAATAGCTTGTTAAACAGATGCTTAATTAGCATGCTGTACTTAACATGATAAACCAGAAAGAATCAGCAGCACCTCCACTGATGCTGCCCCCTCAACCCCAGTGCTGTTAAACGCTGATCAGAGACAGGGAACAGCCTACAGAGAATCACTACACGCTAATAAACCACATTGGAAATGGTTAGGAAGCGTTAAAGCACATTTACACCAGTGTGATGGAGATGTGACAAGCAGAGCTGATGATCCACTGTTTACACTGTTGAGAGCTGAGTTTAAGGTTCTTCCCAAACACCCCAATCGCAGGTAATAACATTTTACTGTAAAGGGGCTGGAACTCAAAATGGCTTCACCAGAGACGTAGCCTACACTGTACAGCTGAGAATACAGACAGGTCAAACAGGTGCATAGCCCCCCGAACCTCTCTGATTCACAGGGGTTGGGTTAAATGAGGAAGACACATTTCAGTTGAATGCATTCAGTTGTACAACTGACTAGGTATGCCCCTTTCCCTTTCCCTTTCCCATATTATAGACAGACAGTACTTGACAGACTTAACAGTAGGCCTACTCCTCCAAACATAACTTTCTCAAGGAAGTTCTCAAGGATGCTCTCTTGTGTCAGTTTCTATATGTTAGAATCGTTGAGTCCATTGGTTTCTTGTATTTCAGTAAATCGACGCCATACAGCACACAGACAGCACACAGACAGTATCCTATGAATCATCAGTGAGCACAGACAGCAACAAAGAGTTGGGGTCGCTGGGTTGATCTTTTGAAGGCTGCATAACTGTTTGTGTAAACAGAAGACAGACAGTAACGATACGATAAACTATTTTGAAGTTATAGCTCATCTCTGGCTTTTCTATGGCTCAGGCATGAATACAGAAGTCTCCCTGGAACTTTGGTCTATGACCATTTCACAATATGGGACAAAACCCAGTAAGTCACAGTAATTATGAACTTGCTACCAGAAATTTGCTCAGGAATGTTTCACATATCAATCTGCAGCCTTTGTTACCACAACCACACGTTACAGGCAGGCAGCCATTGTACTGTGGAATGTCACAACATGGGTGCTTTTAGAGGCAAAACATGCACACATCCAAGTACCTTTCGTGGACCTAAACTGAGTAAAAAGTGTTTTTCTCCGCACACTGTTAGAGGTTTACCCATACTAGAAGTTGTCAATTTAATACAAATCACCAACATGAACACAGTCGCGGAGAGGAAGCCCTGGCTGTAACTTTCCCGCCCTCAAAAGAAGAAAAAAACTACTCTGGCTGCAAACAGGAGGAGCTTCCGGTCTGAGGGAGGAGAGGGAGAGGGAGAGGGGAGAACAGCAAATGTTGTTTAGAGCAGGCAGTTTCAACACGCCCCATACTGGGACTTCTACTTCCAGCAGACCACAGAGATCCTTGCAGATTGCCTGAAAACCTTGCAGAGCAGAAGTGGCTGCCAGCCTTGGGCCGAGGCCCTGTGAAATACTCTTACTATCTTCTTCTATAGATACCTGTCTATATTGTACTATAGTACTAACATACTTTCTCCTCTCAACATTTAATAATAACTGACTGGGCACAGACATCAGTTCAATGTCTAGTTTTGATTTACATTGGTAGATTTTTTAACTAAGGTGAATTCAAGATGAAATCAACAAAACGTTTCACCGTGTCATTGGATTTAGGCAGTGGTGAAAAAAGTACCCAATTGTCATACTTGAGTAAAAGTAATGATACTTTAATATAACATGACTCGAGTAAAGGTGAAAGTCACCCAGTAAAATACTACTTGAGTAAAAGTCTAAAAGTAAGTACCAAAAGTAAATGTAATTGCTAAAATATACTTAAGTATCAAAAGTAAAAGTATTGGTATAAATCATTTCAAATCCCTTATATTAAGCAAACCAGACGGCACCATTTTCTTGTTTTTTAAATTTACGGATAGGCAAGGGCACACTCCAACACTCAGACATAATTTACAAGCGAAGCATTTGTGCTTAGTGAGTCCGCCAGATCAGAGGCAGTAGGGATGACCAGGGATGTTCTCTTGATAAGTGCGTGCATTGGACCATTTTCCAGTCCTGCTAAGCATTCAAATTGTAACGAGTACTTTTGGGTGTCAGGGAAAATGTATGTAGTATAAAGTACATTATTTTCTTTAGGAATGTAGTGAAGTAAAAGTAAAAATTGTCAAAAATATAAATAGTAAAGTAAAGTACAGATACCCCCCAAAAAACTACTTAAGTAGTACTTTAAAGTATTTTTACTTAAGTACTTTACACCACTGGATTTAGATTAAAAGTTGGGTGATTAAAAAAAAAATGCTCATAAGTAGATGACTTCTTGCAAATCCAATCAGTTTGATTCAACATCATCATATAGATTTGTTTGGTTGAAATGACGCGGAAACAACGTTGAATCAACAATTTATTGCACAGTGGGAACCTATTTATGTCAGTTGATGAATATGTTAACCCTGAGACATACACCTTACGTAACACTTAGGTAGGTTGCACCAGCATTCTTGAACTGAGCAAACATAGGTCATGGAATCCAGTCATGGGGGTTCAAATGAAACAATGACGCGTTCTCCATTGTGTCTTGTGTGTGTTTAACCAAATAAAGACACTGTGTGACAAGGTGTATTATTGTTCACTCTAAATTATTTACAGACCCTGAAGCTCTTGGTAACTTCAGTGCCAATTATTCTCCAGTAGCTCTTTCATGTGAGAGTGTAATCATTTGCTAATTAGTGTCCTTGCTAACAGTCACTCTCAGTGGAAATATAAGATCACATATCTACCCTCTTGTAAAAATAGGGCTGTTTGCCAAATGTTGCAGCAGTTGCTGAAAGACAGATGACAGATCCATTGTGTTCGTGTCTTGGTCTGTGCCCCTAGTGCAGCTCAGCTTTCTGACATGTAGCTGTTCCCCAAATCTACATAAAAAAGTTGTGACAGTCTGAAGCGTCTAGACACCCTGAAATAGATGACCTCAGACAAGACTGTGGGTTGGGTTCTGCAGACTGTGGCTTGGTGGAAACCAAAGGGGAAGGAAAGGCCTTGGATGTAGAGAGAGAGAGAGAGAGAGAGAGAGAGAGAGAGAGAGAGAGAAGACGACAAAATATGTTGCCCCAGATCTTGTGCACAGACTCACATGATATCAGATTCTTATCGCAATGAATAATCAATTTACTAATGAATGTAGAAGATGGTGGGCTCAGTTTTCAGAGATGTTTTCTCTCACTCACTGTCTTTTTTTTTTCCAGCACTCTCTGTGGCTCTCATTTTGCGGTGGCAGGTCACCCCAGCACACTGAAACGAATCATGCTGAGGTGGGGGGAATAGTGAGTAAGGGAGAGTGAAACAAACAGAGAGGATGTGAAGGAAGAAAAAAACAGGAGGTAGAGTGAGACAGAGAAAGACAGAGTGGAGAGAGAAAGAGGGAGTGGGAGCGGGGAAACTAGAGAGACAACATGTCCCTGACTGTTCACATCGTTGTTTATTTGCCTATTCCCATCCCATTTCAGGAGGAGAACCTGGTGGGTAAGATAAAGTGGTCCAAATATAGATACACAGATGATTTCTCAATAACAATCCTGTGAGTCAATTTCACTGTTGCTTTTGGTGCCTGTTACCAATGCTTAATACATCATGGTAGAACTATAATGGAATAGAGCTATTGTAAAAATGAATTGTTAGTTTGACCCCAAACACAATGTAAGGTGGTTTAACTAAGTTTGACTATATATTTTTTTTTATTGCAGAAGGGTCCAAAATGAACTAAATAACAATTGCATTGAAGTCAAGTATTGAACCCTCAACATATAACCTTTTGTACATCTGTACTGAGTTCACAGCATGATTTAACATCAATATACTATACAACAGAGTAGGCTGGTGGGAGGAGCTATAAGAGGATGTGCTCATTGTAATGGCTGGAATGTAATATATGGAACGGAGTCAAACATGGTTTCCATATGTTTGATGTATTTGATACTGTTCGATTTATTCCATTCCAGCCATTACAATGAGCCCATCCTCCTATAGCTCCTCCCACCAGCCTCCTCTACTATACAATCTTTAGCACTTACAGTAAGTGTGTGTTTGGGGATGGGAGTGAGTCTGAACATTCCCTTCACGTTGTGACTGTAAGTCTCCATGCAGGGCATCACACCCTCTGTGGCTGCATCCCAAATGTCACCCTATTCCCTACATAGTGCACTACTTTTGACCAGAGCCCTACTAGGGTACCATTTGGGACAAAGACTCTCTCGCTCTCTGTAGCGGATGGCTTCCTTTCCAGTGTGGCTGTTCTGTTCTGAGCAGTAACTGGAGTTGTAGTGTGACGTGCTGGGGCTTAGCCCTGATAGCTACCGCAGGCCCAGTGAATACACAGGTCCAGTCAATGGGAAGGAAGCTAAGGCACAGACGATGGAGTATATCTGCAGATGCCAGGCCTCACACCATTACCCCAGCAGCCTCTATGGGACTCCACCCACGCCGCCTCCATGGGGTTATGGTGATCCCCTTCGATGTCCCATGATCTCCTCCTCTCTGGTACCCTCTGTAGAAGCCACTCAACAGCCCAGGTGGACATGGAGGTGAATTCTGTAGAGAGGAGCTGTTCATTACCAGTCAGAAGATCAGAGCAGCACATATCGACAAGGAATGCAGAGAATGATCCCTCCGTCCCTCCCTCCTGATCTATATCTCTCTATCTCTCCATCCTTATTTATATCTCTCTATCTCTCCTTCCTTATTTATATCTCTCTATCTCTCCTTCCTTATTTATATCTCTCTATCTCTCCATCCTTATTTATATCTCGCTATCTCTCCTTCCTTATTTATATCTCTCTATCTCTCCTTCCTTATTTATATCTCTCTATCTCTCCTTCCTTATTTATATCTCTCTATCTCTCCATCCTTATTTATATCTCTCTATCTCTCCTTCCTTATGTATATCTCTCTATCTCTCCATCCTTATTTATATCTCTCTATCTCTCCTTCCTTATTTATATCTCTCTATCTCTCCATCCTTATTTATATCTCTCTATCTCTCCTTCCTTATGTATATCTCTCTATCTCTCCATCCTTATTTATATCTCTCTATCTCTCCTTCCTTATTTATATCTCTCTATCTCTCCTTCCTTATTTATATCTCTCTATCTCTCCATCCTTATTTATATCTCTCTATCTCTCCATCCTTATTTATATCTCTCTATCTCTCCTTCCTTATTTATATCTCTCTATCTCTCCTTCCCACTTTCTGTCTCTCCTATCTAACTGCCCTCAAGCTGTTGTGATACACACACACACACACACCTGTTTTCAGAGGGACATCTAACAATTTTGTGGTGATTTGGCCTAATGATTTGCGAACCTGAGTGGGAGTCATTACTACATAAGTGTTTCACCCATAGCACAAGCAAAACATTTACTCATGCCTTAAATATTGTATTTTCTCAAAATATGCCTGTGTATACACTGAACAAAAATATAAACGCAACATGTAAAGTGTTGGTCCCATGTTTCATGAGTTGAAATAAAAGATCCCAGAAATTTTCCATACGCACAAAAAGCTTATTTATCTCAAATGTTGTGCACAAATGTGTTTACATCCCTGTTAGTGAGCGTTTCTCCTTTTCCAAGATAATCCATCCACCTGACAGGTGTGGCATATCAAGAAGATGATTAAAGAGCATGATCATTACACAGGTGCACCTTGTGCTGGGGGCAATAAAAGGCCACTCTAAAATGTGCAGTATTGTCACACAACACAATGCCAAAGATGTCTCAAGTTTTGAGGGAGCGTGCAATTGGCATGCTAACTGCAGGAATGTCCACCAGAGCTGTTGTCAGAGAATTGAATGTTAATTTCTCTACCATAAGCCACCTCCAACGCCGTTTTAGAGAATTTGGCAGTATGTCCAACCGGCCTCACAACCGCAGATCACGTGTATGGCGTTGTGTGGGCAAGCGGTTTGCTGATGTCAACGTTTGTGAACAGAGTGCCCCATGGTGGAGGTGGGGTTATGGTATGGGCAGGCATAAGCTACGGACAATGAACACAACTGCATTTTATCGATGGGAATTTGAATGCACAGAGATACCGTGACGAGATACTGAGGCCCATTGTCGTGCCATTCATCCGTCGCCATCACCTCATGTTTCAGCATGATAATGCACGGCTCAATGTCGCAAGGATCTGTACACAATTCTTGGAAGCTGAAAATGTCCCAGTTCTTCAATGGCCTGCATACTCACCAGACATGTTACCCATTGAGCATGTTTGGGATGCTCTGGATCAACGTGTACGACAGCGTGTTCTAGTTCCTGTCAATATCCAGCAACTTTGCACAGCCATTGAAGAGGAGTGGGACAACATTCCACAGGCCACAATCAACAGCCTGATCAACTCTATATGTAGGAGATGTGTCACGCTGCATGAGGCAAATGGTGGTCATACCAGATACTTACTGCATTTCTGATCCACTCCCCTACTTTTTTTAAGGTATCAGTGATTTACAGATGCATATCTGAATTCCCAGTCATGTGAAATCCATAGATTTTTTTCAATTGACTGATTTCCTTATATGAACTGTAACTCAGTAAAATCTTTGAAATTGTTGCTTGTTGCGTTTATATTTTTGTTCAGTATAATCTGAACCCCACACACCCTCCTCCTTTTCCCTAACCCCTCCTATCCTCCTTTCTATCTTCTCAAACACACGGTTGTCGCCTGTGATTCGTTGTCATAGCGATCAGCCCCCAAGGGACTCATCCCAAAACCGAAAGTTCTGCTAGTCTGAAATAGAACCGCCGTCTCTCTCCTGAGGGATGAGCTTCACTAGATACAGAGAGAGAGAGAGGAGAGAGAGAGAGAGAGAGTGTGGGGGGGGAGGGAGGGAGGGAAGGTGGAGGGGGGTGGAGAGAAACAGAGAGGAGAGAGGAGAGGGAGAAACAGAGAGGAAAGGAGAGAGGAGAGGGAGAAACAGAGAGGAAAGGAGAGAGAGGAGAGGGAGAAACAGAGAGGGGAGAGAGGAGAAGGAGAAACAGATAGGAAAGGAGAGAGAGGAGAGGGAGAAACAGAGAGGGGAGAGAGGAGAGGGAGAAACAGAGAGGGGAGAGAGGAGAGGGAGAAACAGAGAGGAAAGGAGAGAGAGGAGAGAAAGAGGGGGGGAGAAAAAGAGATGGAGAGAGAGAAACCGAGAGGAACAGAGAGGAGAGAGAGAGGAGCGCGAGAGAGAATCAGAGAGAGGGGAGAGGAGAGAAAGAGAGAAAGAGAGGGGAGGAGGAGAAACAAAGAAGGATAGAGATAAACAGAGAGAGGGGCGAGTGAGAAGGTGCAGAGAGTGAGTGGAGGAGCAGAATGAGGGAGAGAGATACAGAGAGAGGGAGGGAGAGAGACAGTGTGCATCCATTCCAACTGGGTCACATCGCCGGAGCTTTACGTAAGGGTAAACACTGCTGCCCTGTTCTGTGCCCTTGATTACACAAACTCACGCACGCACACACACACACACACACATACACACACACACACACACACACACACACAAAGGCACAGACACAGATACACGCGCACACACATACACGCACACATACACACACAGGAGGAGCAGTCCTCCAGAGACTACCCGTTGGGATGCAGCACTTTATATTTTTCAGTTATATACTAGGTCCAAATTTGCAGAGGCACTGAATCGAAACGAAAGCCATCTCTTTCTCTCAGTGGATTTGCGATAAGTACATCATGACAGTGAAGTGAACCCTGGATGTTAGCTCGCGGGTAGCATAACTTAGCATTTGATCTCTGCTAAAGTATACTGAACAAAAATTGAAACGCAACATGCAACAATTTCAAAGATTTTACTGATTTACAGTTAATTTAAGGAAATCAGTCAATTGAAATAAATTCATTAGGCCCTAATCTATGTATTTCACAGACACCTTAAAAAAAAGGTAGGGATGTGGATCAGAAAACCAGTCAGTACCAGGTGTGACCACCATTTGCCACATGCAGTGTGACACATCTCCTACACATAAAGTTGGTCAGGCTGTTGATTGTGGCATGTGGATTGTTGTCCCACTCCTCTTCAATGGCTGTGCGAAGTTGCTGGATATTGGCGGGAACTGGATCACGAGGTTGTACACGTCGATCCAGAGTATACCAAACATGCTCAGTGGGTGACGTGTCAGGTGAGTATGCAGGCAATGGAAGAACTGGGACATTTTCAGCTTTCAAGAATTGTGTACAGATCCTTGCGACATGGGGCCGTGCATTATACTGAAACATGAGGTGATGGCAGCGGATGAATGGCACAACAATGGGCCTCAAGATCTCGTCACGGTATCTCTGTGCATTCAAATTGCCATCGATAAAATGCAATTGTGTTCATTGTCCGTAGCTTATGCGTGCCCATACCATAACCCCACCGCCACCATGGGGCTCTCTGTTCACAATGTTGACATCAGCAAACCGCTAGCCCACACAACGCCATACACGTTGTCTGCAGTTGTGAGGCCGGTTGGACGTACTGACAAATTCTCTCAAATGCTGTTGGAGGTGGCTTATGGTAGAGAAATTAACATTAAATTGTCTGGCAACAGCTCAGGTGGACATTCCTGCAGTCAGCATGCCAATTGCACGCTCCCTCAAAACATGAGACATCTATGGCATTGTGTTGTGTGACAAAACTGCACATGTTAGAGTGGCCTTTTATTGTCCCCAGCACAAGGTGCACCTGTGTAATGATTATGCTGTTTAATCATCTTCTTGATATGCCACACTTGTCAGGTGGATGGATTATCTTGGCAAAGAAGAAATGCTCACTAACATGGATGTACGATTTTTGTGTGTATGGAACATTTCTGGGATCTTTTATTTCAGCTCATGAAACATGGGATCAACACTACATATTGCTTTCATATTTTTGTTCAGTGTATACAGTATAGGCTACATACTGCAACACATGTTTCAGATTGGATACCTCCTTGTTCTTCTACTGCCTCTACAGAAGAATCAGTGCTGTCTAAATCACATATAAAAATGGGAAAATATAGCAAGATTTGTATTACGCAAATCCATTGATAATCGACTGATGAGAGGGGACTCAAATGAACAAATAAGTCAGTGATCGTTTCTGTTCCCAACACTTCAGGTTCTATTGCTCCCTGTTACAGTCATTCACAAGGTGTCAACTTGTGTCAACTGAGAGGGTGGAGAGATCTACACTATTGCCTTTAACGGATTGAACTGAAAACAGCATGGACAAGAGATGAGTTAGCCTACCAAAGTGGATTATTCAAAATGTTGCCATTGTGAAAATGATGCATTTCATTGTTTTGTTTACATTGTGTGTAATTGGCTCACATGAGGAGGGAATACAACACTACAGAATGTTGTTGGATCTCTAACCTCTGTTCGCCAGTCTCTTCCATTCTACACCCATTCCCAAATTCAACATTGGCTATGTAATAGTCCCATGTAATTCCAGTTCATATTTGCGAGGGTTGTTTGCGCAATGCGCTGTCTGTGCGTCGGGTGTGATTGTAGAGGGTGTGATTGTCTATTAAAGGAGCAGCCAGTTGTTTAAAATCCTACTCGGACTGTTTCAAATCCCCCTTGCACTCAGAGATTAGAATGGAGGGAGGGAGTGCGGGTGTGTGTGAGAAAGAAAGAGAGAGAAAGAGAGAAAAAAAAGAGAGAGAGAGAGAGAGAGAGAGAGTGCATGCTTGAGTGCTTGTCTCTGTGTGTGCGTGTGTGTGAGGCTGCGTGAGTGTGTGCTTCTCTGTGTGTATGCGTGTATGTGAGTGCAAGCGCCAGGGAGAGCGGCACACACAGGCAAGGCAGACGGAAGGAGAGAGAGAGAGAGAGAGAGAGAGAGAGAGAGAGAGAGAGAGAGAGAGAGAGAGAGAGAGAGAGAGAGAGAGAGAGAGACAGACAGACAGACAGACAGACAGACAGACAGACAGACAGACAGACAGACAGACAGAGATAATGCAGGGGAGGGAGGGGGGGAGAGGAGGGAGGGGGAGAGAGGGAGGTTCTGGGGGAATTATAAGGAAGGGTGTGGCCAGCAAACTGTCAGTCACTGCCGTTTACCACAGAAAATGGGTGTGCTCAAATACCAGGACATCCAATGGCAAGCGACGTTGCTTGTGTCACCATGGTGATGGGGCTGTACCCAGGGAGGTTGTGATGGGTTGACAGGTGCGTGACAATCGGAGCTCTCTGCAAGCATGTACGCCAAAGGCAAGAGTAACAACGTGCCGTCCGACAGCCAAGCAAGAGAAAAGTAAGTTTTATTTATGGGGGGAAACCGCGGCAATGAGGGAGGATTGAGAAAGTTAATGAGCGTCCGTGGCAGTCACACACGGAGCTGCTGTCGGAGAAGAGAGACATTGCAAGAGACTGATAGAGGCATGATTGGGGCTTTGCACGGCTTTAAAAGTTGACCATGTCAATTTCTTTATACATTCTGGATATTACGAGAAAGATTACAATAGAACATCATGTGAAATAGAATATATGCACGAGGCTAGCCGATTTACATGACCGTGGTTCTTAGGACACCTTTTCCCATTATACTAGGCTAGTCTTTCTGCGACATAGTCTATATTTTTGACAGCAATGCTTATCAATCTACAGTTAGTCAGTTTAGCGTTAATTCACTATATAGTATGCAAAAACATTATACTGGCTGTAGAGGTAGCTGTTGTAAAGTCTAGGCAACTGTTATGTTCAAGTTTTTCAGTAGAGCTTTATGCACGCTTACATGCCCACGTAGTGCATATTGTTGTGAGTAGAAGTTATCTTTGCATTAAGTTGACAAGCAGGTAACACTATCGCTGTTAGTTCAATCAACCCATCCATTGCAAGCTACAGTACCTCGCAGCTAGCAGCAGCTGACACAGACAGACAGGCAAATAAATTGCCAGCATAGCCTAATGTGGTATCTGTCATCATTATTAAGCTACCATAACCATTACCTGACTTTTTACTTGCATAGTCTAGCGTAGCATACTGGTCAAGGTGCCTAAACAATAAGCTTATGTACATTTTCGAAAAACATGTTATAACTATATAACTATACAATGCATGCACATTGCAACCAACAATGTGTTCTTCAGTTGAGCAAATAATTAACGCATTGTCGCCAGTGCACGGCCGGTGGCATTTCAAGTGTAATTTCTGTCAACATAGCCTATAACATAATGTAATTTCTGTCAAAGATTTATAAAAGATTAATATCATGTTATGCATACCGTAGCCTCAGAATTATTTCCGACGAATGTCTCTGTTGAGTGAGCACATCTTGTCTAAAGAAGAAACAATTTCCCGCGAGACAGACAGGAGAACTTGGTTACATTAGGCAGGTTTCTATTAACCCAGGCACTTGGCTCACACTGGTTGAATTGACGTCTGAAAGAAAAAATGCGACATGTGTAATGGAAACAGCAGATTTTCTAAAGATCTAATACATTTTTATCTGTTCGACAGGGTTTGATTTTTCTTTTGTGATAGGCGCATGATAATTATTATAATATGGCTAATATTAGTCAATTATTGCCAAGGGTTTAACTTTGTGTTGCATATTGGGGTGATAGACACAAAATAATTATTAGAATATGGCCAATATTAGTCAATTCTTGCAAAGGGCTTAACTTTGTGTTGCATATTGGGGAGGTTAGGGTCAATGGGTTCCGGGGTCAACACCCTTATATGGGGGTCAATGGGCATGAGTGAGGTATTTGAAGGGCAGTGGTGCATTTTTAACCCACAACACAACCCCTTCCCCGTTTTTCAACTGGTCGTTCAGAACAGCACTGTTTCCGTTTAACTGAATATTTCATTACGTTTTTTCATACTGAATGCAGCCTTGGTGACTTTTCTACTCCAAAACGAATAAAAATAAAAGGATGGTGACACCATTAAAATATAATTTTCTCCTCCAAAAATTAGCCTAAAATTGTCCATATTATCAGGCTGGGGTGTTATTTAGCAATACGCATTATCACCTGTAGCCCAACTGATGCAGCATAGAGCCCTGCACGGGCATGAATTTTAAGCCCGAGCCCTATCCACACCTGCGACATTCAGGCCCTAACCTACCCAGGCCCAATTGCTTCTGCCAAATTGAACCTTTTCACACATACCAACAACGGGTGTGATCATTCTACAGTGGTCCCTGCAGCGTATGCTCATTCGGTGGGATTAGAACGCTTATTTAGAACGTCCAGTTTCGATTGACGCAACAGTCAGCATTTGAGCTGTTTTTTCAAAGAAACATTTTGCACAAACACAGTCCTTACAAAGTTATGTCCTGAATGTGACCAGTTTATTTTTGAATGCAATGTTCAGACATTCACAGAAGTAGCTACAGCATACAGTGGGGAAAAAAAGTATTTAGTCAGCCACCAATTGTGCAAGTTCTCCCACTTAAAAAGATGAGAGAGGCCTGTAATTTTCATCATAGGTACACGTCAACTATGACAGACAAATTGAGAAAAAAAAATCCTGAAAATCACATTGTAGGATTTTTAATGAATTTATTTGCAAATTATGGTGGAAAATAAGTATTTGGTCACCTACAAACAAGCAAGATTTCTGGCTCTCACAGACCTGTAACTTCTTCTTTAAGAGGCTCCTCTGTCCTCCACTCGTTACCTGTATTAATGGCACCTGTTTGAACTTGTTATCAGTATAAAAGACACCTGTCCACAACCTCAAACAGTCACACTCCAAACTCCACTATGGCCAAGACCAAAGAGCTGTCAAAGGACACCAGAAACAAAATTGTAGACCTGCACCAGGCTGGGAAGACTGAATCTGCAATAGGTAAGCAGCCTGGTTTGAAGAAATCAACTGTGGGAGCAATTATTAGGAAATGGAAGACATACAAGACCACTGATAATCTCCCTCGATCTGGGGCTCCACGCAAGATCTCACCCCGTGGGGTCAAAATGATCACAAGAACGGTGAGCAAAAATCCCAGAACCACACGGGGGGACCTAGTGAATGACCTGCAGAGAGCTGGGACCAAAGTAACAAAGCCTACCATCAGTAACAAACTACGCCGGCAGGGACTCAAATCCTGCAGTGCAAGACGTGTCCCCCTGCTTAAGCCAGAACATGTCCAGGCTCGTCTGAAGTTTGCTAGAGTGCATTTGGATGATTGGGAGAAAGTCATATGGTCAGATGAAACCAAAATATAACTTTTTGGTAAAAACTCAACTCGTCGTGTTTGGAGGACAAAGAATGCTGAGTTGCATCCAAAGAACACCATACCTACTGTGAAGCATGGGGGTGGAAACATCATGCTTTGGGGCTGTTTTTCTGCAAAGGGACCAGGACGACTGATCCGTGTAAAGGAAAGAATGAATGGGGCCATGTATCGTGAGATTTTGAGTGAAAACCTCCTTCCATCAGCAAGGGCATTGAAGATGAAACGTGGCTGGGTCTTTCAGCATGACAATGATCCCAAACACACCGCCCGGGCAACGAAGGAGTGGCTTCGTAAGAAGCATTTCAAGGTCCTGGAGTGGCCTAGCCAGTCTCCAGATCTCAACCCCATAGAAAATCTTTGGAGGGAGTTGAAAGTCTGTGTTGCCCAGCGACAGCCCCAAAACATCACTGCTCTAGAGGAGATCTGCATGGAGGAATGGGCCAAAATACCAGCAACAGTGTGTGAAAACCTTGTGAAGACTTACAGAAAACGTTTGACCTGTGTCATTGCCAACAAAGGGTATATAACAAAGTATTGAGAAACTTTTGTTATTGACCAAATACTTATTTTCCACCATAATTTGCAAATAAATTCATTAAAAATCCTACAATGTGATTTTCTGGATTTCTTTTCTCATTTTTGTCTGTCATAGTTGACTTGTACCTATGATGAAAATTACAGGCCTCTCTCATCTTTTTAAGTGGGAGAACTTGCACAATTGGTGGCTGACTAAATACTTTTTTCCCCCACTGTAGACAATGGGAGGACATGCCCTTACCAGAAGATGTGGTTGGTTGTCATCTATGTGGCTGGCAAAGTTGAACTCCTTCTCTAACTCCTTGGTTAGATGCCAGGGCCTGTGTATCGCCACCTTCATTGAGTAGATTATACTGCCATGCACCCCATGGAAAGAAGAGGAGAAGTTTCTGAATGAAAATGAGTGCAACAATAAAGATCAGACCTTGAGTCACAATTGGTGGCTGACTAAATACTTTTTTCCCCCACTGTAACTAGGGCTGTGGCGGTCACAACATTTTGTCAGCCGGTGATTGTCAAGCAAATAACTGTCGGTCTCACAGTAATTTACCGTTAATTAACATAAACACATTTAGCATCTCCTGGCTTCCACACATAGCCTACAAGCCACTAATGCTGACATTTGGAACATCTACATTTAAAAAAGTATAATAAATCCATGTAATATAGCCTACACCTTCACAATAAATCCATTATTTATTTTAGACAGGTCTAAAGAAGCTAGATATGAAGAAAATGAAGTCTGTTTCAGAAAAACAGAATAGCAAACTGTGATGAGTGTGATGGAAGGAGTCAGGCGCAGGAGGGTAATCACCGAATACAGAGTTTATTCCTTCGTTACACAAAATACGCTGGAATAGCGACAAACGAAACAGGCACAGGGGAAACTATCTACCCTGGCAATACACTGTAACGGTATCTCCATACAATACATAGACACAGGGGAAATATCTACCCTGGCAACAAAATGGTACGAGTAGCTCCACCGAGCTACACTACTCTCACATTCAAACAATCACCCACAAGGACAAGGGGGCAGAGGGAACACTTATACAGGGACTAATGAGGGGATTAGAACCAGGTGTGTGTGATTGACAAGACAAGACAAATGTGATGATGATAATTGGGGCGGCAGTGGTTAGTAAGCCGGTGACGACGAACGCCGAAGCCTGCCCGAACAAGGAGGGGAGGCAGCCTCGGCGGAAGTCATGACAGTACCCCCCCCATACCCCCCCTTGACGCGCAGCTCCAGCAGGGACGGCCAGGAGGACGCAGAGCAGGGCGAACCGGATGGTGACGGGGACCCAGCACCGTTCCTCCGGACCGTACCCCTCCCACTCGACGAGGTACTGAAGGCCCCCCACCCGACGTCTCGAATCCAGGATGTAGTAGACAAAGTACGCCGGGCCCCCCTCGATGTCCAGAGGAGGTGGAGGAACCTCCCGTACCTCAGACTCTTGGAGCGGACCAATCACCACCGGCCTGAGGAGAGACACATGAAACGAGGGGTTAATACGGTAATCAGGGGGGAGTAACAAACTATAAGTGACCTCGTTGATTCTCCTCAGGACTTTGAACAGCCCCACAAACCGCGGGCTCAGCTTCCGGCAGGGCAGGCAGAGGCAAATTCCGGGTCGAGAGCCAGACCAGATCCCCCGGTACGAAGACCGGGGCCTCACTGCGGTGACGGTCAGCGTTGGCCTTCTGACGACGCACGGCGCGCTGGAGGTGAACGTGGGCAGCGTCCCACGTCTCTTCAGCGCGCCGAAACCAGTCATCCACCGCAGGAGCCTCGCTCTGGCTCTGGTGCCACGGTGCCAGAACCGGTTGGTAACCTAAAACACATTGGAATGGTGTTAGGTTAGTAAAGGAGTGGCAGAGAGAGTTCTGGGCATATTCTGCCCATGGCAAGAATACCGACCACTCCCCCGGCTGGTCCTGGCAGTAGGACCGCAGGAACCTACCTACATCCTGATTTACCCGTTCCATCTGCCCATTTGACTCTGGGTGGAACCCAGAGGTCAGGCTGACAGAGACCCCCAGACGTTCCATGAACGCCTTCCAAACCTTGGACGTGAACTGGGGACCTCGGTCGGACACTATATCCTCTGGCACCCCGTAGTGCCGGAAGACGTGAATAAACAGGGCCTCCGCAGTCTGCAGGGTCGTGGGGAGACCGGGCTTAGGAAGGAGGCGGCAGGACTTGGAAAAGCGGTCCACAGCGACCAGGATGGTGGTGTTACCTTGGGAGAGGGGAAGATCAGTCAAGAAATCAATACTAAGGTGAGTTAATGGTAGTTGTGGAACTGGTAAAGGTTGTAACTTACCCGCTGGGAGGTGCCTAGGTGCCTTACTCTGGGTGCACACTGAGCAGGATGAGACGTACACCCTCACATCCTTAGCCAAAGTAGGCCACCAGTACTTTCCGATCAAGCAGCGCACTGTACGACCGATACCTGGGTGACCAGAGGAGGGAGACGTGTGTGCCCAGAAGATCAGACGATCACGGATAAGAGCAGGCACGTACCGCAGCCCAGCTGGACACTGAGGTGGAGATGGATCTGTGCATAATGCCTGATCTATATCCGCATCCATCGCCCATACTACCGGCGCCACAATGCAGGAGGCCGGGAGTATGGGGGTGTTGTTTCTGGGCCTCTCCTCTGTGTCATACAGCCGGGACAGTGCGTCTGCCTTCACGTTCTTCGTACCCGGAATGTATGATAGTGTAAAATCAAACTGGGTGAAGAATAGGGCCCACCTGGCCTGGCGAGGATTCAGCCTCCCCGGATGTACTCCAGATTACGGTGGTCCGTCCAGACGAGGAAAGAGTGTTTCGCCCCTTCGAGCCAATGCCTCCACACGGTCAAGGCTCGGACAACAGCCAACAGCTCCCAATCACCAACGTCGTAGTTCTGCTCTGCCGGGCTGAGCTTCTTAGACAAGAAGGCACAGGGGCGGAGCTTGGGTGGCGTGCCCGAGAGTTGGGAAAGGACAGCGCCTATCCCTACCTCGGACGCATCCACCTCCACTACGAACGGTAGTGATGGATCAGGGTGGGCCAGTACCGGGGCTGAGGTGAACAGACCCCACAGTCTCCTGAAGGCCAGGTCAGCCTCAGCAGACCAGCGGAGCCGGGACGGCCCACCCTTCAACAGGGATGTAATGGGAGCTGCGACCTTGCCAAAGCCCCGGATAAACCTCCGATAGTACAGTAGTTGGCAAAGCCAAGGAAGTGCTGCACCTCCTTAACCGTGGTTGGAGTCGGCCAATTACGCACGGCTGAAATGCGATCTCCCTCCATCTCCACATCTGAGGTGGTAATACGGTATCCGAGGAAGGAGACAGACTGCTGGAAAAACATACACTTCTCTGCCTTGGCATAAAGGTCATTTTCCAGCAGTCGGACCAGTACCTTGCGAACCAGGGACACATGCTCGGTGCGCGTAGCGGAATACACCAGGATGTCATCGATGTAGACCACCACACCGTGACCAAGCATGTTTCGAAACACCTCCTTCACAAAGGACTGGAAGATGGATGGAGCATTCATCAAACCGTAGGGCATCACCAGGTATTCATAATGCCCCGTGGTAGTGCTGAATGCTGTCTTCTACTCATCCCCCTCCCGAACACGCACCAGGTTGCATGCACTCCTGAGATCTAGCTTAGTGAAGAAGCGCGCCCCATGCATTGACTCAATCACTGAAGGAATGAGGGGGAGAGGATAACTAAATCTAATCGTCTCCTTGTTCAGTGATCGATAATCAATGCACAGGCGCAGACTGCCATCTTCTTCTTCACAAAGAAGAAACTCGAGGAGGCGGGTGAAGTGGAGGGAGGTATATACCCCTGGCCCAGGGACTCGGTGACGTATGTTTCCATAGCCTCTGTTTCAGCCTGCGACAGGGGGTACACATGACTCCTGGGAGGTACAGCATCTACCCGAAGGTTTATCGCGCAATCCCCCGCCCGATGAGGTGGTAATTTAGTCGCACGCGTCTTGGAAAACGTGTGCGCCAAATCGAGGTATTCGGGGGGAATGCGCACGGTGGAGGTACCGTCTGGACTTTCCACCGTACTTGCACCAACGGAAACACCTAGACACCTACCCTGACACTCTTGCGACCACCCCATGAGAGGCCTCTGCGGCCATGAGAAGGTGCGGTTGAGGAGTGCTAGCCAAGGGATACCTAATACCACAGGGAAAGCAGGAGATTCAATAATCGAAAAAATGTACCTGCTCACAATGTGTCACCTGGGTGATCATGGTGACTGGTATAGTGACTTCCGTAACAAACCCGGACCCTAATGGTTGACTATCAAGTGCTCTGATGGGGAGTGGAATGGATAGCGAAACCAATGAAATGCCTTGACGGCGTGCGAATGTCCTGTCCATAAAGTTCCCAGCTGCGCCTGAATCGACTAGCGCCTTACACTGGGGAACTACCATGTGATCGGGAAAGTGGATAGGTAGGGTACAGTGTGCAGCAGAGGGCTCTGAACAAGTGTGGGTGTTCGATACCTAGGGTGATGCGAGAGTGCCCTGCCTGCCGCCTCCAGGCCCAAAAGAACGTTGACTACGACGTGTGGTGTACTGTCCCTTCGTGCCACCAGAGTGGCACTGTCGCTGTCTTCCTCCGCTCTCTCGGACGGTGGCTCCACCCAGCTCCATCAGCTCGGGATCCGAGTCGTCCATAGTGGAAACGGGCAGACCCCTACCAGGACGTCCTCTGGCTGCCAGCAGGTTGTCCAAACGAATGGCCATGTCCACCAGTCTCGTGAAGGACAACATGGTGTCCCGGCAGGCTAGCTCCCATCGGACGTCCTCCCGCAGATGGCACCGGAAATGGTTGATCAGGGCCCGCTCGTTCCACCCGGACCCCGCTGCCAGAGTCCGAAACTCCAATGTGAAGTCCTGCGCGGTCCTCGGCCCCTGCCTCAGGTGGACCAGCGAACTCCCCGTAGTCCTCCAACGCGGCTCCTCCTTCGTTCCACACCGCGTTGGCACACTCCATGGCTTTCCCACAGAGGCAGGAAAGGAGGACGGACACCTTCTCCCGCTCCGATGGCGCCGGCCTGATGCTGGAGAAGTAAAGCTCTAGTTGGAGGAGGAGTCCTTGGCAGAGCGCCGCCGTCCCATTGAACGCCCTTGGTCGGGATATCTGGATCCCTTCGGGTGCTGGGGTGTAGGTGGCTGGATCCGGTTGACCAGCTGGTCTCAACAGATCAGGTCCTGTCCTCTCCATGCTTTGGACGACCTGAAGAACCCGATCCATCGCTTCCCCCAAGCTGGCCAGAGTCGTGGAATGCTCCTGGACTCGTGCCACGACTCCAGGCATGCGCTTTTCTCCTGCTGACTCCATAGCGGGTGGGTGATTCTGTGATGAGTGTGATGGAAGGAGTCAGGCGCAGGAGGGTAATCACCGAATACAGAGTTTATTCCTTCGTTACACAAAATACGCTGGAATAGCGACAAACGAAACAGGCACAGGGGAAACTATCTACCCTGGCAATACACTGTAACGGTATCTCCATACAATACATAGGCACAGGGGAAATATCTACCCTGGAAACAAAACGGTACGAGTAGCTCCACCGAGCTCCACTACTCTCACATTCAAACAATCACCCACAAGGACAAGGGGGCAGAGGGAACACTTATACACAGACTAATGAGGGGAATAGAACCAGGTGTGTGTGATTGACAAGACAAATGTGATGATGATAATTGAGGCGGCAGTGGTTAATAAGCCAGTGACGACGAACGCCGAAGCCTGCCTGAACAAGGAGGGGAGGCAGCCTCGGCGGAATTCGTGACGCATACTCTGAGTTGTCCTTATGTTAGGTCCTGATCTGGCTATGCCAAATGGCTGTGGGCTACACTAGTTCATTTAGCAGACAAGATTTGCTTAGAATTCCATGGCATTATTTTATAGTATGAAGAATACAATTGAACAAAGCAGAATAAAATAGAAAGGATATTTTCTCCAAATGATTTGAGGGAGTGCGCACATGTGGCTATTCTGTGTTGAGCGGTTAACAAAGAAATAGGTATTCCTATATGCTTAATTTTAGTTATTATTATTATTATCATTTTCATGATGTCCATCTGGTATGCTTCTATATGCCATATCTTTCTAACTGTGCTTTTTCACAAAAGCTCACAATATATAACCTACAGTATATACTTATTATGGACACAGCATGTCTTACACTAGTTATCTTGTTGTGATTAGTTGTTGTTATTAGTCCCATCCTTCAGCTCCATTCAACACCTCCCATCTATCTCTTAACACCATCCATATTGGATTTCTATTTGCCATATATTTTTCAACTGTACTGTGATGTTTTACAAAAGTTCTGAACCTTTCTATTCTCATTGTTTCTACAGTTTGTGAATTGAAAATAAACATTTTTGCTAAAAGTGTTATTATATTATTGATCGATTGACTATGACTTTTCAGATCACCCGGTAGTGCTATCTGCAGGGTCAGCTCCATGCAAATATTGCAATCCTTCAGCCATTCCTGGACCTGTGTCCGGAAACAAGCTACAAATGGACAGTACCAAAACAAATGATCTAATGATTCTGTCTCTTCTCAGCCAAATCTGCAGAGCTGGGAAGATTGTATCCCCCATACAAATAACATTCTATTGGTAGCAAGAATTGTATATAATAATTTAAATTGAAAAATTCTAAGTTTTGCGGCGTCGTTTTGCGTATCAGTTCATAAACACTATGCCATGGAATCGGTACGTCAAAAATCTCTTCCCAACTATTTTGCAATCTATACAGTGGGGAAAAAAAGTATTTAGTCAGCCACCAATTGTGCAAGTTCTCCCACTTAAAAAGATGAGAGAGGCCTGTAATTTTCATCATAGGTACACGTCAACTATGACAGACAAAATGAGGAAAAAATTTCCAGAAAATCACATTGTAGGATTTTTAATGAATTTATTTGCAAATTATGGTGGAAAATAAGTATTTGGTCAATAACAAAAGTTTCTCAATACTTTGTTATATACCCTTTGTTGGCAATGAAACAGGTCAAACGTTTTCTGTAAGTCTTCACAAGGTTTTCACACACTGTTGCTGGTATTTTGGCCCATTCCTCCATGCAGATCTCCTCTAGAGCAGTGATGTTTTGGGGCTGTTGCTGGGCAACACGGACTTTCAACTCCCTCCAAAGATTTTCGATGGGGTTGAGATCTGGAGACTGGCTAGGCCACTCCAGGACCTTGAAATGCTTCTTACGAAGCCACTCCTTCGTTGCCCGGGCGGTGTGTTTGGGATCATTGTCATGCTGAAAGACCCAGCCACGTTTCATCTTCAATGCCCTTGCTGATGGAAGGAGGTTTTCACTAAAAATCTCACGATACATGGCCCCATTCATTCTTTCCTTTACACGGATCAGTCGTCCTGGTCCCTTTGCAGAAAAACAGCCCCAAAGCATGATGTTTCCACCCCCATGCTTCACAGTAGGTATGGTGTTCTCAGCATTCTTTGTCCTCCAAACACGACAGCTCTTTGGTCTTGGCCATAGTGGAGTTTGGAGTATGACTGTTTGAGGTTGTGGACAGGTGTCTTTTATACTGATAACAAGTTAAAACAGGTGCCATTAATACAGGTAACGAGTGGAGGACAGAGGAGCCTCTTAAAGAAGAAGTTATATGTCAGTGAGAGCCAGAAATCTTGCTTGTTTGTAGGTGACCAAATACTTATTTTCCACCATAATTTGCAAATAAATTCATAAAAAATCCTACAATGTGATTTTCTGGATTTTTTTCCCTCAATTTGTCTGTCATAGTTGACTTGTACCTATGATGAAAATTACAGGCCTCTCTCATCTTTTTAAGTGGGAGAACTTGCACAATTGGTGGCTGACTAAATAATTTTTTCCCCCACTGTATATGAAGTGGGTAAACAGTATGTAACATTATTAAAGTGTCTAGTGTTCAATGACTATGTACATAGGGCAGCAGTCTCTAAGGTGCAGGGTAGAGTACTGGGTGGTAGCCGGCTAGTAACAGTGACTAAGGTTCAGGGCAGGGTACTGGGCGGAGGCCAGCTAGTGGTGACTATTTAACAGTCTGATGGCCTGGAGATAGAAGCAGTTTTTCAGTCTCTCAGTCCCAGCTTTGTTGCACCTGTGCTGTCCCCGGTGATGCGTAGGCTGACCGCACCACCCACTGGAACGCCCTGCGGTTGCGGACGGTGCAATTGCCGTACCAGGCGGTGATACAGCCCGACAAGATGCTCTCAATGGTGCATCTGTAGAAGTTTGTGAAGGTTTTAGGGGCCAAGCCAAATTTCTTCAGCCTACTGAGGATGAAGAGGTGCTGTTGCGCCTTATTCACCACACTGTCTGTGTGAAGGGACCATTTCAAGTCATCAGTGATGTGCACCGCGAGGAACTTGAAGCTTTTTACCCTCTCCCCTGCGGCCCTGTTGATGTGGATGGGGGCGTGATCTTAATCTATCAGGCTAATGGAATTGACAGTTTATGGTTTTGACTATGGTGATTCCAATATTGTTCATTTAAATCTATCAAACGTAGAGAACATTACAGACCATGAGTGGTCTTGTTGCACTACATGTAATGTGGACATGAATAAGGGGTCCTTATGGTGTAGCAGACCCTGCTCATTCCTGATTAATTAAGGATTTTAGACAAATCTGAAGGAGTTTACCAAATCCCCGGACACATCTTTTAGGAATCACAGTTTTGAGATAAATATTCTTTAAAGTCAAAAAGGGCTATTGCAACTACTCAACAACATAAGATAATCTTTCAGTTAATATCCATTATTGGCAGTTTGTTTGAGAATTTTTTTGGAGAGTTTAATATTGGGATCCTTTGATCCGGACAAGGGCATTTCCATGGAAAGTTTTTTGAAAATTCCCAAACAAATCTGTTCCCTTATAAAATTCCCCTCAATGTACCATTTAATCTGAAATAATGCAACAAAATCCATTTTCTTCAACTATGAAAAATGATGTTTCACTGCCGGAAAAGGATTGTCCTGACATTCAAGATTCTCTGAGCTAATTTCCTGATATTCTATACATTTTGCCATGAGGCTGAGAGAAACTTTTGCAGTTTAAAATCTAATTTCCTGTAATTCTAAACATTTCTTTCACTCAAGTCGAGTATAGTGATAAAAGCCTGGCACGACGTGATGCACCCCTCCTATGGACGGCATGGGAGAGCACTATGAAGCCAGTGATTCAGCCCCCGTAACAGGGTCAGAGGCAGAGAATCCCAGTGGAGAGAGGGGAGCCGGCCAGGCAGAGACCGCAAAGGTGGTTCGTCACTCCAGTGCCTTGCCATTCAACTTCGGACCCCTGGGCCAGACTGCACTCAATCATAGGACCTACTGAAGAGATGAGTCTTCAGTAAAGACTTAAAGGTCGAGACCGAATCTGCATCTCTCACATGGATCGGCGGACCATTCCATAAAAATGGAGCTCTATAGGAGAAAGCCCTGCCTCCAGCTGTTTGCTTAGAAGTTCTAGGAACAATAAGGAGGCCTGTGTCTTGTGACAATAGCGTACGTGTAGGTCTGTAAGGCAGGACCAAAAAGGAGAGCAAGTCCATATCATTCTTTGTAGGTTAGCAGTACAACCTTGAAATCAGCCCTAGCCTTAACAGAGGCTAGCACTGGAGTAATATGATCAAATTTTGGGGTTCTAGTCAAGTTTCTAGCAGACGTATTTAGTACTTGCTGAAGTTTATTTAGTGCTTTATCTGGGTAGCCGGAGAGTAGAGAAAAGCAGTAGTCTAATCTTGAAGTGACAGAAGCATGGATTAGCTTTTTCTGCATCATTCTGGACACAAAGTTTCAGATTTTTGCAATGTTACGAAGATGGAAAAGGCTGCTCTTGAAATATTTTTTTCATACAGTACGTTGATCAAAAGAGAGGTCAGGGTCCAGAGGAACACAGTTTTATTTGAAACGACTGTACAACCATCAATATTAATTGTCAGATCAAACAGCATATCTCTTTGTTTCTTGGGACCTAGAACTAGCATCTCTGTTTTGTCCAAGTTTAAAAGTAAAACATTTGCCGCCATCCACTTCGTTATGTCTGACCCGCAGGCTTCTAGGGTAGGCAAATTTGAGGCTTCACCATGTTTCATTGAAATGTACAGCATTGTGTCGTCTGCATAGCAGTGAAAGTTGGCATTGGGTTTCCAAATGACATCCCCAAGAGGTAGAATATATTGTGAAAACAATAGTAGTCCTAAAACGGAACCTTGAGGAACACCGAAACTTAGCATAGATTTTTCAGAGGACAAACCATCCACAGAGACAAACTGATATCTTTCTGACCGATAAGATCTAAACCAGGCAATTACTTTTCCGTGTAGACAAATTAGGGTTTCCAATCTCTCCAAAATAATGTGGTGATCGATGGTGTCAAAAGCGGCACTAAGGTCTAGGAGCACAAGGACAGACGCAGAGCATTGGTCTGATGACATTAAAAGGTAATATACCACCTTCACAAGTGTGGTCTCAGTACTATGATGGGGTCTAAAACCAGGCTGGAGCGTTTCTTATACATTATTTTTCTTCAGGAATGCAGTGATTTGCTGAGGAACAGCTTAAAATTTTTTTTTTAGAGGAATGGGAGATTCAATATAGGCCGATAGTAAAAAAAATAATCGGGGTCAAGGTTTTTTGCTTTTTCAGGAGATGCTTTATTACTGCCACTTTTAGTGAGTTTGGTACACATCGGAGGATAGGGAGCCATTTATTATGTTCAACATAGGAGGGCCAAGCACAGGAAGTAGATCTTTCAGTAGTTTAGTTGGAATAGTTTCTAGTAGGCAGCTGGAAGGTTTAGAGGCCATGGCTATTTTTGTGAATGTGTCGAGAGATACAGGATTTAAAAAAAAAACTTGATTGTCTCCATTGATCCGATGTCCTGGCAGTTCTGTGCAGACTCAGGACAATTTCGATCTTGTCTCATCTCGGCAACTCCCCAACGGGCTCGGGAGGCAAATGTAGAGTCATGTGTCCTCCGAAACATGACCCGCCAAACCGCGCTTCTTAACACCCGCCCACTTAACCCGGAAGCCAGCCACACCAATGTGTCGGAGGAAACACTGTTGAAATGATGACCGAGATTAGCCTGCAGGCGCCCGGCCCGCCACAAAAAACGTGATGAGCCAAGTAAATGTGATGAGCCAAGTAAAGCCTCCACGGCCAAACCCTCCCCAAACCCGGACAACGCTGGGCCAATTGTGCGCCGCCCTTTAGGACTCCCGATCGCGGCTGGTTGTGACACTGCCTGGGAACGAACTCGGGTCTGTAGAGCGCTGCGCCACTCGGGAGGCCCTGTAATTTGCTTTCTAATGATCAGGATCTTTTCGTCAAAGAAGTTAATGAATTCATCCCTGCTGAAGTGAAGGCCGTCCTAACTTGGGGAAGCTTTATGACAGGATCAGAAATACATTCTCCTCAATTAGGTTGGAAAAGTAGGCAATCGAGCAACAGTGAGTGCTTTTAGATATTGCACGGTACTGTCTTTCCAAGCTAGTCAGAAGACTTCCAATTTGGTGGAGCCCCATTTTCATTCCAATTTTCTGAAAGCTTGCTTTAGGGCTTGGGTATTTTCTGTTTCCCGGGAGCAGGTTTCTTGTGACAAATGTTTTTTTGTTTTTAGCCGTGCGACTGCATCTAGGGCAGGGGTGTCAAACATCCGGCCCGTGGGCCGGATCAGGCCCGCAAACGGGTTTAATCCGGCCCGCGAGATGATTTTGTAAAGTATAAAAATGCGCTGCAATTTTTCAATAAAATAAACTGCTGCTCCAATTGCGTCCACTGGATGGCGCAATAGCAATTGTGTTAAGCAAGCAAACTGTTTATACCGGGGCAGAGCAAGTAGGTCAAGTCTGTGTTTACTCACAGCCGAGACATCAGTGACGCTGCAGTGAAAGCTAGTTACCTCATTGCTAATGAAATCGCAGTGGCTTCAAAACCATTTAGTGAGGGTGAATTTGTAAAAACATGCATGATGAAGGCAGCTGAGATTGTGTGCCCTGAAAAGCGTCAGGCTTTTGTAAATATCAGCCTGACAAGAAACACAGTTGCAGACAGGATTTCCGATCTTTCAGTGGATTTGGACAGCCAGTTGAAGCAAAAAGTAAAGTCATTTATTGCGTTTTCGGTTGCAATTGATGAAAGCACGGACATTACAGATGTTGCACAACTGGCCATTTTCATCCGCGGAGTTGATGACACATTGACCGTCACCGAGGAGTTCGTGGAGTTGGTGCCGATGACAGATACAACGACAGCAGCTGATATTTTTACCGCACTCGTCGGCGCGCTGGACAGGGTCGGAGTGGACTGGTCCCGCGCTGTCAGCCTGGCTACAGATGGTGCGCCCTCAATGATCGGGAAAAAAGCAGGCGTTGTGACAAAGTTCAGAGAGAAAGCGTAATCTGCAAATGGAGGACGTGATTTTTTTACTTTTCACTGTATTTTGCACCAGGAGGCTTTGTGTTGCAAGTCATTAAAGATGGATAACGTCATGAAGGTGGTCATCCAAACTGTTAATTTCATCCGATCCAGAAGCCTGAATCACCGTCAGTTTGACAGCCTTCTCAGAGAGAAAGACCACATCTATGGCCTGCCATACCACACTGAGGTAAGATGGTTAAGCCGAGGTGCTGAGGCGTTTCTTTGATTTACGAGAAGAAATTGAACAGTGTTAGAATTCCATTCTGCAGAATGGATGCAGGACCTTGCATTTATGGTGGATGTTACAGAGCACCTGAATAACTTGAACAAACAGCTGCAAGGGCGCAACAAAGTTGTCACGCAGTATTATGACAGCATACGTTCTTTCAAGTTGAAGCTGTCATTGTGGGAGACGCAACTTGCCGGTGGTGATGCAGCTCACTTCCCCTGTCTGAAAAATGTGTGCGCGACCCAACATGTGGCAGACATGAAGCGGTTCAAAGATAAAATAACGGGACTGTTACGGGAGTTTGAGCAACGCTTTCAGATTTTTGGTGAACTGGAGAAAGACTTCAACGTTTTTTGCTCGCCATTCACTGTGAATCCCTCTGATCTGCCCGTCAGCATCCAACTTGAAATAATAGACTTGCAGTGTGACTCGGATTTGAAGGGCAAATTTGCCGCAGCTGGCTTGGACACATTTAATCAGAATCTCTTGCCAGGTTACCCCAACTTGACAGCCCTCGCTGCAAAACTGTTATGCATGTTTGGAACCACATATCTTTGTGAGCAAGTTTTCTCTGTAATGAGCATAAATAAAACAAAGCTGCGCTCAAGGCTCACGCACAAGCACTTGAATCACATCCTGAAGTTGGCTGCCACTCAGGATGTGACGCCTGATATTGATGCGCTGGTGAAAGCTAAAAGATGCCAGGTATCAGGAGTCAAATAAACTATGCAACCCCACTTAAAGTGCTACATGAGACACCCTGATATAGTTCTGTGATCTGTGATATACTTCTGTGAATCACTGAGGCATTGTGTGTTTGTGTGTTCTTTGTCCTCAGAACTTTCAAATAACTTGAGGTGTTTTATGATTAATAGTGATGTTGTGCTTTTGGACACACTGTCCTCAGGCTCCAGCTTTATGTTTATATGTTTTTATGTTGATGGGCTATTGTTTTTAATTGATTTTATTTTATTTGTATATTTAACCTATTCTTGACTCTGTGGTTCTTGCACTTGTTTGGGGAACAGGATTTCATTCTTTTTATCTACATTTCTGCCTGAGAAATGACCCCCTGATATAGTTCTGTGATCTGTGAAACAGTTTTGTTAATCACTGAGGCATTGTGTGTTTGTGTTCTTTTTCTTTAGAATTTTCAAATAAACTTGACGTGTTTTATGATTAATAGTGATGTTGTGCTTGTACTATTTTGGACACACTGTCCTCAGGCTCCAGCTTTATGTTGTATGTTGATCGTATTAAAACAAAGAAAACAATCTGAAGTTGTTGTTTTTAAGTTATATATACCATGATTTTTCCGGTCCGGCCCACTTGGGAATAGATTTTCCTCCATGTGGCCCCTGAGCTAAAATGAGTTTGACACCCCTGATCTAGGGTATTATGCAAGGTTAAGTTTAGATCCTCGGTTATGTAGGCCTATTGTAGGCTTTCTTTTAAGTGTTCATAAACATCAGGTAGGCCTATAATATGCACCTGTATGCAACCAACCCCCCATGTTTGTCTTATGTGTTTGAGGACTTTCTTGGTTTTGACGGCTTGAGCCTGCAACGACAGTGGCTGAACGCTTGAAACCGCTAATTGGCAACATCTGGACATGTGTGTATGTGAGTGTTTGTGTACAAGCGTATGTGTGTGCGTGTGCGTATGTGTAAGGGAGAGGCGAGAGAGAGAGACGCACATGTAGCCTATTTTAAACTTATTTTAAACGTATTATTTCATGTAATTTATGTTTATTGTTTCATTTTGGGCTAATACATGATTGCCAAAAATATAGGGAAATCTCTTAAAAACTAAGGCTAGCCAGAACAGTAATAGTGAGCCTACAGTGCTCAGATTGCTGGGCAAACACATGCTCCACATGCAATACCTAGGAAGAGTTGACCTGTCTTGCAGGTTTCTAGTTCAGACAGAGTTAGGTGTCAGAGGTCACAGGTGAGCAACCCCTACTTGGGAAGGCACCGACACGTTACAGGTGTGGACAGGTTCTGTCATCCAGGGAAACTCACCATTGGTTATGTTGGTCTCGGATGAAAAGAGGCCCGTTCCGTCTGATAAGGTTAACCCACCAAGAGTCATCCCCAACCTGAGGAAAGAGAAAAAGAGAGTGAGAGAGACAGAGAGAATGAGGGAGAGAGAGAGCCCATCAAGGGCCCATCAAAAGTCAGAGAGCCCATCAAAAGTCCCAGCCTTGAATGACTGAGTGAACATAGAGGATGTCTATCTCTTCCAGTTCAGTTTATAGCAGTAGACCATTTCTAATTTGTCACTTTAATGCCATTCATTCCTGTCAGCAGTAGAATGTCCAGACACATCCCCAGAGTCCCAGGGTTTCATTGAGAAATCCTGAGAGCGGTCAATACAACACAAGGGGATGGCACTGTACACTGTAGCTCCATCTCGGCCTCATCTGTCACACAGACAGACAGAGACAGAGAGAGACAGAGAGAGACATAGACACAGAGAGAGTGAGAGAGAGAGAGAGAGAGAGAGAGAGAGAGAGAGAGAGAGAGAGAGAGAGAGAGAGAGAGAGAGAGAGAGAGAGAGATAGAGAGAGAGAGAGAGAGAGAGAGAGAGAGAGCTTCCTCATAGGTCTTCCCAGATAGGCCTAGACAAGACAACGTCGTTGATAAATTGTGTGTGTGCCTATAAGCCATTCTGAATGGGATGAATACTAGATATGATTGTCCATGGTTCAACCATGGTACAGTACAGCCCAGCTCTCCTGGGGCCTCATTATACTACTGTACACACATACTTGTGTGTAAAATATATACGCGTGAAATATGCATCCTTATGAAAAATGCATACAAATACCCACTATAGACTTCAAAATGTTTAACACCTCGAAAATTGTTTGTTTACCTGTCAAGCTAAGAACACTGGTAAATGAATAAATATTCCTGGGAAAGAGAGATATAGGACAGAGGAGAGGAAGAGAGGAGGAGAGGAACTGGAAAAGGGGAGAAGAAAATATGAGAGAGGATGAGAAGAAGAGAGGGATTGCGTGTTTTGTAGCACACAGTCCTACTGGTCAGTGCAGTGTCTTTGTCTCTGACACACAGCTCAGCCAACGCTGTCTTAGCTTCAGTTGTTTCTCATTTCTGATGCACAGCAGGAATCAGAGGGAGGGAGAAACGGAGAGCAACAGATCAACAGATCCAAAGAGAGAGGGAGAGAGAGAGAGTTGGACTGGGGGAATTTGCTGGCTCATTCGTTTACGGTGTTGTTGTATTGACCTACGAATGGCCCCTACAGAGACCGGGTCCTGGCGTCTAGCCGATGTAGCCTGTGTATCACTGTGAAGGCGTGTGTCTAGTCTATGTAGTGGTACGCCTAGCGTGTTGTTTATCACTGTGTCTGGTCTGTGAAGGCGTGTGTCTGGTCTATGTGGCTCTGAGTCTAATCAGTGTGTTGGTGTGTCTGGGAGTGTACTGTAGGAGTATTTCTGACTGGCCTGAGAAGTGATTAGTGTATCAATGTGTGTTTACCTACGTGTCTGTTCTGTAAAGTATTGATTAATATTGTGTTCTCACTACTGGGTTTGTCTTAGATTAAGTGGGAGTAAGGTCTGGTTTTCTTGATGTTGCTGCTTGGCTTTATTCTTCCATGCATTTTCTTAGCTCCCCCCCCCCCCCCCTTTTCCTTGGTTGCATTCAATATCTGCTGTTGATCAGAGCGTCATGGCACTTGTGTGATGCAGAATTGTGATTGAAATGTAACCGTTGATAAAGCTGTATCCATGCTTGCTGGCTGTCTCAATGTTGCTATGTTGCTTGGTACGCTTATTTTGTGCTTGACTGAGGGACTGACGTTATGCTTGGTGAATCAGCCGTGGTCCTTGTTCAATTCGTCTTCCTCTGCAGACTAGCGTGCAAACAAATAAACAAATAAGTAGGATACTGACTGTACTGTCTCTGGATCCTCACCTTGGACAGTGGCCTGTCACACAGTTACACACACACACACACACACACACACACACACACACACACACACACACACACACACACACACACACACACACACACACACACACACACACAGTTTCTCTCTCCTGGCTTAGTGACAGGCACCTGGCTCTCCCCTCATTCCTGAGACACCTCCTGCTCCTGGCAGGAAGCTGCCGACACAGCATCACTCTGACTGAGGCAGAGCAGTGCATGCTTCCAGTGTTTATCCTCTCCAACAGAGCCAGTTCTGGTTGCCACTATCTGGCTGTCACAGTGACTCATAAGACTGCACTGAGACATCACAATACTCCACAGGAGCTGCTCAGGGTACCTTGCGGATCTTTACTGTAGGCCACACTGTACGTCATATACTGTTTTAGCTACGTAGCCTCCTGCTGGCTGCCACGCTTCTAGCTCTGTTTACCTGTTTATGTTTCAAATTGAAACCAGTTGAAAGATGCTGAGTGCTCAATCTGAGTTATTTGGAGAGTACATATTGTCACGCCCTGGCTCTAGGGACTCTTTTAAGTTGAGCCAGGGTGTGTAGTTTTTATGTTTTGTGCTCGTTGTGTCTAGTCTAGTTTTTGTATATCTATGTTGGCCGGAGTGGTTCTCAATCAGAGGCAACGAGTATCAGCTGTTGCTGGTTGTCTCTGATTGGGAACCATATTTAGTCAGGTGGTTTTCCCACAGTGTTTGTGGGATCTTGTTCCGTGTTGGTTTGTGTTTTGCACCTGTGGACGTCACGTATCGATTTGTTGTTTTGTTCGTGTATCATTTAATAAATAAGTATGTTCACCTTCCACGCTGCGCCTTGGTCCTCTATATCCGACGATCGTGACAGAAGATCCCACCAATACAGGACCAAGCAGCTTGCCCAGGCAGGAGAGGAGAAGCGGCGCCAACCGGGCAGTCGTTGGACAGGCGAGGGGCACCCCCAATAAATTTTTAGGGGGGGGGCACATGGCAGGGACGACGGGGCCACTGGAGGCAGATAAGGGGCGAGTTGGTGGACGAGGAGAGAAGGCCACCGGGTTACGGGAGCCATTGGTATATAGAGGGAAGGAAAATGTAGAGGCACGGCGAGAGGTACTGAAGTGTGTTGCCAGTCCGGTCCGGCCCGTTCCTGATCCCCGTGTAAGGCCAATGGTGTGTGTTCCCAGTACGGTCCGGCCTGTTCCTGTCCATCGCGCCAAGCCTATGGTGCGCGTCGCCAGCCCGGCCCGGCCTGCCCCTCGCACCAAGCCTATGGTGCGCGTCGCCAGCCCGGCCCGGCCTGTTCCTGCCCCTCGCACCAAGCCTATGGTGCGCGTCGCCAGCCCGGCCCGGCCTGTTCCTGCTCCCCGCACCAAGCCAATGGTGCGCGTCGCCAGCCCGGCCCGGCCCGTTCCTGCTCCCCGCACCAAACCTGTGGTGCGCATCGCCAGCCCGGCCCGGCCTGTTCCTGCTCCCCGCACCAAGCCAATGGTGCGCGTCGCCAGCCTGGTCCGGCCTGTTCCTGCTCCCCGCACCAAACCTGTGGTGCGCATCGCCAGCCCGTGCCCGTTTCACCGGTGCCTGGTCAGGTACCGGTCAGCTGCTCCACACCGGAGCCTGAGCAATCCGCTCCACCGAAGTCCAGTCCAGCTCCAGCCAGTGGGGCTAGACCAGACCAGGGGCACTACGGGGGGGTTAGTAGAGGGTGGTGGTCAAGCCCGGAGCCGGAACCGCCTCCGAGGAGGAATGCCCACCCAGCCCTCCCCTGTTCGGTGATGTTTAGGCGCGGTCGCAGTCCGCGCCTTTAGAGGGGGGTACTGTCACGCCCTGGCTCTAGGGACTCTTTTAAAGTTGAGCCAGGGTGTGTAGAGTTTATGTTTTGTGCTCGTTGTGTCTAGTCTATCTATGTTGGCCAGAGTGGTTCTCAATCAGAGGCAACGAGTATCAGCTGTTGCTGGTTGTCTCTGATTGGGAACCATATTTAGTCAGGTGGTTTTCCCACAGTGTTTGTGGGATATTGTTCCGTGTTGGTTTGTGTTTTGCACCTGTGGACGTCATGTATCGATTTGTTGTTTTGTTCGTGTATCATTTAATAAATAAGTATGTTCACCTTCCACGCTGCGCCTTGGTCCTTTATATCCGACGATCGTGACACATATATGCAAAAAGTGAGAGGTGAGTGTGGAAGAAAAAGAAGGAAAGAGAGATGAGAAATAAAAATAAGAGAGAAGAAAGGTCCTCTGTGTGGTTGGGGTCAGATGAGGGTCAGATGAGGGTCAGATGAGGGTAGCTGGTGTCATGGTCTGATGCTTTCTAATGGCTGCTCATCAGACCCCAGCACTTAAAACCCATCTCCTACACATAGATTGCTTACACTGGGAAGTGACCACACCTGGTTCTGCTGGCCAAGTTCCAGACAGAACTCATGTGAAAACAGTGAAAGACCATACAGACACTGAGGGGTTGAGCACCAGTTAAACTCTCCTCTGCTAGATCAATGGAGAACATACTGTTGGTAAACTGTCCATCCAGTAAGCCTGTCTGAGCTCCTGTCTGCCTAGACTACACCACTTTCCCATATGGTTCATCCCCCTCACAACAAACCCCATCTGTCTGACAGGCTGTCTTTATGAATGGCAGTTCAGTTCAACTCCAGTAATGATTGTAGTGCTGATAGCTTATCTGCTCTCTTGAGAATTCAAGTGAGAAGCAACGACAACAGAGAGAATTCTCACCCACTCAATGTTGTTGTCATTCAGATATGAGAGACTATGAAAGCCATGATTGTCTAAATGTTTTAATCCACCGGTCCCTCAGATTAGCGCCAATCTCGGATGACAAGATCAAAGTCAAAGAAAAACCATGTATCTAACATTGCCCACAAAGCCTCTGCAAATAGCAGTGATGACAGCACAACAAGGCTTTGGCAGAAAACATTAGTCTGCTGTATAACCTTCTAAAGTCCTCTTTTATCTGTAGAGAGCCCTCCTTGTTTCGATCGTGTTCCCTGCTAAAGACGTACAGCAACTATCAAAGCAGCTGTGTCTTACTGAGCTCTAACAGGGAACCAGCCCTTGATCGACACACAGAACAGGGAGGCAATGTGTCACTCAGCAAAAAACACCCCACATCACATCAGGCATCCTCAGAGGATGCCTCGGGGTCCTCCGGACGTGACACAAGCGCTCCGTCTCTATCAGAGAGCATGAAAGGAGGAAGGAGAAGAAAGGATAAGAGGGCGAAGGATCCTGAAAGTCTTTCATCTCTCTATTCAAAAGACGGGGGAACAGATGACTGAGTTTATCACCTAGAACATCTCTCTGGACCCCGGGGGCATCCCAGAACACGCCTGTTTTAATTAGACACACACTGACTCTCTCTCTCTCCTCCTCTCTGCCTCCTGTAACTCCTCACTTTAAGTCTACTCTCTGTCTACTGTGTGTGTGTGGGGGGGGGGGGGTGAGAGAGAGAGAGTAGATGGAGAGAAATTTGAGTGTGTTTGAGTATAACAGTCTCTCTCAATGTCTCGTGTTCACCATCCTGATAGTTAGCGGTACTAATGCTCGTGGTTTTGGCAGGAAGTTTTGTGTTGCCCATGGTGACACTAAATACCCAGTAACCATGGTAACCACAGTAAGCGTGTCCTGTAACCCGAGAACAGACTATAAGTAAACGCAGCGGTGAAAACACACACACACATACACACACACACAGGTCAGTCAGGGAAACCCACAGTTATCTGTTGTATTTTGTCTTGTTTGCTTATTTAGCTTTTATACTCCTTAATTGGATCTTCATGTCTCCTCTAATGTGTGTTTCTTATTTAGCATGTCACATTTCTATTTAGTTGCGGTGTGTCTGTCTAGTATGTTCAATGTTTATGCTGTGTGGGCATATGTGCGTGTGTGTGTGTGCGCGTGTCAATGATTAGACCTCTATTGGCAACCTCTATACTGCTATACTGCTGTTGTTGCTGAGCTCCTGTTTTCTCTCTCTCTCTCTCTCTCTCTCTCTCTCTCTCTCTCTCTCTCTCTCTCTCTCTCTCTCTCTCTCTCTCTCTCTCTCTCTCTCTCTCTCCTCTCTCTCTCTCTCTCATCTCTCTCTCTCTCTCTCTCTCTCTCTCTCTCTCTCTCTCTCCTCTCTCTCTCTCTCTCTGTGTCTCCTGCAGCAGTGGAGGTTGTAGGCCAGTATCCTCAGATATTTCCTCCATCATTGATATGCAAGATGCATTGCCCGGGCGCTAGCGCAAGGTTAAGCATGCATGACGGCCAGGCTTAGGAACTCTGTCTCTCTCTCTCTCTCAGTTTCTCTCTCTCGCTCGCTCTCTCTCTCTCGCTCGCTCTCTCTCTCTCTCTCTCTCTCTCTCTCTCTCTCTCTCTCTCTCTCTCTCTCTCTCTCTCTCTCTCTCTCGCTCTCGCTCTCGCTCTCTCTCTCTCGCTCTCTCTCTCGCTCTCCACTCCTTTCTCTCTGTCTCTCTTTTGCTCTCTCATTTCCCTCCTCTGTGTTTGAATGTTAGGCCACAGAGTTCTTCATTTTAATCATCTATAAATGTACCTTCCTACCCCCTCCTCTTACATTACCAACATACCTATGACTGCCACTGAACCCTATAAAGTCCTATACGACATTTTCTCCCCCCTGCACGCAGGGCTGTATATTTTCCTGTCCAGGACTTAAATGGCTGGCAGAGACTGCTTGGATTTATAAGACCCACTTAATATTATTTCCCAATCAGAGAGAAAAGCAGGAGAAGAAGGGATGACATCATAGACAGATCTCTAGGCAGAGCTGTGAAACACTGGGTATTGTTGTCTGTGACAAACGTCTGCTTCAATCTTCAATATCACTGGTAGTACAGTAATAAGGTTATACATGGGCATTTCAAGTGTCTTTTTAGAATATTTCCTACAGGCTGAAATAGGGTTCAAACATATTTTCTTCGCTCTATAGACCTAATAGTATTATTGCCATTTTCGTCACATAGTTCAATTGCCAGGATCTAATTGTTCAGCTGAATGTAACCTACCGGTATTGGAACAACCTTACATATAACAGCTAGCTCCTCACAGCTTTCTGTATCGGTTGTTCTTGGTGGTATTGTGGAATGTTACATTGTGTGAGCTCAACAATAGGCTCTGGAATTCATGAAGCTCCGGAGCTAGCGGGAAAACGTTCTAGCAGACACATTCCAGGTCTGACATTCTAAGACAAGGAGGCGTCGGCTGGGGTCAGGCAGGCGATGGTAGAGAACACACCGGGCTCTCTCACCGCTCATAAAAAAACCAAGAGGGAATATAGACCAGCGTTTCTGTGTGTGTTTGAATGTGACCGTGTATGTGTGTTTGCTTGTTTGCTATGCGTCTTTGCGTGTGTATGTGTGTGCATCCATGTTTGTGTTTGGTGTGTGTGTGTGTTTGTGTGCGCGCGTGCTGTGTAAGCATGTGTTTAAGACATTCAGTGCCAGACTATGACGTACTCCATTCTTTGTCTCAAGTTATCATTGACCTTTCATTGTGACTCACATAGCCTACAGTGCTTTAGATAGTCACTGTAATGCAGTCAGTGACTGAACCATTCAATACTTCACGTCTAGGCAGATAAATCAACTTTAATGATAACCAAGTTCCATCTGCAAACATGAATTGCAGAAGAATTGCTGTTGAGATTTACTGTAATCACTTAAAAGAGTTAAACAAGAAAAACTCTGCTGGGAATCAGGTGATGTCCTTTGAACTGTGAAATTAAAGGAACCTACTTAAAGGAACTTAAAGGAAATTAAGGGAACTACCTGTTAAATTAAATGTTTGTTTTTTCTGATAATAGATTTGTCCAGAAGGGTCCCCTCTTCAAATAGATCCTCTCCTCTCCCTGTCTGATAAGCTGGTATTTCCTGTTGTCCTTGCCAAGAACATATTTGTCTCCTATGTTAGGCCAAAGCCAGTCTGAATCAGTGACAATGAACTAGAACTACATTTCATTTTCAAACCCCTCAACATTCTGTTTTGTCTGTCTATGAGAGAAACAGTAGAAAAGACAGGGGGTCGCTGTGTCCCCTCCGCCTTTTCCGTTCTTAATTGCAGTTCCACTCATTTGTTATTTTCCGGAAGTAGCTAGACGAGGGTGGTTTCCTGCTCGTGTTCTTAAGAGAGAGTGAGAGAGAGAGAGATTGAGAGAGAGAGAGAGAGAGAGAGAGTGGGACTTCAGGTATTCAATTGAATGTCAAATACAAAAAAAAGTATTATTTGAAATGACACATGCCAACATTTTTAAACCATATATGGCACTTTTATATGTTTTGTTATTATATTGATAGAATAATAATGTTTGGAAATAACTATTTTGCATGTACATGTGGGCATAATTTAATACATTTGCATGAAATAACTCTATCCAACCAGCTCTTTCTAAGGTACTACCCCAAAGAGAATTTGTAACCACCCCCTCACAATCTCCTGTCAACTTTCACCATGGCTTTCACAAAAGACGTGCAACATTACTTATTCATGATTGATGTCGTCTAGAATATTAAACACAATGCAGAAATATTTTGTATCAAAATAGCCCACACTTGATGTGAACATCAACATATTGTGATGAGGTGGTGTTGAAGTAGTCAAGCGCAGGAGGGTAAATCACAGAATGACAGGCTTTAATCCACAAAATACAGGTTTACGCAGAAATGCGTCAAACACACTCCAGGGCACAAAACAGGCGCACTGGAAAATACAAGGCACACGGGAAAATACTCCCGTCGATACAAAATACACGAGCTCCACCGAGCTTCACTAACCTCCACAATAAACAATCACCCACACAGACAAGGAAGCAGAGGGAACACTTATACAATGACTAATGAGGGAATAAGGTCCAGGTGTGTGTGATTGAAGACAAGACAAATGGAGTGATGATAAATGGATCGGCAGTAGCTAGTAAGCCGGTGACGCCGAACGGCGAAACCTGCCCGAACAAGGAGGGGAGGCAGCCTCGCCGGAAGTCGTGACACATATATCGCTCTAGAATTAACCAATGCATATTTATATGAGAGAAAAAAATTGCACCATTGAATTAGATATGTGGATTTTTTGTGTCGGCTTTCTTTTCTGAGTGGTATTTTGTTTACATTATCATCTAATCAAACACCAACATTTTCTATCCCACGAAGGGGAACACTTACTCTAAGTAGACCAGTTTCTATTTTCTCTTGTCGTGTAGTTGCTGTGTCAGTGCGTTTAATCCCCATCGATATAAACATGCGGGTCAAAATCTTTTTGGCCCATGTTTACGATTTCCGACAATACCCCTATCCTTTTGAGACAGTTTCACACTTTTATAGCAGCCTAGAGGTAACCAACTCGCTGAGTGCGCTGCCAAACTGTAGCAACAAGTGGCAAAAATAGGGCGCATAGAAGCGCACTGCGCTCACTTTGAAAGGACCAAATCCGACATAACAAGAACACAGACAGAAAACTCAATAAGGGGTTGCTAAGACGATGTCCTCAAAAATGTTTGTTATGGACTTGGGGCTCATGCATTACGCACTTAATGAACTCGCCCTATTGTCCGAGTGTATGTCTTGCAAGATCACTTAGGCCTCATGATTAATTAGTATTTTACATAACAGAACCAAATATAATTGCATATAGAATAGTAGGCCTATATTACTCTTACACCAAAAATACCTCCTCAGTAATTAATTATGAGATTTTAGGATGGTTAGCTCACTGAAACTGAATAGCCAAATGTTTTCCCTCATGCGTCCAAAACTCAACAGTGCACGCCACTAGGCGGGATATAGCCTATGCTTTGATTAAAACAAAATACAAGAAAGGCTAATAGTTTGTTAACACCATCTGCTCTAATTCGCTCACAAAACAGTAATTCAAGATCTAAATGCATATTCACATGAAACTGATTGAGATAAAATGATTGCCATGCAGATGCAGTTTGGAATTTGAACATTTCACCGGTAAAATGGGGGAGAAGTATAATTCACGATTGACAGTGATGATGGCCTATTTTGAAATAGGTATGCCTAAATTGGTGTTTGAGGGTATTAAAAATATAACATTTTCTTGAGATAATAATGGGCAGATGTTGCAATTGGAGGATGCAATTGTCAGTACAAACTTTGATTGAAAAATGTTGACGTCATAAAAAATAAAAAACGCTCCCGCAACTAAAGAATGTATAAAAATAGCACTACACCACTGGTTGTGAGTAAGGATAGGTTGTTACAGTGCTTATAAGAAGCTGGGGGGTTGGTCCTGTGTTCTGTGTGCCATGCATGAATGTAGCCATCAGTTGTCTTCTGCAGAAACAAATAATAAGCTGTCATAGATAGTGTCATTTGTGTAGCAGGAGGCAGTGTAACAACACAAGGCCAACTTAGAAGAGGATAAGTGTAAATTTGTCACTTCATCACCATTCACCCATCCCTTCAACACCTTATCGTTGTTGTCTCTCCTGAGTGACGATTTTGTGAATGGTGTCTGCGTGACCTTTGGCCTGAGTTGGCGCGACCCCAGGAGATGGGACGGGGGGGGGGGGGGGGATTGTGGGAGCTGGAGTTAATGAAATGCAAACAGGAGGGATGCTCTGAGGTGCGCCAAAGAACACAGAGCTCTACAACGGATATGAACTTCATTCTCCTGACTTACCTTGGTACGCAAGACTTTGGACCAGAGGAACATATTTTTACCCTCAAAATTCCTCTCCTGAATGGTTAGGTTTGACTGGGAATTCTAGTTTGTTGCCATATTACATGCCTGCCAGGGCCCTCTGTGTACTGTAGGCCATTGTTGTATGAAATGACAAATTGTTGAGATGATTATGATGCATGTTGACATAATACACAGAAGCTCATGTTGACATTGTATACATTGTGTCAATGCTGTGACTGTATGGATAACCTTAATGATAGTTTTTATCAGCTACTGTAAGTTTGATCTGGTGTGACCTGGCTAGTTAGCCAACTGAGTTCACTGTGACTGGTGTTCTTCCAGGGAGGGCTGTTAGGAGGTTTAGATAGGTCAGTTTAGAGAGCCCTCTGTATGTATCTCTGTCACATGGCCAAGCTGCTGAGGGGTTTAACATGTTTGCTGGAAGTGAGAGGGATAAAGCGCAGTACAAACATTGACACAGTAAAGCAGTGTGAGACCCCTCTCTGTGGAGACAAAACAGAGAACATAGACAGATAAACACTTGTGTCTCTCCTCACTCAGGCCCTTCTAAAGCGGGATTATGACGTTTGATATGTTAATCTTCAACGTGGAAGTTTTACTTCTCAAACTCTCCTCTCCTCAGATTATACAAAGACTCAATGAGAGGCAAGTTTACATTACAATAAAACTGTACTTCATATCTTTGCCTTGAGGAGAAGCCATTAGAGAAGTCTCTGGGGACGTGGGTATAGGATAATGGAGAATATAGATCTGACTTGACTATCAGCAGAAATGCCAATTAGAAATGCATCAACGGACAACTACAGCCAGTTGGGAATTCACTGGAGGCCTGTTACAGTCACATTGCTACAAGACAATCAGAACAGGTTGCCATACTGATGGAGAGTGGTCTATAAACCTCTGTGTGTGTGTGTGTATGTGTGTGTGTAAGTGTGCTTGCGTGTGTATGTGGGCGCTTGCGTACATACACATTACTGTCCTTTACAGAAGTTATGAGGTGAGGCAAACGACATAAGCCCTTTCAGATTGCCAGTTTGTTTATGTGACCAAGGTACAACTTTCTATGAGTGTGATAATGTCACTATAGTGTGATATACTGTATAGTGCATGGACTTTACTAGATATTCACTCAGATCATCATCATACGCTCACTGACAGCAGCACTTATTTACCTCAGATTCCACTGTTTATTTTGTGACTTTATGTCCTATTGTTTAGTATGGCTTGGGAGACATATTGTCCTTTAAGTGTGGTATGGAGAGAGTGCCTGACCAGCATGTTAGTCTTGTTGTCCTTAGGTTTTGTTCACTAGCTGCATCATCACTCCTTTCTTCCATGCTCTGCCCTGACCTTGCCTGCCATCCCCTTATCATTAATCATTTACCATTCCCTCTCTCTCTCTCTCTCTCTCTCTCTCTCTCTCTCTCTCTCTCTCTCTCTCTCTCTCTCTCTCTCTCTCTCTCTCTCTCTCTCTCTCTCTCTCTCTCTCTCCCTCTCTACCGCCGTCTTTATCTCTCTCTTTTACTACTTTGTATTATCATATATTTTGTTTCTTTCTCATTGCTCCTCTGTCTCTGTGTCCCTCCCCAGTGTATTAAATGTGTGTGTTTGCGTTTGCGTTTGCCTGGGCATGTGTGTATGTGTGTATGTGTATGTGTGTGTGTGTGTGTGTGGGTGTGTGTGTGTGTGTGTGTGTGTGTGTGTGTGTGTGTGTGTGTGTGAGAGAGAGAGAGAGAGAGAGAGAGAGAGAGAGAGAGAGAGAGAGAGAGAGAGAGAGAGAGAGAGAGAGAGAGAGAGAGAGAGAGAGAGAGAGAGAGAGAGAGAGATAGAGAGAGAGAGAGATTGCCAATGAGGTCTTTCCCAATCTATTTCTAAAATGGTGAGGAGAATTCCCCTAATAAGAGCAAGGCAGCCTCAGCATGGGGCTAACGATGCATTCAGCAAAATACTTGTTTCCTGGTTGTCTTGCTCCTCTTTGTTGCTCCATTAAGACAATATGCTTATGCTCCCCTAATGAAAAGAGAAAAGGGATTAGTTGCATAGAGCCAGATTTAACACCATAAGGTGATTTGGGATTGAGCCTGCTGTAGGACACAGCTTCTCAGAGACAGCATACCCACCCAAACACCTTTATGTTTTTATGTCGCGGTTTAGTAGCATAATGGGTCTATATACGTTCCACAGTTGTTGTTGGTGTTGTTTTGCGGTTGTTGTAGTTGTTGTGCAGCCCTCTATGTATTAGATTAATTATTCACCATTGTAATGGCTCTATATTTGTGGTTGTTTATTGTGGCTCAATACCCTGTCCTCTCCCTCTCTGCCACTTTGCTCTCTGTCTGGCAGAGCCTCTTCCCTGCTGAAGATACTCCCCTCTAATGAATGAAGTCAGGACATTTAGAGAGACCTTTAATGGCACATAAAGCCCTGCTGCTGGGCTCTGATTAATCAGACAAAATCATAGGCTGAGCATAGAGGCTGCACTCCATCCTCAGCCCTGTTTTCCCTTCATTCCTTCATCGCTGCTCTGCTCTCTTTTAAAGCCTGATCCCTTTCTCTAAGTGTGCATCCCAATTTGAACCCTATTCCCTATAAAGACCACTACTTTTGACCAGAGCCCTATGGTCCCTGGTCAAAAGTAGTGCACTATACTGTATAGGGAATAGGGTGCCATTTGGGACGCACACCATGGCTGTAAATGACATGGAGGCCCTGGATCATTCCAGTCTCTCCCAGACTGTGGTGTTTACTTCAGGGTGGTTTGGGATGCCGCAGAGGAGAGGAGATTAGCCCTAAAGTTGTGTTGTGGTGTCAATTTAATAACAGTCATGTGCTTCTCTCATTTCATGATCACACCTCTCTGTGTTTATTGTGGTAAACATTTGTTTATTATTGACTAGGGTTGATAACTACCGGTAATTTAGCAAAGTTACAGGTAATCTATGGCAATCTATGTTAGTATTCATTTAATTTTTTTAAAGGATATTTCATGCTGAGTCCCTCATAATAAACACCAATGGTATTCACTAAGTTGATGGTTTATATTTAGGATCATGTTTTACAGCTTTGTCATAAAAAAATGCGTAATTTTAAAACCATTTAAAATCATTTGACATGTGATAAGGCCACACAGAGGACCAGAGATAATTACAGACACCTGTGATAATCTGAAGTACCCCAAAAGGCCACTAGATGTCATCTGATAGAATTCCATATATTCCATGAAAGTTACCCAAATTCTGGTAGTTTACTTGTAAACTTCGAAAGTTAACAGTAATATACTCTCCTTTTGCAACCCTACAATTGACACAGAGAGTTCTCTGGGATATGAAAACAAATATTAATCACATTTAGGTTCACGTCTTGCAAAAATTTTAACACCCCATTTTCACTTTTATTGTGTTTCTGTCTGCCAGACACCCTTTGACTGGACTCCATATGCACTTTAAAAATGTCAGCCCTGGTCTTAGCTCATGTTCACTCTCTCATTCTTACTACTCTCTCAGAAATTAGTACTCACGTGGAAATTTATATTTTCCATACTGCAGAACTGCAATCCATTGTTTTCTCCTGAAGGTCTCTGTATTTGTGTTTCTAGTGTGTATTTGGGAGAAAGATAGCCTACTTTTCCCTGCTGCTTGTTCCAGTGTGGGTTTGTGTTAATTTGCAGAAGGAGGGCACAGCAGGGGTGCTTGGCTAGGCCGGTGCTTGTTCTGTCAGATCCGTCACTATTAGAATATGAACGTTACCAGACCTCAGGAGTATTAATTGTGTGGCTCACCCACTAACCCCCTCCTTCAGACCCCCCGTCTGTCTTCTCTTCCTCTAATCCCCCACCTCCTTCTCCCTCTCCTTACCAGAACCTTTCATCTCTGTTGCAAATCTGTGGAAGATTAACTGTCACTATTCCGAAACTGCTGTATCCTCCTTTTGGAGGCTGTACTCCAGCTGTGGTACTGGGATCTCTCTTTCTCTCCTTTGTTGCCATTCTCTCCCTTCCTTTCTTTCTTTGTTTCTTACTCTCTCTCCATCTCTGGATCCAATTCCTCTCTGTCCAACACCAGTCAGCACTGTCTGCTCTACACTCTTAGAAAAAAAGGTGCTATCTAGAACCTAAAAGGGTTCTTTGGCTGTCCCCAATAGGAGAACCCTTTGAAGAACCCTTTTTGGTTCCATGTAGAACTATTTTGGTTCCAAGTAGAACCCCTTTGGGTTCAATGTAGAACCCTTTCCACAGACGGTTCTACATGGAACCCAAAATTGTTCTACCTGGAATCAAAAAGGGTTCTCCTATGGCAGGGATGGGCAACTGGCAGCCATGCGGCCCGCGACCCCCCAACCCCCCCCCCCCCCCCAGTCGGGGTCTCAACTTACTTTTGAGAGTTAGAATAGTAGAATACACAAGGTGCCATTTTTTTATTTGGTTATGCATCAGCAGTTTTTCTCTTGTTATGTCAGTCACTGACAGACACTCAATGTCAACTAAAATGTTTTAGATTGGTAAGTTAGTCTAACCAGCTATCTAAACTTGTAGTAATCATGGTCGATTTACCGACCGGGGGGGTCCCCATTGATTTTGTTAGTCACTCTCAATCAGATATCATATTAAAAACATATCATATTGCAAAGATTTCTCTCCACCCTATGGCAAAATGTGTAGAATTGCAGGAAATAACTAAAACGTACATTTGTTCTCTCCGCTGACAAGAGGGGAGCTGCTAAAGTGTTTTGCTCGCAAGGTGAGGGGGGACCCCCAACTAAATTTCACTTAGGGCCCCCAAAAGGCTAGGGCCGGCTCTGACTGCATGTGTGGGTATGAATGTGGGTATGCATGATGATTTTGTGTCCTATGGGGACAGCCGAAGAACCCTTTTGGAACCTTTTTTCTAAGAGTGTTATGACCAATCAGCTTGTTTCCTGGACAGGGTCAAAGGGTAGCTGCAAGGCTGTTTGACCCATACAGTACACCTGTACTCATGTAGAGCAAGTCTTATGGATAATGTTGTGTTTTATTACAGGTGCTGATACACTATCAGGAACATAATGACTTTTGGCCCATTTCCATTTCATCTTTAATAGGCATAATTAAGTACCAAATTAATTGACTGTTTTGATTTCTAACTCCAGTTGTGATTACGGTGGTAGTAAATTGATTAGCAGTGATTGGCTGGTCTCATATGCTGATTTTATAAAGTAGACTTCACAGGCCCAGGTTCTGAGGTCTGCCCAAACAGCAAGAACTCTCATCTCATCTCCTCTCCTCTCTCAGTGCTGCTCAGTGAAAAAGGGAAAATGGAGAATCAGCAGCATTTCAGCTCCCTGACTTCATTAAGCTACAGCTAGCCTGGTCCTGGCTGCTGAGCCTGCTGGAGACCTATGCTGTACTACTGTAGACTCAGAGGAGCATGAATTTAATTAGATGTGACTGCTGAGGACAATACTTGAATTTGAAGGAGAAGGAGGCCGGGTCCCACGCACACACACACACACACACACACACACGTACACACACACACACACACACACACACACTCACACACTCATATAGATGAGACAAACACTTGATCCTGTTTCAATCCTGATTCACTGTGATTAATGTAAGGTGGTGCTCGTTGGCTTCACAGATTGGTCAAAGTAGATTGCTAGTGCAGCTGCTGTGGTAAACAAAGATAACAATTTGTCTTCAATAGGCTCATTTCAAGAGCAAGGACAAATGCTACTGAAAATAGAAAATATATTTTGTTATGATCGAGCATTGGCCTAGTGTATACGATTGAAAAGTATTTGACTTTGTTGACTTCTGTCTTCTGCCTCTTCAGGTCCTATTGAATTAATTTTACTCTATATTCACAGATCAGGTCAGGAGAGCTAGTCATTTTTGGGAGTTTATTGAGTCAATCGAAGCACTTTTGGTGTGTTTGCTTCCTTTATCACATCCAGTTGACAGGCCCAGTGGGTATCATAAGTATTCACCCCCCTTGGAATTGTATTCACCCCCCTTGGAAAGATAACTAATGTAAAATATACTGTGTCTGTAAAATGTATATAGTATGTATAGGCTGGAAGTAGAAGCCTAAGTATTGTTGTCCATTAGTTTACTCCAATTAGGGGAGGGGTGGGGAGGTAGGGTTAGGGGAAAATAATAAAAAAGGAAAATATATTAAAATATACTTTCACCAATCTGTGAAGCCAACGAGCACCACCTTACATTAATCACGGTGAATCAGGACTGAAACAGGATCAAGTGTTTGTCTCGTCTATATGTGTGTGTGTGTACGTGTGTGTGTGTGCGAGTGTGCGATCAGCTTTAATATTGCATAGATTGTGGCTTCTATCAATGTAATTGTCTGCATTGTCATTTAGCAGACGCTCTTATCCAGAGCGACTTACAGTTAATGAGTGCATACATTATTTATTTTTTCATACTGGCCCCCCGTGCTTCACGGTTGGAATGGTGTTCTTCGGCTTGCAAGCGTCCCCCTTTTTCCTCCAAACATAACGACGGTCATTATGGCCACACAGTTCTATTTTTGTTTCATCAGACCAGAGGACATTTCTCCAAACAGTACGATCTTTGTCCCCATGTGCAGTTGCAAACCGTAGTCTGGCTTTTTTATGGTGGTTTTAGAGCAGTGGCTTCTTCCTTGCTGAGCAGCCTTTCAGGTTATGTCGATATAGGACTTGTTTTACTGTGGATATAGATACTTATGTACCTGTTTCCTCCAGCATCTTCACAAGGTCCTTTGCTGTTGTTCTGGGATTGATTTGCACCAAAGTACGTTCATCTCTAGGAGACAGAACGCGTCTCCTTCCTGAGCGGTATGACGGCTGCGTGGTCCCATGGTGTTTATACTTGCGTACTATTGCTTGTAAAGATGAACGTGGTACCTTCAGGCGTTTGGAAATTGCCCCCAAGGATGAACCAGATTTGTGGAGGTCTACACATTTTTTTCTGAGGTCTTGGCTGATTTCTTTTTGATTTTCCCATGATGTCAAGCAAAGAGGCACTGAGTTTGAAGGTAGGCCTTGAAATACATCCACAGGTACACCTCCAATTGACTCAAATTATGTCAATTAGCCTATCAGAAGCTTCTAAAGACATGACATCATTTCCTGGAATTTTCCAAGCTGTTTAAAGGCACAGTCAATTTACCCACTGGAATTGTGATACAGTGAATTATAAGTGAAATAATCTGTCTGTAAACAATTGTTGGAAAAATTGCTTGTGTCATGCACAAAGTAGATGTCCTAACTGACTTGCCAAAACTATAGTTTGTTAACAAGAAATTTGTGGAGTGGTTGTTAAACTAGTTTTAATGACTCCATCCTAAGTGTATGTAAACTTCCGACTTCACTTAGGTTGTAGTCATTAAAACTCGTTTTTCAACCACTCCACAAATTTCTTGTTAACAAACTATAGTTTTGGCAAGCCGGTTAGGACATCTACTTTGTGCATGACACAAGTAATTTTTCCAACAATTGTTTACAGACAGATTATTTCACTTATAATTCACTGTATCACAATTCCAGTGGGTCAGAAGTTTACATATACTAAGCAAACTGTGCCTTTAAACAGCTTGGAAAATTCCACAAGTCTGGTTCATCCTTGTGAGCAATTTCCAAACGCCTGAAGGTACCACGTTCATCTGTACAAACAATAGTACGCAAGTATAAACACAATGGGACCACGCAGCCATCATACCACTCAGGAAGGAGACACGTTCTGTCTCCTAGAGATGAACGTACTTTGGTGCGAAAAGTGCAAATCAATCCCAGAACAACAGCAAAGCACCTTGTGAAGATGCTGGAGGAAACAGGTACACAAGTATCTATATCCACAGTAAAATGAGTCCTATATCGACATAGCCTGAAAGGTCGCTCAGCAAGGAAGAAGCCACTGCTCCAAAACTGCCATAAAAAAGCCAGACTACGGTTTGCAACTGCACATGGGGACAAAGATCATACTTTTTGGAGAAATGTCCTCTGGTCTGAGGAAACAAAAATATAACTGTTTGGCCATAATGACCATCGTTATGTTTGGAGGAAAAAGGGGACGCTTGCAAGCCGAAGAACACCATCCCAACCGTGAAGGACAGGGGTGGCAGCATCATGCTGTGGGGGTGCTTTGCTGCAGGAGGGACTGGTGCACTTCACAAAATAGATGGCATCATGAGGAAGGACAATTATGTGAATATATTGAAGCAACATCTCAAGACATCAGTCAGGAAATTAAAGCTTAGTCGCAAATGGGTCTTCCAAATGGACAATGACCCCAAGCAATAAACGGGATGGAGCTAAGCACAGGCACAATTCTGGAGCAAAACCTGCTTCAGTCTGCTAAACTGCTTGCTGTACACTGTACTGCATGATTGTAGCAGGTTTACTAACACGTTAGTTCTAATAGTTATGTTGACTATGACGTTAGCTAATATGGTGACATTGATGTAGGCTGTGTGTAGCGGTTAGCGGTTATGGTATGAAGGTTTAGCTTGGAAATGTTTTTTCAGCTGGTCACAGACAGCTGTTGTGTTGTGCACTGAAGTCCACAAGCGAAGGGAAAAGGTGAGAGGAGGAGAGCGCGTAGTCGTAGATGTGAGAAGGAATTACACAACGAGCAAAGTGATCATGCTGTTTGTATGTGACTGCTTTGAAAGTGAACTGTGTGTGTGGGTCATCAGGTGTGTATTCATTCCACTGATTCTGTTTCTTAAACGGAAGCAAACGGAATGAAACGGGGATAAACATACCTGAATTTGTCCAATAGAAACTCTCGTTTGCAACTGTTTGGACTAATGATTACACCCTATATCAGCTAGATGCAGGCAAGAGTGTGCAAGGCGTTATTGAATGTGTCACTGTCTGTTGCATTGATGACTCAAATTTCTCTCGACCTGTGCACCTGTATTTGTAGGCTAGGTTGTAGCAACATCATGATGGGTATAGGGAAAATTTGAGTATCAAATCAAATCACATTTTATTTGTCACATGCGCCGAATACAATAGGTGTAGACCTTACCTTGAAATGCTTACTTACAAGCCCTTAACCAACAATGCAGTTCAAGAAATAGAGTTAAGAAATGATTTACAAAATAAACTAAAGTAAAAAAAATAAAATAAGAAAAAATAAGAAAATTACATAACAATAACAAGGCTATATACAGGGGGTACCGATACCGAGTCAATGTGCGGGGGTACAGGTTAGTCGAGGTAATTTGTAAAGTGACTATGCATATATAATAAACAGCGAGTAGCAGCAGTGTAAAAACAAAGGGGGGGTCAATGTAAATAGTCCGGGTGGCCATTCGATTAATTGTTCAGCAATCTTATGGCTTGGGGGTAGAAGCTGTTAAGGAGCCTTTTGGTCCTAGACTTGGCACTCCGGTACCGCTTGCCGTGCGGTAGCAGAGAGAACAGTCTATGACTTGGGTGACTGGAGTCTTTGACAATTTTTTGGGCCTTCCTCTGACACCGCCTAGTATATAGGTCCTGGATGTCAGGAAGCTTGGCCCCAGTGATGTACTGGGCCGTACGCACTACCTTCTGTAGCGTCAGATGACGAGCAATTGCCATACCAGGCGGTGATGCAACCGGTCAGGATGCTCTTGATGGTGCAGCTGTAGAACTTTTTGAGGATCTGGGGACCCATGCCAAATCTTTTCAGTCTCCTGAGGGGGAAAAGGTGTTGTCGTAGTGGAGTATCATGTAGTATTCTAAACTTATCGATGTTACATTAAGCTGGGTGAATGGAATATGAATGACAGTCATCCAATATGCATAAAATGAAGTGGAAACTGAGCTGCACTTCCTAACCTCCTGCCAAATGTATGACCACATTAGAGATACATATTTCCCACAGATCACAAAGACCCAGAAAAAATTTGAAAACAAATCAAACATTGATAAACTCCCATATCTGTTAGGTGAAGTACCGCAGTGTGCAATCACAGCAGCAAGATTTGTGGCCCGTTGTCATGAGAAAAGGGCAACCAGTGGAGCGCAAACAACATTGTAAATACCACCAATATTTATCTGTTTATTTATCTTCCCCTACTATTCGAACTACAACTATTTGCACGTTGCTAAAACACTGTAAATAGCTGATAATATAACATTTGAAATGTCTTTATCTTTTTTAAACCTTTTTGAGTGCAATACTTACTCAATTCAAATAGTTTTTTGTCGATGTTGTTTTGTGTCTTCTCACTTGAGTTTATAGTTTTTTTCACTTGCTTTGGCAATGTAAACATGTTTCCCATGCCAATAAAGCCCATTTGAAATGAAGTGAGAGAGCTCCACACAAAAATGGAGGAACAGACAGGGCCATTTTAATAAGTGTGATTTATAGGTACATTTTTGCCAAGCCTCAGCGCATTTAAACCTGTGTTTTTTAGGTCAGTAGAAACACCGCTGTGGGAATTAGCACCTCTTCATGCTTATCCTTTTCTCCTCTTCTTCTTCCTTTCATCTCCCTTTCTCTCCACTCTTCTCTTCACCTCTCCAGATCTCTCCTATTCTTTTTTTATTTATTCTTCGCTCTTCTCCACTTCTTACTCCTCTGTCGATCTTTCCTTTCCTTGGTTTTCTTACTTCTCCTCTCCTCTTCTCTCCTCTCTCCCAGTCATCTTGTGTCAATGGGCAGATGTGTCTCTTAGGGCCACACAGTAGAGTCACAGCGTATTATTGATTACCCATCACATTTCACAGGGTGACAGTGTGTGTAAGAGGGAGTGAGTGATACTGTACAGACAGACAGAGAGAGAGAGTGTGTGATACTGTACAGACAGAAACAGACTGACAGAGAGAAAGAGAGAGATACTGTATAGAAAGAGAGAGAGAGAGAGAGAGAGAGAGAGAGAGAGATAGAGAGAGAGAGAGAGAGAGATACTGTATAGACAGAAAGAGAAAGAGAGAGAGAGAGAGAGAGAGAGAGAGAGAGAGAGAGAGATACTGTATAGACAGAGAGAAAGAGAGAGAGAGATACTGTATCGACAGAAAGAGAAAGAGAGAGAGAGAAAGAGAGAGAGATACTGTATAGACAGAAAGAGAAAGAGAGAGAGAGATACTGTATCGACAGAAAGAGAAAGAGAGAGAGAAAGAGAGAGAGAGATACTGTATAGACAGAAAGAGAAAGAGAGAGAGAGAAAGAGAGAGAGAGAGAGAGAGAGATACTGTATAGACAGAAAGAGAAAGAGAGAGAGAGATCATGTATAGACAGAAAGAGAAGAGAGAGAGAGAGAGAGAGAGAGAGAGAGAGAGAGAGAGAGAGAGAGAGAGAGAGAGAGAGAGAGAGAGAGAGAGAGAGAGAGAGAGAGAGAGAGAGAGAGAGAGAGAGAGAGAGAGAGAGAGAGAGAGAGAAGAGAGATACTGTATAGACAGAGAGTCCTCTGTAGCCTCAGCTGGTAGAGCACGGCGCTTGTAACGCCAGGGTTGTGGGTTCGATCCCCGGGACCACCCATACACAAAAATGTATGCACGCATGACTGTAAGTCGCTTTGGGATAAAAGTGTCTGCTAAGTGCCATATTATTATTATTAGAAAGAGAGAGAGAGAGAGAGAGAGAGAGAGAGGAGAGAGAGAGAGAGAGAGATAGAGATAATGTATAGACAGAGAGAGAGAGAGAGAGAGAGAGATACTGTATAGACAGAAAGGAAAGAGAGAGAGAGAGATATACTGTATAGACAAGTTTACGCGCTGTATCCCGGGTGGCGCCATAACTCTACACAAATGCATTTCATTTCCGCCGGAAGTTGTTGGCACAAAGTCTGCCGGTGTAAACACAGCGATGTCGACGCTAGCTTGGGAACACGGTTCTACTACTATGCCGCAACCCGTCAAGGAGCGGAGGGGGAGGAACTTGCAAGGGACTATTTGGAAACTCTGGGCACCAGCATTGAAACCAAAGGCTTAGTGGTGTGCGAAAAGGACCGTGGCTTGCAGCATCTCCCGATGGAGTGATAAACAACGACATTCTGTTGGAGATCAAATCACCTGTGATGGGAAACAAGTCACTTGCAGAATTTTTGGCAACAAAGAACTGCGAAATCACAACTGTGGCAAACGGAGATAGGGTAGATGACCATATTGCCTGCAATGGTCCAAAAGGCTACTACATGCAGGTACAAATTGGGATGCACTGCACAGGGCTTCAGCACTCCAAGTTGGTGATTTGGAACAAAACTGAGCACCTAGAAATCGAAGTACCCTACGACCAAGGCTTTGTCCAGGGGCATATCATAAGGCTGCGCACATTCTACTTTGCCCACATGCTCCCGAAAATTGTTGATGATTTTGTTGAGGGAAGGTTACAGTTCTGCAGTAAATATCTCAGCATTTTAAAACCAAAATAAACTGCCTTATTTAGGTCATGCCCACAGGAGCCAACATATGTCCATTGTTTACATGATCTCTTTATGCTGTGCAATATATCAGTGTGCCTACTGTTTGAGTGAAAATAAAGTTTGATGTAATTTCAATCCTTAGAGTGCTACAATTTATTTTAACACAGTTCATAATTCATAGTAAGCTCATACTGTACATAAATAACACTGGATTAATTAATTGTTTTGAGGAAACTAAACAAATGGCTTCAACAAGAAAGATTGCGTGTTTAATCTTAACAGGTATTAAAAAGTAAAATACAAAAGCAGCCCACACAATTACATCACTATGAAAATATTCATATATAATATTAAAAAATACAATGCACGCAGTATTTGTTGTGTTTATCTGTATTTAATGAACAACATGGCTGGGTGTTGGTAGACAGGGACACAGGGCAAGATTCTAAACCTCACTGATCAGTGGACTCTTCAGGTTAACTAGGCCAGCACAGATGGTTAAGATGTTGTCCAGTTTCGGTGCCATGCTGATGGGAACATTCTGGGATAAAATCTTAAACACCTTCAGTCTCTGAATTGCTCTTTCCACATGTATGCGGACATTGGCTACTCGCCTGGTGCGTGTCATCTCCTCATTGGTCAACTGATTGCGCCTATAGGTGAAAGCAGGGATGTTCAAACTGACCCTTCTCTCATCAAGCAAGTCTCGAATGGTGAACCCACGGTCTGCCATGACCTCATCACCAGCCCTCAGATAGTCTAGGAACCCACTGTCCATGGTGATAAACTTATCGCTGCTTCTGCCAGCATAGGCATCAGATATAAACATGATTAGCCCATTAGGGGCCACAGCGACGAGATATTTCACAGTGTTGCGTGATTTATACTGGCTGAAAGTGTCACTCCTTGAGTCGTGGTTTGTGGCTCTCTGCATGGCACTTTCGGCACAGTCAATGATCCAGGTGGTTCGAGGGTAGTTCCTCTGAAACGACAAGGGCATGGTGGCACGAATGGTCTCTCTTGGAAGCCAGGGGATCAGGACTTTGAACTGTTCACCCATCACGTCAATCCAGTGACTAATCACAATGCTTGCCATGGATGTAGACACATTGAAGCGGTGAGCAATATCTCCTAATATTAGGTTTAGTTTTAGTTTCATCAACGTCATAAGTATTTGGTCAACAACAGGAAGGGTAATTGATGGCTTACTGAAAGGCAACAACACCGTCACCAGGGTGAAGAATTGAACCATAAGCACTCCTGTATACAGCCGGGACCTAGCATCATCAATGACCGTGGTGCTGGTCACAGTAGGACCCATTTCTGCCTCGCACTGTGTGGCCTTGTCTACTTTAACAGACTGTGTTGTTGAACAGTAAATGTGATCAATATGTGACGGATCCTCCCATTGGGTCTGGGCATCTCGAAATTTTGGTGTAGCAGGCTCGGCCTCACAGACAGGCTGACAGGTTTCTGGAGCATCTAAAAAGGGGAAGAGAAAACATGGATGGAGCAAAATTAATGCAGGCATAGAGTCCTCTCACTACAAACATCACAATGGAAAAATGTGTACTACAACATTGCACTCACACGCACACACACAATCATCATCACAACAGCCTGCCACCTTGCATTGTATTTATGATGTAGACTAAGGCACACGCAGGCAGGCACACACACACACACACACACACACACACACACACACACACACACACACACACAATTAATGATGTAGCTATCGTGGGCATTGTTTGTCCCATCTCCAAAACAATCAACTGCCTTAGCAAAATACCGGTAGCAATGTTAATGTATGACAACTTCTTCATAATTAACAGTATTGTCAGCTTCATAGCTAAAGTTGCTGAACTTACCCTCAGATTCAAGTCTGCGTTTCTTTATCTGGGGGGAGGCAGTGGTCCGCTGGGTGAGTTGACGCCTCTTTGGCTGGGGAGGGCGATTGTATCCCAACCACAACTCTGGGAAAGGATTATCCTTGGTAGGTTTTTGGTCAACAAAGTGATAGGAACAAACAAAAACGTTGAGGGGTGGTTTCTTTAGATTCAATGCCTTCAGCCAGGTCCTTGATTCCGAGTCGGTATCAGGCTTGCGAAAAAATGTAAACAATGGAGCGCATGGACATTGCCTCTTCGTAGCTGGTTTGTGGTCGTAGCACTCTCTATCTAACCACTCGTTCAGGTGCTTTCTCGAGTTTTTGCAACCAACTACTGCACACGTCGTTCCCGAACCACTTTTCTTCATGTTGTAATTGTAATTTTTATATCCTCTTTGTCACTGCGATATCAGTGCTTTGTCGGCACAACGGAGCTAGCTAGCAAAACAAACCCAGCCCGGCAGAACGGAAGTGGATTGCATCGACGGGAGGAGTTCAGGAAGTAGAGCGGAAACGGCTCAAAAACTTGTCTATAGACAGAAAGACAAAGAGAGAGAGAGAGAGAGAGAGAGATACTGTATAGACAGAAAGAGAAAGAGAGAGAGAGAGAAAGAGAGAGAGAGATACTGTATAGACAGAAAGTGAAAAAGAGAGAGAGAGAGAGAGAGAGATACTGTATAGACAGAAGGAGAGAGAGAGAGAGAAAGAGAGAGAGATACTGTATAGACAGAAAGAGAAAGAGAGAGAGAGAGAGAGACACTGTATAGACAGAAAGAGAGAGAGAGAGAGAGAGAGATTCCCAAACCTTCCATAACAAAGCCATCACCTACAGAGAGATGAACTTGGAGAAGAGTCCCATAAGCAAGCTGGTCCTGGGGCTCTGTTCACAAACACAAACAGACCCCACAGAGCTCCAGAACAACAACACATTTAGACCCAACCAAATCATGAGAAAACAAAAAGATAATTACTTGACACATTGGAAAGAATTAACAAAAAAAACTGAGCAAACTAGAATGCTATTTGGCCCTAAACAGAGAGTACACAGTGGCAGAATACCTGACCACTGTGACTGACCCAAACTTAAGGAAAGCTTTGACTATGTACAAACTCAGTGAGCATAGCCTTGCTATTGAGAAAGGCCGCCGTAGGCAGACCTGGCTACCAAGAGAAGACAGGCTATGTGCACACTGCCACAAAATGAGGTGGAAACTGAGCTGCACTTCCTAACCTCCTGCCAAATGTATGACCATATTAGAGACACATATTTCCCTCAGATTACACAGATCCACAAAGAATTCGAAAACAAACCCAATTTTGATAAACTCCCATATCTGCTGGGTGAAATACCACAGTGTGCAATCACAGCAGCAATATTTGTGACCTGTTGCCACAAGAAAAGGGCACCCAGTGAAGAACAACCACCATTGTAAATACAACCCATATTTATTTTTATATATTTTCCCATTTGTTCTATTTGTACATTGTTACAACACTGTATATATACATAATATGCCATTTGAAATGTCTTTATTCTTTTGGAACTTCTGAGTGTAATGTTTACTGTTATTTTTGTTTACTATCTACATTCAACTGGCGCCGACGAAGATGGCAGCCTCGCGACTAGCTCTTAGGAAACTTAGTATTTTGTTTTTTTATGTATTATTTTTTACATTATTAGCTCAGAAAGTGTTTTGTATCATTACATACAGCCGGGGAAAACTATTGGATATCAGAGCGGCTGTCATGTTCGTTGAAGGACGGGTCAGACCAAGGCGCAGCGTGATATGCATACATGTTTATTTACTGATAAACACACGACAAAACAACAAACCAAACGAAACGTGAAGTCCTATGGCTGAACACAAAACTAGCCTAAACACGGAACAAGATCCCACAACATGACAGTGCCAATAGGCTGCCTAAGTATGGTCCCCAATCAGAGACAACGAGCGACAGCTGCCTCTGATTGGGAAGCACACCGGCCAACATAGAAATATACATACTAAATCCCACACATAGAAAAAGCACAACAAGGAATATACACACCCTGACTCAACATATAAGCGTCCCCTGAGTCAGGGCGTGACAGCGGCGGTAACTCACCAGCATTATGACCAGGAATACGACTTTCCCGAAGCAGATCTTTTGTTTGCTCTCCCCAGGGCAACTGAACTGATTCCAGCGGCTTACCCAAAACATCGCCGGCGGAGGAGAGGCACTCGGAGTGGCCTGCTGGTTCGACTTAGGAGGCACGCACACCACCCACCGCTTCCAAGTATACTACTCGCTAATGTTCAGTCTTTGGTTAACAAAATCGACGAACTCCGGGCAAGGATTTCTTTCCAGAGAGACATCAAGGCCTGTAACATACTATGTTTCATGAAACATGGCTCTCTTAGGATATTCTGTCGAAATCGGTCCAGCCAGAGGGGTTCTCAGTTCATTGCGCAGACAGGAATAAATATCAGAAGAAGCAGAAGGGCGGAGGTGTGTGTTTCATGATTAACAACTCATTGTGTAATTGTAGTAACATACAGGAACTCGAGACCTTTTGTTCACCCGACCTAGAATATCTCACAATCAAATGCCGACCGTATTATCTCCCAAGATAATTTTCTTCGGTTATAGTCACGGCCGTGTATATCCCCCCTCAAGCCGATACCACGACGCCCCTCAAAGAACACTGGACTTTATGCAAGGCTGCATTTATTGTAGCCGGGGATTTTAACAAATCAAATTTGTGGACTAGGCTGCCGAAGTTCTATCAACATATCGACTGTTGTACTCACGCTGCCAAAATCCTTGACCATTGCTAATCGAACTTCCGGGATGGTTATAAGGTCCTCCCCCGCCCTCCTTTCAGCAAATCTGACCACGACTCTATTTTGATCCTCCCTTCCTATAGGCAGAAACTCAAACAGGAAATACCTGTGCTAAGGACTATTCAACGCTGGTCTGACCAATCGGAATCCACGCTTCACGATGGTTTTGATCATGCGGACTGGGATATGTTCTGGGTAGCTTCCGAAAATAATTTAGACTAAAACACTGAAACGGTGACTGAGTTTATCAGGAAGTGTATAGGTGATGTTGTGCCCACTGTGACTATTAAAACCTACCCTAACCAGAAACCGTGGATAGATGGCAGCATTCGCGCCAATCTGAAAATGTGAACCACTGCATTCAACCATGGCAAGGTGACTGGGAATATGGCAGAATACAAACAGTGTAGCTACTCACTCCGCAAGGCAATTAAACTGGCATAACATCAGTAACATCAGTACAGAGACAAAGTGTCGCAATTCAACGGCTCAGACACGATACGTATGTGGGAGGGTCTACAGACAATCATGGACTACAAAAAGAAAACCAGCCACGTCGCCGACACCGACGTCTCGCTTCCAGACAAGCTAAACACCTTCTTCGCCCGCTTTGAGGATAACACAGTGCCACTGACGAGGCCCACTACCAAGGACTGTGGCCTCTCCTTCTCCGTGGCCGACGTGATTAAGACATTTAAGCATGTTAACCCTCGCAAGGCTGCCGGCCCAGACGGCATCCCTAGCCGCGTCCTCAGAGCATGCGCAGACCAGCTGGCTGGTGTGTTTATGGACCTATTCAATCTCTCCCTTTCCCAGTCTGCTGTTCCCACATGCTTCAAGATGGCCACCATTGTTCCTGTACCCAAGAAAGCAAAGGTAACTGAACTAAATGACTATCGCCCTGTAACACTCACCTCTGTCATCATGAAGTGCTTTGAGAGACTAGTCAAGGATCATATCACCTCTACCTTACCTGTCACCCTAGACCCACTTCAATTTGCTTACCGCCCCAATAGATCCACAGACGATGCAATTGCCATCACACTGCACACTGTCCTATCCCATCTGGACAAGAGTAATACCTATGTAAGAATGCTGTTCATTGACTATAACTCAGCATTCAACACCATAGTAACCTCCAAGCTCATCATCAAGCTTGAGGCCCTGGGTCTGAACCCCGCCCTGTGCAATTGGGTCCTGGACTTCCTGACAGGCAGCCACCAGGTGGTGAAGGTAGGAAACAACATCTCCACTTCGCTGATCCTCAACACTGGGGCTCCACAAGGGTGCGTGCTCAGCCCCCTCCTGTACTACTTGTTCACCCATGACTGCGTGGCCAAGCACGCCTCCAACTCAATCATCAAGTTTGCAGATGACACAACTGTAGTAGGCTTGATTACTAACAATGACGAGGCCACCTACAGGGAGGAGGTGAGGGCTCTGGGAGTGTGGTGCCAGGAAAATAATCTCTCACTCAACGTCAACAAAACAAAGGAGATGATCGTGGACTTCAGGAAACAGCAGAGGGTGCACCCCCCTATCCACATCGACGGGACCGCAGTGGAGAAGGTGGAAAGCTTCAAGTTCCTTGGCGTACACATCACCGACAAACTGAAATGGTCCACCCAAGCAGACAGTGTGGTGAAGAAGGCGCAACAGAGCCTCTTCAACCTCAGGAGGCTGAAGA